>NW_026593286.1:30099659-30232617 GCF_907164565.1 Psammomys obesus | reverse complement strand
GGCCACGCAGACGGGCGCGCCCGTGACGTCCCCGCGCGGCACGGCGCCTGCGGCCCGGGCCAGCCCTCCGCGACCGCCGCCGCCGCCGCCCCTGCTGGCCACCGTGTCGTCCCCCGGCTCGTCGCCCACCCACCTGTGGCCCGGCGAGCTGCCCGCCGCCCCGCCCCCCGCGCGCGTCCGCCACCGGAGGAGGTCCCCCGAGCAGGGCCGGCCCTCGGCGGAGAAGAGGAGCCCCAGCGCCCCGGTGTGCAAAGCAGGTACGCGGAGGCCGGGGGGCGGTGGCGGCGGGGCGGCCCGGGCCCCCCGCCCACCCCCGCGAGGTGCCCGCGGCGGAGGTGCAGCCGCCAGCCTCGGGCCTCAGCCCGTCGGCGGGGAAGCGTGAAGCCCGGGGTCTGGCCCCGGGGGGCGGCCGCTCGAGGGCGAGGCCGGTCTGTCACTTTTGTTCCGGCGACGCGGTCGAATGCTTGCAGATTGCACGCCGCTGCTGCTCGGTGTCCTGCTGCACGGCCCGGTTTCGGAGCTGGAGGACCGAGGGCTTCGGCAGAGGCCGATTTGGATCGTGGAAGGGTTGGGAGGCTGGGAGTGGTTTTTGCAATTTCGTAAGACTTAATGGGTAGCGAGAAGGGAGAAGTTAGGCAAGATTGCTTTGGGGCGTGTGTGCCTAGGTCTGTACACACACACGTATACGTAAATGGTAGGTAGCTAGCCTGAGGGTCTGTTTGTCATATCAGATACTGGTTTTATGTCTCTCCGACTTATTGTTTGTTTGCCTTTTTCTTTTTCTTTTCTTTTTTTTTTGTCCCCTCTCTGAAACAGCCTCACTAACCCTGGCTGGTCTGAAACTGGGTAGCCCAGGCTGGCCTCCATCGGCCTGCCTCCGCCACTCTAGTGCTGGGATTAAAGGCAGCAGCCCATCAGGACCGACTCCCTCCGTTGTGTGTGTGTGTGTGTGTGTGTGTGTGTGTGTGTGTGTGTGTGTGTGACAGTTCTCTCTGGGAAGATCCTGAATGGCGGCGTTGGGTTCCAGGGGAGTCAATTCAGAAAGTTCTTTAAAGGAGTATTTCAGATTGTAGATACCAAGGGATACTAGCATCTGCTGTGTGGCTCCTTCAGACGGTGTCGTGAAAAAAGAATGAGTAGTTCTTAGTTACGTATTAATAGTGTCAGTACATACCTCTGTGTTTTTTTTTTTTTTTTTTTTTTTTTTGTTGTTGTTGTTTTCTCTTTTCCTATCTGGAGAATTTCTGTTAAAACCTTACAAGTAGAGTAATTGGGGGTTTCAGGAAACTTAGTTCTGCTGTTTCCTAGCAAGTCAGTGAGATGAAGTGATTTAATAAGTGTAATGTGAATCTTTCTTCTTACATTTGTTTTATGAAAGCTTTAAAAATTACTACATTTTATTTCTTTTGTGTGCGTGTGTCCATGGCCTGCAAGTGCAGATCAGAGCATAGTTTGGAGGAGTGGAGTCTCTCCTTCCACCTTGTGGGTTCAGGCTTGATGGCACGCACCTGATGAGCCTCTCCCCAGCCCTGGGAAGGGTTTTAGACAGTACCGCTTTAAGGAAGATTGCCTAGAAAAATGATTAGTAGAACAGTTTTAAATGTTTTGGGAATACAAAATGCTTTTGGATGTTCTTTGTGTTGTTTTGTTTTTTGAAACAGGGTCTCCTATAGCCTCAGCCGGTGTGGAACTCACTATGTAGATCACCTGGCTTCACCAGCTGCCCCTGCCTCCCCCAGTGCTGGAGTCAAAAGCATGCACTACTACACTGGCTGCAAACTGTTTTTAAAAACATTGTTGCAAGGACTCCCTTGTTTGCAATAGTGGGCGAGTGGTTTTCATACAAGCTCTCATTTTAGCTTTCACATTGGCCTTTAGACAAGAACAAGTGGTGACAGGTGAGATTGGACTCTGCTTGCACTCCACTAAGAACATGCCTTCAAATTATATCAAGGAAGGTATATATAAGTGACCGTGGGAATTTACACGTGTGCAGTTGTCAACTCTGCTGAACCAGAGTTTCTGTAGCTCGCCTTGTGGGTCCAGGGTAGCACATCTGGTGTGTGGAAGATGATCTCCTTTGGCTCTCGGGAGACCAGGCCTCTTAGCACACCGAGGAGAGCTTGATTAGGGCAAGTAGATGTGAAGGAAGCTTTATTTCTGGGGATCTCAGGCTCCTTGTGTGCTCATTCACATTTTCCAAAGGCCTCCTTCCCCTCCCCCCCAAATAAACAACAGCCCAGAAATGAATAGTTACTCTGGAGCTGGATGTGAGGGGCACTGCTTGTTATTAGGTCTTACAGTCTTATAAAGTGTGAATGTCTGGTTGCTTCTTCTTGGAATATATTGTTTCACTCTAGTTAGATCATACAAAGTGGGTGAAATGTTTTCAGTTTCATTTCTGTCTAGCATAGACTGCTGTGATTCAATCCTGTGATGTTTTATATGACCAAATCTAGAAAGAGACACTGTCGTTTCCAGACCCCTTTTTGATTAAAGGGAGATTATCAATAGGTATGCAGACTTGATGAAGTATAAGCATTACTGTAGAAACGGAGGTGCTTCTTGATGCAGTTCTGCAGCCCTCACCAGACCGGATGCCTGGGTTCATCTTCAGGATAGTGGCTAGGTGTCCAACCTGGTGGACACTGACGGACCTGTGCAGGCTCCAGCCCTGCAGAGCCTCTGAGTTGGAGATCTTGAGATCTCTAGCTGGCCGGTTGGTTCTCTGGGCTTGAGCTAATCACTGACTGACTCAGAATGCCGCCCTCCTGACTATGGTCGTCACCATGCACCCTTCGATGGCGGTTGTTGCAGCATCCGACTTGAATGCCTACCATCTTCATAGCAAAGTGGCCTGTCTGGGTAAAGTGCATGCTCAGAAAAGACCTAGACAGTAGGGTTAATTATGAAGGTGTGTGTGCGTATGCACTTTCCCTTTTACTTGACTTAATCTTATTAGATAGAAATTGAAGAGGCAGTATAAGACCAGTTAGAGGGGCTGGAGAGATGGCTCAGCAGTTAAGAGCACTGACTGCTCTTCTAGAGGTCCAGAGTTCAATCCCAGCAACCATATGGCGGCTCATAACCATCTATACTAGGAACTGATGCCCTCTTCTGGCATGCAGGTGTATATGCAGATAGAGCACTCATACACATCAATCAATCAATCAATCAGTCAATAATCAGTCTTAGAAAAAAAAAAGCAGTTGCAATAAGCCTAGGGGAGAAACTGGGTTTAATGTCTGTTTAGTCACTTACAATCATGTATGAAGAGGTGAATAGCTTAAGTTGGTGATAGAGTCCATAGTTGTATGGGATGTCTTTTTTTTTTTTTTAATAATATCTATCTATCTATTGGCTTTTTGAGACAGGGTTTTGTCCCGTCCAGCGGGAGTTCAATGAGTTCCTAAGGAGGGGCGAAAAGAATGAAGTGACGACAAGGAGACACAAGTCTATAGTCTGATCTCGCTCTCATTTATTTGAAAAATTTCACACAACTTTATAGGGAGAAGGCAGGAAGGGAAAATGTGTCAGCAATATAGTTTACAAAGTGTAACAGGGTGATTAATGATGATGCAGAACACCGCAAGAATGTTTACTAAAAGAGATATTACAAGAATGTCAGCTAAGATATCCCAAAATGTCTAGCCTGATGCACAGATGTCTCATAGGTTCCGGAAACGTAAATCTCTCACCTACGACCTTGTTGCAGCTCTCTGTAGCTTTCCACTAGCTGGCCTTGGCTCCCGGCAGGGTTTCTCTGTGTAGCCTTGGCTGTCCTAGACTCACTTTGTAGACCAGGCTGGCCTTGAACTCAGAGAGATCTGCCAGAGTGCTGGGACTACAGGCATGTGCCACCAGGCCTTGCTCTTAATTTTTTTAACTTATTTATTTTTTATTTTATGTAAATTGGTGTTTTGACTGCATGTATGTCTGTGTGAGGGTGTCAGACCCCCTGGAACAGGAGTGACAGTTGTGAGCTCCCTAGTGGGTGTTGGGAATTGAACCTGGGTCCTCTGGAAGAACAGTCAGTACTCTTAACCACTGAGCCATCTCTCCAGCCTGACTTCTTATTTTTACATTGTTGTTGTGTTGTTTGCATGTGTGTGGCTACATACATGCTGAGGTCATCTATGTGATGATCCAGGTGGCAATCTGCTGGAGTCCATCCTCTTTTTCTACCTATGGGTCCAGAGGATTGAACTTAAGTCATCAGGCATGGTGACAGACACCTTTACCTGCTAAGCCATCTCACCAGTTTTAGTTTTATTTAAAAAGTTTTAATTACATTTTATATTTGTTTTCTCCCCCTTTGTGTGTGTGCGTGTTCGTATGGATGCCAGGGCTTATGTGTGGAGGACAGGAGCTAATAATTTCTTTCCTTCCACTATGAGGGTACCAGCAATCAAACTCACATTGTTAGGCTCGGTGGCAAGCACCTTTACCTGAGAAACTGTCTCTAACCTTCTTCTCTTATTTTAAGTGACTGATAATTGTTTCTTTATTAGACACAGTTTGTTTTTTATGCATAAATACATTGTAAAATGATCATGTTTAGCTAATTGATATATTTACCATTTCATACTTCGTATTCTTATGATATATTTCAGAGTCATTTAAAAAATCTGTACCTGCCTTTGTGTGTGTGTATGTAGGTGTGTGTAGAGAGATTTCAGGAATGGGGTTTCTGCTTTGCCTTGCTGACTCTGGGTATTGAACTCAGGCCGTCAGGCTTGGCAGCAAGCAGTACTTCCTGAGCCACCTTGCTGGCCTTAAAATCCATTTGTTTTTAGCTCTCTGATGTGTAATTCAGTAGTCCCTTGTGCAGTTAAGGGTTAAAGCTACTGACTAGCTGAAAATCTACCCATAACTTTTGATTCCTCCTATATTTAACTACCAAAAAACAGCCTGCAGTTACTGGAAATAGGAACATTCAGGTTGACATATTTTGTTTATTACCTATTTTATATATGATGAAAAAACTCCATGAGATGGTCGATGACTCTTTACTGCCACAGGCAATGTTCCACAGAGGTGAGGCGCTCACCCGGGCGGAGGTGTCCACGCCACGCTGTGTGCTCTGGAGACTTGAGCTCACTGCCACAGCAGCAGAAGGTGGCTGCTGCATTGTAGCACCCGTGCGGGGCTGCTCCAGCCGCTGTATGTACTTGCGGGTTGACGCTGCATCCTCGTTGCCGGCTACACTGCTCTCGAGAATGTTGGTGTTTGCTTTTGTAGGGTTTGACAAGTGCTAACTTTCTGTAATAGGCTCACATGTGCTTTATGATAGTGATAAAAGACTTATCACTTGGAGGCAATAGTAAAATACAGGAAACAAACAATTTATGCATCTGGGATAAAGCTAACATTGAAACTACTGTGAAGTTTCTAGGCTATGCAGTGGTTTCTGGGAGCTTTTTCAAATTGTTGCTGTCTCCACCAAAATCCTCATATACATGGATCTGAACAGTTCAGACCTTGTTTTTTAATGTCTGGTGGGGTTTTTGTTTTTGTTTGTTGTTTTTTGAGACAAGGTTTCTCTGTGTAGTCTTGGCTGTCCTGTACTCAGAGATCCGCCTGCCCCTGCTTCCCCGAGTGCTGGACTACAGGTGTGCTGTGTGCCACTGCTCCTGGCTTGTGTTATGTAATGTCAGATATACATTATTAATCGTTACAGCCACCTTCATACCTTGTCCTATGAATCTCTGCCACCTGGCTGTTCCTTACTTGTGTCCTTTATAATGCATTGGTAAAGTGTGTAAATGAATTACTTTTCTGAGTTCTGTGAACCACTCTAGAATATCACCAACTCTCAGAAGTGTTGACGGGACCTGTGATCTGGAACTGGGTGGTCAGAAGTGCAGGTGGCCCTGGACTTGCAGCTAGCATCTGAAGAGGGAACAGTCTTTTGAGGTCAAGCCCTTGTTTTCCGAATGTGATGTGCTCCTGTGAAGGTGGAGCTCCAGCCCCTAGCTGTGGTGCTGTCTTATAAGATCCTAGAAACTTTAGGAGGAGGCATCTACATGGAGGAAGAATGGGTCCTTTGTGCTACCTCTTACCCTGACTTCGTCGTATATTTCATTTTCTCTGCTTGCTGGCTGCCATGAGATGAAATTATGTACTCTGTCATGCTTCCTCGCCACAATGGATTGTTATCTCGGAAACTGGGAGCTACAGCAACTAACTTCCCTTATGTTGTTCTGTCAGGTATTTTTTTGCCGCAGTGATAGGGTAGTTAGAATCAGAATTGTATTTTTAATTTCCATATAGTGAACAGAGAATTGTCTGGTGCTTGAAAACACCTCAGGGTGCTTGTTAAAAGAATTCAGCTTCCTGGTCTGATTTTAGCCTCCTAGTGATGCTAGTGTACTCTCTTTTTTTGTTGTTTTGTTTTGTTTAAAAAGTAGTTGTAGCAGGGTCGTGGTGGTGCACGCCTTTAATTCCAGTGCTCGGGAAGGCAGAGTCTGGCAGATAGATTGCTGTGACTTCAAGACTAGGCTGGTCCAGGACAGCCAAGGCTACACAGAGAAACCTTGTTTCAGAAAATAAAAAAAAAAAAGAAAAAAAAAAGTAGTTGCAGAAGCCTTCAAGGAGATAGTGTGAAAACTTAGTAGGACCAAAAGAAACAAACAAACAAAAACCAAACAAAAATTTTCGTGTTTATGTGATTTTTGTGGAGTGTCTGATGTGTTGACAGCAAGATGTGTATTGTTGTACATTGCACGTTGTAGTGTGTAAATTTGTTAATTGGGGTGGGAAAGTGCCAAGAGAAGCAGCAAAAGATGCACGTCCTTAAAAGAACCCGTTTCATATTCCGTGCTTTGTTTCTGAGGTGCACACTTGTGGAGGCCACAAGAAGATGCTGAATCCCTGGAGCTGGAGCCCCTGTGTTGTGAGCAGCCTGGCGTGGGTGCTGGGAACTGAATGGCCTCTCTGGAATAGTACATGCTCTTCACCCTGAGCCATCTTTCCAGCCCCAGTAGATGCACTTCTTTGAGGTTGTAGGCAGACTCAGAAAGTAGGGCATCAAAACTGTTTTTGTGGCAAGTTTGTTTTCTAGTACCTGCTGAAGTAGAACTCTGAAAATTCAGCATTTCTTTGAAGATATTTGCTGATTTCACACCTTCAAGAGAATCCTTTTGGCTTGTGATATGTATTTATTTATTAATTATTATTATTATTATTATTATTATTATTATTATTATTATTACTGGTTTTTTTTGAGACAACCCTGACTTGCTTTGTAGACCAGGCTGGCCTCAAACTCATAGTGATCCACCTGCCTCTGTCTCCTGAGTGCTGGGATCACAGGCGTGTGCCAGCATGCTCGGTTGTGATATGTTTTTTACAATTGAGGATGAGGCATTGTAAAACATACTAGTTTGGGGCTGGAGAGATGGCCCCTTACACACAACAGTTAAACAACAACAAAAGCCCCACAGTGCTCCAGAGATCCAGATTAGCCAGGCAGGACAGGAGCGTGGAATGGAGCATGCACTGTGATTGTTCTTGTTTACAGTGAATAGGAATTCTGCAGGCATGGGTAAAGACGTTCTCTCAGACCATGGCTTCTGACTTTGGTTGGAAGCTTCCTAGAGGAGTGACAGTGATGTCATGTTCAGTTGTGTGTCACTTAAAATACACAGTCCAGGGGAATATCGCTGTAGGCAAAGAGCGGAAGGGCATACTTCAGAATGGCTCTGTGTAGAATAAGGTGAACTATTTCAGTGTGAACTAAAATGAATCGGAATATTTTCCATAGCTAATAATATTTGTTCTGGAGCCAGGCCACCAGGTTCACATGTTGCCGTCGACATTTACTGACTAGCTGTTTAACTTAAACTTCCTGCAAAAAGGAATACTTCATAATACTTAACTGTAGAGGGTTGGCACAGGATACAATCCCTGTCATCTGGTTGTGGTGGTATATGCCTTTACTTCCAGCCATTAGGAAGCCGAGGAAGGAAGGTCTCTGGTTTCAGGGCAGGTTGGTCTACACACAAGGAGCTCAAGGCTGCATAGAGTCATTATCTCAAAAAGACTAACTAAAGTAACATTCCTTGTAAACTGACCGTAGGCCTCTCTCAGTGTTAGTGTTTCTGTGTCATCTCCGCCATCTTCCTAAGGCAAGTGTTCATTTACTTGTGTTGTATTTATGTTCTCAGCCTGGGTTCTGTTGTAGTTTAGGATGAGTGAAGTAGCAATTGAGATGGAAGCATCTGGAGGGTAGGCGTTTACAGAGGCATTGGACGCCTGAACTGAGATGTGGGAATGCCATCGGTGGGTGCAGGAAGATCGGCCTTCTGGTGTGCTGACACATTGGGTGTAGGGATTAAGAAAAAAGAGTTGAGGATGGTAGTTGCATTAGTTCTACAAATTCTAGATATCGGGGAAGCAGGTTTGGAGTAGAGAACCAAGTTTAACTCGACTCTTAGACCTATTTGTGCCCTCAGGAAACCTATGTAATTTTCTCTACTGATAACACTTTTGGAACCCATAAAGTTTGAAAATGGGCTGGCTGAGAAGTTAGGACTCATTCACGTATTTCACTTCAGAATGTACCCTTTAAACACTTCCTGCTAGGTGTTTGCATATGGACAACACCTGAAAGGACAGTCTGGGAAGGGGGGAGGGCTGTCTGAGATGATGCAGAAATGCTAGGAATAGAACTCTGGGAGAAAGCAAGCATGCCACGGTGGTTTGGTTTTGTTTCTTGTGCCAGGGTTTCACTGTGTAGCCCAGGCTTTTCCTGAATCATCAGCCTCAGCTTCCCAAGTATTAGAGACTGTAGGTGTGCAAGACAATGCCCAGCTTGAGAAGAAGCACTTTAAAAGTAGAGCACGCAGAGCAGAACTCTGAAAATTCGGAAGACTGAGAAGTAGGTGAGTATTGAGGAAGGAAGAAAGCCTGCATGTAAGGGAGCAGGGTTACAGATTTTTAGATGGGGTGAAGAGAACAATTAGCCTGGTTGGCAGAACAAGCTTTTGAATTTGGCATGTAGGTCAGTTGGTGATGGCTGAAAGTAGTTTTGACTATCACTGTTGGGCCACAAATCGGGTCAAAGCAGTGAGTGAGGAAATAGAGTCCTTGTTTTCTTGTTACTGTGGTAAAAAACCACAGCATCTTAGGAAAGGAAGGTTTGTTTGTTTGTTTGTTTTCTTTTTCTGGTTGTTTGTGCACTTTTTTTTGGTTCACAGTTTGAGTGTATGATCCATTGTGGTGGTGGGGGTTTATGGTCTCAGGTATGTGGAAGCTGGCCACTTTGGGTGTATATCAGGAAACATAAAGGGAGACAATCAGTGACTGGTGCTCAACTCCTTTTGTTCAGTTCTGGATCCCAACCCATGGAATGATGCTGCCCGTGTATTTACAGTGGGTCTTTCTATCTCAGTTAACTGGGTCTAGAAACTCCCTTGTAGACAAGCCCAGTGGTTTATTTCCTGATTCTAGAGCTAAGTCCACCCCTTACCTTGCTGCCCAGATACCACTTTTAAGCCATGATCCTCCCACCCCTTGTTTGACATGTGCATGCCATCTCACAGTGTAAAATGCACAGCCTGACTTCTAGAGTCTCCATGTTCTTCCAAAAGACTGTTTAGAACTGCTCAGGAGTGTAAGTGCAGAGCCTGTGCTGAGAACCAGTCTTTTAACTGCGGCCCCTATAACATCAAAACATGGTACATACTAAAGTACCTAATGAGAGAAGGTAACGCTCCCGTTCCAAAATGGAGGAACGGGGCTGCTGCAAGCAAAAATTAGACCAAGTACAAAAGCAAACCCAGAGTTCTTCAGCTCCCTGTCTGCCTCTGGCTCCTGAGGGTGGGTGACCCTGCCATGTCTCCTCTGCCACCTGTAGCATGTAGAACCTCTCTTGGGCTGGTTCCACTGCACCCATGTTGTGTTTTTTGGTGGATATCCCATGTCCTGGTGTCTCCACATCATGAGGTCTCCAGACCATTGTAACTTAGGTTTTAATGTCACAACTTAACCTCCTGGAGCCTCCCTGCAGGGACTTCAGCCTTGCTACATTGTCTGGCCTCAGTGGTTCTCTGGGACTTTGATGCAAGATTTCATTATCCCCACACTCTTAAATTGTTATTGTCTGCAAAACCTGTAGCATGTGTGTGCTGTGAGTTCTGCGTAAACCACATTGCATTAGCTCTTGTCTGGAAGGGACTTGCTTGCAGGACACCTCTGCAGTGGCATTTCAGTGTAGGCACTCAAGTGAATTTACCAAGATGGAACATTCCGAGGTTGGAGTCTTGGGCGCCTTTCCTGATAGTCCATGTGGTTAGCATCAGTTTTCTCTTTAATGAGGACTAAACTCTGTAGCAAGACAATTGCTTTCAAACTGCCTTGTCTATAATTTTATAGTCAAACTCTTTCCCTTGTCAAATTGGTTATTTTCTCATCTTTCTGCCTTACCTGTGGCTCTCCACTATAGCACCGAGTAAGAGTAGTAAGTAATAACTGTGGCACAGCCTGAATTCTATCTTGCCTTTAAAGTTCCTCTGCCAAACACAGTAAATTACTTTTGAATTTAGCACCACCCAGGTTTTTAGGACATGGGCAAAACGTAGCCAGGTTCTTTGTCAAAATATAACTTGAATGGACTCTAGCCCAGATCCTAAGAGTTCTTATTCTGCTTTGAACCTCATGACCCAGGCTTTCATTGTCCATGCATGGCTATTATTTTCCATGCTCCCATCAGAGTGGCCAGTTGGGCTCTCTCCTTATAGCATTTGAAACTTTTGTAGTCCACGATTCTAATATTCCTTCAAATCAGTTCCAAAGACATAAGCACCAAAGTCAGGTTTATCATGGGCACACCCTGGACCCCACCCCTCCTCTTTGTGTTAGTCACGCATTGCTGAGACAAAATACCTGACAGAAGCAACTTGAGGGTGGATTTGTTTGTGGTGCAGTTTGAGGATAGAGTTACGGTGGAGAAATGACGGTGGCAGGAGTGTGGAGCAGATGGTCACACTGAGGGCCTTAAAGAAAGAGAAAGAGGTGAGCGCTAGTGTCATTTGCTTTTGTTTTTAATCAGGCCAAGACCCAACCCGTGGAATGGTGTGACTCAAAATTGGTTAGGTTTTCCCACACCAGTAAACCCCGTCTAGACACTGCCTCATAGATATGCTCAGTGGCTTGTCTCCTAGGTGATTTTAGATCCTGTCAGGGTAAAGTGAATACTAACCATTATAAGTTGTTCTTATGTCAGTGGAAGGAAGCAAGCGAAACAAAGCATTTTTTGGGTCCTTTTATTATAGGATGAAGAAAATTTCAGCATGTTTCTTGGTTTAGTAAAAGTATTCACAGGGAAAAGTGCAGGTCAAGGGAGAATGGTCATGGAAGAGGGACAGGTGATGAGCCTCACTACATACAGTTTGGTCTCGGAAACCATTAGCAATTCCTCTTTTATTGACTAAAGAGGGGAAATGGGTATGGGTGTGGTTCAAGATGACAGATAACAGCAATAATACGGGAAGGAAGTTGAGAAAGGAAGAAAACAGCAACTTCTTTCCTTAAAATTCTGTCTTTAAAATACTTGAGAAAAAAATACCATGGTGGGCCCCCCTTCCCCAGCCAGAGTTTCTCTGTTTAGCCTTGGCTGTCCTAGAACTCACTCTATAGATCAGGCTGGCCTTGAACTCAGACATCAGCCTCCCTCTGCTTTGATAGCATGCTTGTCTTTTTGTTTGAGTTGTTTTTTTGAGACAGGCTTTCTCTGTGTAGCCTTGGCTGTCCTAAACTCACTTTGTAGCCCAGCCAGGCTGGCCTCGAACTCACAGAGATCCACCTGCCTCTGCCTCCCAGAGTGCTGGGATTATTGGCTGCACTGCTTGTTTTAATACTACATTTAAAAATTACCCTTTTAAGTCAGAGTACCTGCAAATAATTAAAAATTACAAATAGCAGTATGCTTGTAATCAAATCACACCTCTATTCTCATTACTGCAGCTCCTAGAAATAACTTTCAACCCTTAGGAGTTTTTAAATGTTTAATATTTATGATGCATATAATGTATTTTGATCAAATCTACCTCCCATTTCCTCCTTTTTTTGAGACAGGGTTTCTCTGTGTAATCTTGGCTGTCCTGGACTCACTTTGTAGACCGGGCTGGCCATGAATTCGAAGAGATCCTCCTGCCTCTGCCTCCCCAAGTGCTGGGATTACAGGTGTGCACCATCACATCCGGTTTCTTCTTGGGGTTTTCTTTTGGTGCTTTATTATTTCTGCTTTAAGAAGATTTTCCCCTCAGTTTTATGTGTCATAATGACTTAATTTCTACAGAAAATGCAGGCTTGCTAGTAGTTACTTAGTATTAATGTTTAAATTCTGACTATACTGTTTGTATCAGAACCTTCTGTGTGCTATAGATATTTCCTTCCTTGATAACTTTTTATGTTTCCTGAGGTGAAAATTACTTTCTTAACATGAATTTATTCTGAAAACTTTGAAAACAAAAACTTTCAAATATTTGAAAATATGTCAGGTTTCCACTTGTCTTAGTCACTGTTCTATGCTGAGAAGTAGCTATATCCTGATCACAAGGGGTGGGGGAGGGAGGGTCTGAGAGACTGGGCCTGGCATGGGCTTTTGAAGCATCAAAGTCCACTTCCAGTGACATATTTCCTCCAACAAGGCCACACCCAGTCCTAAAAGCCCACACCTAACCCTCCTCAAATAGTGCCACTCCCTGATATATGAACCTATGGGGACCAGTCTTTTTTGTTTGTTTGTTTGTTTGTTTTTGAGACAGGGTTTCCCTTTGAAGCCTTGGCTGTCCTCGAACTCATTCTGTAGACCAGACTGACCCTGAACTCAGAGATCCGACTGCCTCTGCCTCCGCCTCCCAAGTGCTGGGATTAAAGATGTGTGCCACCACCTCCAGGCTGTATACGGGGCCATTCTTACTCACACCACCCTTTCATCCTCATATGCTAAACTGGCCTGTGGATCCCTAGTTTGTGTCATAGTTACTATCCTGAAACTTTCCTGAAAGTTCTCTTTGTATCAAATATTTGGATACTCTTAATTTTGGTCAATACTATAATTACAGGTGCGCACCACCACTAATGGTATATTCGATGGTGGGGCTCAAACTCTTGGGGCTCTGCATGCTAGGCAAGTGTTCTCTTGACTGAGCTACACTCCAGGCCCTCTAATAATCTTTCACATTAAAGTTACTGTGTGTTCATTGAGCTAAGTCTACATGTAGCTTATTTATTAGAAGTGCGATATTTTTAATTGGTCCATTTCTATATGTGCGCTTACAGTAATACTGCTATTTTGGGGAGGTTTAATGAAGTGTTTTTGGAGTCCTTGCCTTCAGAGAGCTAGCAATGTAATTGTGCAGTTTAATTGTGCTTATCAGATGTCTCCCCCCTCTCATTTCTCTTTTCCACCCCTTTTCTTTCTTTACAGTTATGTGAGTTAAAGTTTATAAGTAGTAAAGAATACAACAGGCACTTACTACTGTTTGATTTTCAGATCATCTCATAGAAATCCAGTTGACCGTTGTTTTTTATAATTCTGGGGTGATCCTGTATTTGTACAAACATGACTACCACATAAGTTTATTACAGACCAAAGATGATGGTGAATGTTTACATCATTTTCAGTATTTTTTTAATTACAGAAAAATGAGTTTCTGTGTTTTTTTTACACATCATCATATTTTGTTCTTAATTCTCTCTCCTTGCCCCCATCCCCTTCTCCCAGATAGTTTGCCTATTTGCATATTTCCCAGTAAGAGCTCAGCGTTTTCGGGCCTCAGATGCACTATGTAGTTAAGGATGGCCTTGAATGCCTTAGGTCTCTGCCTCCTACTGCTGGGATTGCAGGTGTGTGCCGCTAGCACTATATTGATGCACAGACAGGCAGGCTCTCTACCAACCAAGCTACATTCTCAGCCCACTCCCCACTTCTGTAAGACAGGGTCTCAAGTGGACTAGGTTAGCCTTGAACTCACTAGCTTGTCTTTGCTTTCCAAGTGCTGGGATCACAGGGTTGCACCATGGTGCCCAGCTTTGTTATTCTCTCGTGTTCCTCTCCCCTCTTTTCTCAGAGTCTCCTTTATACTTTTATGTCCTGCGTATATATGTATGCACGTGTAATACAAGTGAGGTGTTTCTTTCTGAATCTGGCTTATTTTGCTAAACATCTTTTTCTCCAGTTCAGTATATTTTCTGAATGTCTTAATTTCATTCTTCCTTGTAGCTGGATGAAATTCCATATGTGCCTTATTTTCTTTATCTGTTCATCTGGTGATGATCTAGGCTGATACTACTTCTTAGCTATCTTGAATATTGTGGGAAGAAATAAGGATGTGTACATATCTCTGTGGTATGCCGATTTAAAATCCTTTGGTTAGCAGTTTTGGAGCTTCAGGTGTACTATTAAGATCTTAACTGGTTTTTGTTCTTTTTTTTTTTATTAATTTTATTAGTGTCTTTTTCTTTTGGTTAGATTGATTAATGATTGTCAAATCTATTTTTTTTAAAGAACCAACTCTGATTGATTCTGTGTGTTTTTTTCTTTTCAACGTTTTAAAAGCTTTGTTTTTGTAAGCATTGGTGTTTTGCCTATGTTTGCACAAAGGGCCAGAACCTCTGGAACTGGAGCTGCAGACAGTTGTGAGCTGCCTTGTGGGTGCTGGGAATTGAACCTGGGTCCTCTGGAAGAGCATAACAGTATCCTTAACTGATGAACCATCTCTCCAGCCCTGATTCTATGTATTCAGCGTTTCTCTGTGTAGCCTTGTAGCCATAGCCTGGACTTGATTTGTAGACCAGGTTAGCCTTGAACTCACAGAGATCTACCTGCCCCTCTCTCCCAGAGTGCTGGGATTATGGGTGTGTGTCACTGAGCCTGGCTGATTCTAGGTGTTTTTTTAAGTCTTCATTTCATTAATTCCCAGCATGACCTTGCTTTTTTTTTTTTGCTATGTACTGCTTTAAAGTTTACTTTTTTTTTTTTTTTTTAAAGCCTAAAGGTACATCATTAGGTTATTTATTTAAGTTCTTTTGGAGTTTTAGTGTAAGGGCTCATAGCAATAAACTTTCTTCCTGGAATTGTATTAGCTATATTCCAAGCGTTCTGTTAAGATGTATTTTCAGTCAATTGTAGGGATTTTTAAATTTCCACCTTGATTTCCTTAATAACTTGTTAGTCATTCTAGACCCTGTTGTTTAGGCTCTTGAATATTTATCTAATTTCTGTAGTTTGTCTTTTTAGTTTTATTTTACTATGGTCTGATAAGGTACTAGAAATTATTTTTCTTTTATATTTCTTAAAATGTATTTTGAGATCTAAGGTGTAATCTGTTTTAGAAAAGCTTCCATGGATTACTGAGAAGAATAGATTCCATTTTTGTTGACTGGAATATTACATAGATATATTAGGTTCATTTGATCTGTGGTGCAGTTTAACTTTGAAGTTTGTTGGTGATTTTGTTTGAATGCCCTGTTGAAGATGACAGAGCAGTATTGAAGTCATCTATAATTACTGCACCAAGATATGTCAAGACTTTGATGCTCATTACTATTTGTTATATTTAATTAGGAGCCCCAACATCTGGTACATGTAAAATTATGTTTTTCTATTTATTAAGATGTAGTGACCCTCATCTCTGAATAAAATTGCTTTGAAGTCCGCCTTTTCAGATGTAGCCACGTGAGATTGTGTTCACTTGATAGATTGATGGCTATCTTTTGACTCTTGGTCTATAGATGTATTTTCTCAGTGAGGTATGTTTGTCAGAGACAATGCACGGTTAGATACAGTTTTTAATCTAGTTAGCAGGTCTCTATCACTTTATTGGTGAGTTAAGACTATTTTACTTTTTAAGGTTCTTGAGGCATATATACTAACTTCTGTAATTTCATTCTTGGGTTTTTTTTCTTCCTCCCTTATTTAGTAGGAATTTGCTGGTACTATGTTGGACATGATTATTCTCATTTATTCATCTATTATTCCTTTCATGAAAGCATTCTTTTCTGTGCTCTTCAAGGTTGAGACTTCCTTCAGGTACCTACAGCAGTACTGGGTTTCATGGTCATGAATGGCTTCAGTTTGTGCTGTCTTGAAATGTCCCTTTTTTCTCAATGTAAAGATTTTTTTTTTTTTAAACATTTATTGTGTGTATACAGACCAGAGGATAACTTGCAGGAATCTGTGCTTTCCTTTTACTATATGGGTCCTTGGGTCAAACACAGGTTGTCATGCAAGCTCCTAGGCCCTCTGTCAGCCATCCCGCCAACTCCCTTCCCTTAATTTTAAGAGTTGCTTTGCTGGATGTAAATGGTATGAAGTAAACATTAGCCTTACAAAGTAGTTCAGGGAGTCAGAGCAAGCTGGGCAATTTAAAAGTTGTCTAGTTTAAGAGATATTCTTGCTGTCCTTATTCTTGCTTGTTTTTACTTTATGGAGCCATGTAGGATTAAAGGCTGGTGAAGAGATGATTGCTAGGTGGTGAAGCAGACTCCTAGCATGGCCACAGAAAGGAGTATTTGGTGAAATTCCAGAGTGATTACATAGAGGTGCACGTAGAGTGTAGTTAGAAGTAAATCTTCTGTCATAGCTTCATATATATACTCAAAACAAGTCAGTTCTAATTTTTTTTTTTTTTTTTGAGACAGGGTCTCCCTGCTGTCCTGGTACTCTCTTTATAGACCAGGCTGGCTTCACAGAGATCGCTTCCCGAGTGCTGGGATTAAAGTCCTGCACCCAAGCAGACTCTTGGGTTTATTTTGCTTACACTTTACCTGTCACAGTCCCTCCTTGAAGGAAGTCAGGGTAGTTCCTGGAGGCTAGGGACTGAAGCGGAAGCATGGACAGGAGGGCGGCGTATCTGCACCAATCACCATTTAAAAAGTGGAACACCTGCCTACCTACAGGCAAGTCTAAGAGACGCATTTTCTCACATGAGACTCTCCCTACCCAAATGATTTTATCTAGCTCATGTCCGGTTTACCTTAATCTCCTCAGCGCACTATCTCCATCATTGTGTAAACTTCATCTAGAGGAAAAACATTTAAGAAGTGTCATTTAAAAAAAAAAAAAAAAAGTTTTGTAACCTGGCGAGGTGGAGCACATCTTTAATCCCAGCACTCAGGGAAGCAGAGGCAGGTGGATCCCAAGGCCAGCCTGGTCTACAAAGCGAGTCCACGACAGCCAAAGCTATCTGTGAAGAGAAACTGTCTTAAAAAACAAAACAAAACAAAAACCAAGCAAAGCAAAAAAAAAAAAAAAAAAAAAACCCAAAACAAAAAAGTTCTGTTATTTTTGTTTAAAACAAAACAGTTTTGTTTTTTGTTTCTGTTTTGTTGCTTTTTAAAGTATAGCAGGACATTCTAGGACCCGCCAGTGGTAAAAATAATGACAGAGAGGGTTAGTTCTGTGCTTTTCTGATCCTGTTCACTCTTTTGTCCTGCTGACAAACCTCCGAAACCTCCAGCCTAGGATTTCTTCTCTCAGAGTGCCTTCTCTATCCGGAAGTTCCACCTTACCCTCCTGCCCAGCTGTTGGCTGTCAGCTCTTTATTCTTTTATTTTTATTTTTAAAATTTATTTATTCTATGTGCATTGGTTTCTTCCTGTGTGTATATCTGTGTGAGGATGTCAGATCTTGGGAGCTACAGACAGTTGTGAGCTGCCATGTAGGTGCTGGGAATTGAACCCAGGTCCTCTGGAAGAGCAGCCAGTGCTTTTAACTGCTGAGCCATCTCTCAAGCCCCTGTCGGCTCTTTATCAAAGCCAATCAGTCTGGATTGCCTTAGACACGTGAGGAAGGAACAAATATTTTTAAAAAAGTTCTGACTGTACAAAAGTAACCGTTGAATATACAGAGACACACCATCACACAGTGCACCCCAACGTGAAGATCTAATGGAGCCAGACTGTTCTGAAATGGTCTTTAACATAAGATGAAAATTGAGCAGGCCATGATGGCACAAGCCTTTAATTCCAGCATTGGGAGGCAGAGGCAGGCAGATCTCTGTGCGTTGGAGGCCAGCCTGGTCTATGGAGCGAGACAGCTAGAGGTACATAGAGAAACCCTGTTGGGAGAGGAGGAGGGGGAGATATTTATTGGTGGTAATTCTCTTCCTTCATGAGAATTTATTTTATCAAACACTTTGAGTGGCTGGAGTGGTAGCCCAGTGGTGAAGATCACTTCCAGCTCCTCCTAGATGACCCTGGTTTAGGCATATAGTCACACAGACAATTGCATACACACATGTAAAAATAACAAACCATTAAAAAAGCTGTTTTGAAAGTGATATATAGGACAGTAGATTTTGGAAGTTTTCAGTATCAGCAAAGAAAAGGAAAAGGATAATATTATTGGATGTATGCTTCTAAATTAGGCTCATTTCATAAATTAAAATACTTAGGACCAGAGAACTGAGTAGTAAGAATTCAGTATTTCACGGGACTGCAGAGATAGCTCAGTGAGTAAAAGCAGTTGCTGCTAAGTCTGTTGGTCTGAGGTCAACCCCTGGCACCCACGTGGTGGAAAGAGAACTACCTCCTTCAAGTTGTCTTCTGATTTCCTTATGTGCTGTGGTATGCAGGTGTGTATACATGAGTCCTGTTTAGCCTTGGCTACCTTGGAACTTGCTATGCGACTAGGCCGGCCTCGAACTTAGAGATTGTCTACCTCTGCCTTTCAAGTTCTGGAGTTACAGTCATGTGCCATCATTCTCTGCTCAATTTACATCTTATTTTAAGGACCACTTCAAAACAGTCTTAGAGTATTATAATGATAAAATTCATCCATATGTTCCTATTATAAATTGATATCGTGCTAAGCTTGTAGTTTTGAAGAGCACAAAAATAGGCCATTATAGATTCTAGAATTCCTTCTTGAATCTCAGTTTCTGGTTGAAGTATAATGAAGTATAATCAGAGGGCAAAATGATATGGAAAAGTTGGTAGACTTGGTTGGAAAATAGGGAATGTTAGATAAAATCATTTTCAGCCTTTTAAGTCTACATTTGTGTTTGATAAATAGACTGTGGTGCTGTGGAAAATTCAGAACAGCCTTAAAAAATAACACAGTGGTTGTCTGTCTTTGATCCCAGCACTTGGGAGGCAGAGGCGGGTGGTGTTCAAGGCCAGCCTGAGTTTATTTCCAGGACATCTAGGACTATTCAGAGAAACTGCCTTAAAAAAAAAAAATAGAGTAAATAAAGCACTGGTAGCTGGTGTGGCGGCACGTTTCCCCATCAGACGGATCTCTGTGAGTTTGAGGCCAGCCCGGTCGACAGAGTGAGTCCAGGACAGCTAGGATTGCAGAGAAAGATTATGTCCCAGTAAACAAATCAGTCTATTCTAGCGGGGGGGGGGGGGGGGGGGGGGGGGGCGTTTTAGTCTTAAAAAAAAAAAAAAAAAAGGTCCTTGCTTTTCTGTATCAATCTTGTAGTTTGTATGGGTGGGTCTTGGTTTTAGTGCCAAAGTGTAGAAAGCTGAATTTTTATGTTTTATTCTCAATAAATATATTAAGAAATACTAGTGTGAAAATAACCAAAGGAGCCAGGCGCAGTGGCACACACCTGTGATCCCAGTGCTCAGGGAGGCGGAGCCAGTCATATATCTGTGAGTTCAATGCCAGCCTGGTCTTCAGCCAGGACAGCCATGGCTACACAGAGAAACCCTCTCTTGAAAAACAAACAACAAAAAAGAAAATAACCAGAGAATAAAGTTTGCTGTTTTATGAGTGCTTTATAAGTGTTCACGGGATCAAGGCAGAAGACGTTTCTTCTCCAGTTCTCTAGATTGTTTTTCCCGGAAACTGTTCTATGAACTGAATCAAATTTGAATTAAAAACATTGTTTTTGGAGATATTTTGGCAAAGATGGAACATAACTAAGAAAAATGTTCTTTATATTGTTTGAGATGGAATTTTTAGTCATGTCATTGTGAAAGTATTTCCTTAAACCATCCTTTAGAAGGAAAAAGCCAAACCAGCTGAACATTGCTCCTTTGCTTGTTGTGGAGAGAGCAGGGTGGGTGGTGATGGCTAGCTCTGTGGCTCAGGCTGCCCTTGTCCTTGTGATCCTTGTGCCTCTCCAGTGAAGGGATCATAAGTGCACACTGCTTTGCTTGGCCTCATTCCCTCCTTAGTCTTTGAAATCTTCAACCACGAGAGCTTTACTGGGCCAAAAAAACCTGAGCAGTGTTCAAGCAGATTGCCTTATGATTTGCTTGACTGTTTGTCGTTGGCTAAGGTGGTGGCTTTCCCGATCTATGGTTGTAAATACCAGTCCAGCCTTCAAACTCAGAATGATAGTAGGATTGAAGAAATCTCTGAGTAACCAAGAATGGGTAGATCTGCTGATGAGGACGAAAGGCTTTCCAGGATACTTTTACTGAATGGGTCCTGTGCATGTCAGTTGGCTTCCTTTTGAACAGCTCTCTAGATTCACAAGTATTTTTTGAGTACCTGTTACAGTAACTTCATTAGATCCCACTTTTGTGTTGGGAAAACATGATAAAATATGACAAAGTCTCTTTTCGTGCACACCAGAAGAAGGGCATTGGATCAATCATATTACAGATGGATGTTAGCTATTATGTGGTTGCTGGGAATTGAACTCAGGACCTCTCAACCACTGAGCCATCTCTCCAGCCTCCACAAATTCTCTTTTCTTAAGGGTTTACTTTTTTTTTTTTTTTAAAAAAAGATTTATTTATTAATACAACATTCTACCTGCACACTAGGTCTTACTATAGATGGTTGTGAGCCCACCGTGCTGGGAATTGAATTTGGGACCTTTGGAAGGACAGCGAATATTCTTAACCTCTGAGCCATCTCTCCAGCCCAGGATATCCTTTCTTTTTCCTCCAGAGATGGTTGATTCCTTACAGCTAAAGCTTCAGCGAGGGCTGGATGAAGTCCTCCTCTCTTTGGCATGTTCCCTGTTGTTCTAGCATAGAGCAGGCAGTTTCTCTTTAGCAGTTACAGCCTCTCAGGGCACCTTGGCTGCAACTTTAAACTTGCTTAAGCTCTTTTCCTCAACAAACTGCAGTATTTAAATACTCTTTCTGCTATAGCTGTTGCTCTTTTCCACCACAGACCTGAATGAGAGTAGAGAGCAATAACTTTGACACAGCCTGACTTCTCTCCTGTCTTGAAAATTTCTCTGCCAAACATACAACAAAATATAAATGAAAATAAAAATACAGTTTATCTAGGGTTAAGCAGGTACCCTATAGTCTGGCATCCCTAGGTAAAGAGGGACTACTTTAAGTTTTGATAGTAATTTGTGTGTATGTTGTGTGTCAGTGGGTGTATGCGGGAGCTAGAGGACAACCACAGGTGTCCACCACCACGTCTTGTTTGTTTGTTTGTTTGTTTGTTTGTTTGGCTGGGGCAACGCTCACTGGCCTGAAAAGCTGTTTGGCTGACTAGTTTAACCTTTCTCTACTTTGCTGGTATAATCCAGCAGTCACCTTTACCCACTGAACCATCTTGCTGGCCCTTTAAGGTTTTTTTTTTTTTTTAAAGTAGATTTATTTATTTTATTGTATATACATTGTTCTGTGTGCATGTACACCTGCAGGCCAGAAGAGGGCGCCAGATCTCATTATAGATGGTTGTGAGCGATCTTGTGGGTGCTGGGAATTGCACTCAGGACCTCTGGAAGAGCAGCCAGGGCTCTTAACCTCTGAGCCCTCTCTCCAGCCCCCTTAGGTTGTAAAATAAGGTTTATTTCTCTGCGTGTGCACACATGCACGCATGTAGTCACCCATGTGCCTTTGGGGACATGGCAGATCTAGTTACCGCACTCACATTCGCAAGCGTCACGAACTTTAATTAGTGAACTGTTTTGAGATCTAGTTTCTCTCTGTCCTGGCTGTTCTGAAACTGAAGATGATTCGATATACTGTGTTCAGACTTACACACTTTTAAATGCATGTTGGGGCGTGTTGTCTGCAGGTGTGTGTCTGTGTTGACGCACACGTAGAGGTGTGTGCCTGTGGAGGACAGAGGGCGTTTCTGCCCTGCCTGCAGTGCTCTGATTAGTCTGGACTAGCTAGCCAGTGCCTGTGGTTGGATTGTGAGCCGTGCAGCACGCCCAGCATTTTTACATGGGTGCCTGGGGGTAGCCTTGGGTTCTTTTGCTTTAAAGAAGCACATTTTTCACCTGAGCGCTCTTTCATCCCAAGTTAAACACATTTTAGGTATGTTGGGAGTTGAGGGTTTTTTTTCTTTTTTTAATGTAGGGCTACTTTTAAAAAAATATATAACATTTAAAATTTTTTTATTTACCTTTATTTTACGTGCATTGGTGTTTTGCCTGCATGGACGTCGATATGAGAGTGTCACATCTTGGAGTTACAGTTTGAGCCACCATGTGGGTGCTGGGATTTGAACCAGGGTTCTCTGGAAGAGCAGTGCCTTTAGTTGCTGAGCCATCTCTAAAGCCCTAGAACTGCTTGTTTGGGATGCAGTGCATTTATTTTAGCTCCTCTATTACTGTGCTGCACCGTCAGGAAGCGCCCTTTGCTCACTCTCGTGCTTACTCAGGCAGTTTGTTTGGAAAGCCAGAGCTCTCTAGCTTGCTCTAGGAGTTCTGTCTTCACCTGCTGAGGCTGGAATTACAGGTGGGTGGCATTTACATGGGTTTCTGGTGATGCCTGCCATCTTACGCTTGCGCAGTGAGCACTTTAACCAAAGCCATCTTCCCAGGGTCTGTTTTATTTACTTTTTGAGATAAAAACTTAATAGAAAACCTTTTTGTTTTTGCTCAAATTCTATTCTCATATAGGATCATAATTGAATATATAATAAATAAGAAAGTTGGCAGGAGGTGAGAGGGAGGCGTATGTGTAGTTTAATACTTGAAATTATTTTTTTGTGTTATGGCAGACAATTTTAATTTTCATTCTTTTTTTTTTTAAGATTTTTATTGCATATTCACTTATTTGCAGACAAGTGTGTTTGTAGGTCCCCTCAGAGGGCACCTACAGCTGGGCTTACAGGTGATGGTACGCTGCCTGGTTTGGGTGCTAGGAACTGAGCTCTAGTCCTCTGAAAGACAACCTGCCCCTTTAACTGCTGAATCTTTTCTAACTGTGTCTGTGGGTGTGGTCAAGGTGGGGCATGCCACGATGTGATGTGGAAATCAGAAGACAGCGTTGGAATCTGATCTCCTCTACTTCCCTGTGGGTTGCAGGGATCCAGCAAGCTGTCAGTTATGTGCAGCAAACGCCTTTACCTACTGAGCCAGCTCCCCAACCACTGTGTGGTTCAGGCCTGTAATTTTTTTCAAGGCCAGCCTGGTCTACCCGGTGAGTTCCAAGCTATTCTGGGTTACAAAGTGAGACCCAGTCTCAAACAAAATCTTACAAAAAAAAAAAAAAAAAAAAAATCATAAAAATGTAACAGCTTCATTTTATAAAGGAAGAAACTGGAAGTGCAGGTAGCCAAAGCCAAGAACTTGTAATTTGTATTCTGTATTGAACAGCTCAGGGGATTCCTTCCTTCCTTCCTTCCTTCCTTCCTTCCTTCCTTCCTTCCTTCCTTCCTTCCTTCCTTCCTTTTCTTCCTCTCCTCCTCAATTCACTTTTGGTTATTATTTCTGAGCTAGGTCTATCATGTAGCCTAGATTGGCTGTGAGTCCGTTTCTCTGGGCATGCCCTGCCATGCTTAGGGATTTTAGCCAGTCTAATGACAGCCCGTGTTTGCACCACTGTATGCTGTTGCCTGTTTATAGGCATACCAGTGGGTGAGGTAGAAAGGGTAGTCCCTGGCAGAGTTAGGCAGCGTCAGATGTGGTATTAAGATGAACCAGTGTTTAAGAGATAAGTATGTTGATTAGTTCCCTATAGGCGTTCCACAGTGTATAGATATTTTGTGAAATGTTGTAGATGACAAATACATCCTACTTTTTACAGAAAAAGGTGAAACCTGGACGTGCAGCCAGTGCTGTTAACCACTGAGCCGTCTCTGCGGCCTTAAGAACTTAGAACACGTTGCTTGTGATGTTGGGGGAATTGGAGTGTTGGAGGTGTTCAGGGCCACTGCTTCTCATATGTCAGCTGAATCAGTCTCCAGCTACTTTTGTATCTTCTTGGTTTCTGTTCTGTCCTTTTCAATGTTACCTTCGCCAAAATGCCCCCGTCATGTGTATGTAAGGTGACAACCCCATGAAGACATCTTCTCTGTCCTGCTTTGTTTTGAGTGTTAGCACATGGCATATTTGTTGGCTTTATGCATCTCACTTTCTCTGTTAAAACAGAAGCTTTCCAATAGCGGAAACCTTTTTTCCCTTGTATTTTTGTATCTGTAATATATGTAATATATGCTCAGGGAATATTCAGTGAAGGAATGCCATGGAAATTAGGCAACCCTGAAGGGTCAGTTGGGAATCTTGGTCCAGAATTGACGACTGTAGCTCACGTCTTTAGATATATGAGGCAAGTAGACAGTGTCATAGAAAGTAGAGGAGAGAATTGAAGCTAATGATATGGATGTGTATAGACTGCCCCATTCTTCTCTTTTTTTCTTTTTAAAGTTTTATTTATACAGCATTCTGCCTGCATGTATGCTTACTCACCAGAAGAGGGCACCAGATCTCCTTATAGATGGTTGTGAGCCACCATGTGGTTGCTGGGAATTGAACTCAGAACCTTTGGAAGAACAGTGTTCCTAGTCTCTGAGTCATCTCTCCAGTCCCTGCTCCATTCTTTTTTTGAATTATTTCTTAATTTTTATTTTATGTACATTGGTGTTCTCCTGCTTGTATGTCTGAGTGAGGGTGTCAGGTCCCCTGGAACTGGAGTTACAGACAGTTGGGAGCTGCCATGTGGGTGCTAGGAATTGAACTCAGGTCCTTTGGAAAAACAGTGCTCTATTTTGCTGAGCCATCTCTCCAGCCCCTATGGCTGCCCCATTCTAAAAGTGTCTTTTGAAGTATGAAATTTTTGAAGTTTGTTGAAATTGCCAGGTGGTGGCGGTGTACGCCTTTAATCCCAGCACTTTCAGGGCAGAGGCAGATGGAACTCTGAGTTCAAAGCCAGCTTAGTCTACAGAGTTCCAGGACAGCTAGGGCTACACAAAAAACTGTCTCAAAACAAACAAACAAAACAAACAAACAAACAAAAAAAAACCCAACAACAAAAAAGCAAGTTTTGTTGAAATTGTGCAGACTTTTTGTCTTTTGTTCCTTTACTATCATTCTTTAAACGCTGATGCTGACACACAGGTGTTTTTAGTGTTAGTAGACCTATTAATAGTGTGTGTTTTAGGTCTTATTTTTAATTCTTTGAAGACAACACAGGAAGAAGCTTTTGCATGCATGAACTAGAGTAGCATGCACTTTGGTTATATTTGGCTGAAGCTGTGCATGCTGGAGGGCTAAGTCCAGACTTCATCCTAAAACATTTCCTCTTACTGTTTGCTTTGTTTTAATTGAATGAGAAAACATTGATAATTCCTGTGTACCGTCATGAAGTAAGGGCTAGTCATTCTAGGTGTGGTGGCACACCCTGGTAATTTCTTCTGTGGCTGAGACAGGAAGATGTGGTTTCAAGGCCAGCCTGGGCTATACAGCACCTAGGGAGCTAGCACCAGTTTAAAAAAAAAATCAGGTTGGGTAGTTCACATCTGTAAATCCTAGTAGCACTGGAGAAGCTAAGGCTGGAGGATTGCAGCAAGTTTGGGCAAAACCTGGTTTACAAACTAGTCAGCTCTGGATAGATGGACAATAGGTTGAAAAAAAAAAAGCCAAAACAATAAAGGGCTGGTCATTCTAGATTTTTTTTAAAGCTTTAACTTCATTTCTTCCTGTTCATAAGCAACTTAAAAAAAGATTGTGTCTATCTTCTTTTTCTTTGTCCTTCAGACTATCCATCCAGTATGATTTCTACCTGATGATGACTTTATTTATTTACATCTATCTTGAAAGGAAGTACAGTGCCCTCTGCATGCTCACATGGGCACATATGTGGAATATCTTTTTTATATATTCTTTGACAATTTCATACAATATATCTTCATTCTATTCATCCCAACTCCCTTCTCCCACTCCTTTCCCCTCAGAAACCTTCAACTCATAGCCTTTCCCCTTCATCCCTTCATTCGCCCTCCTTTTTTTGGGAACTTGAATCCAATTAGTGTTGCTTGTTTCTTGTCCAGGAAACCATAGCTGTAACGAGTTCATGAATGCAGTGGCCTTGTCCTGACCAGAAGACAGCATTTCACAGTACTCCTTCTTATCTTCTGGCTCATTTTTTTTCCTGTCCCCTCTTCTAGGATGTTCCAGGATATCTCCTCCCCACCCCTCTCTCTCTGTGTGCATGTATGTGTGTGTGTGTGTTCTTGATATAGATGTCCTAGTTAGGGCTGAATACCCAAAAGTCATATTCTGAGCACTTGGATCAGTTATTAGTCTCTGCATTAACCCTGGCAGTGCAGTGAAATCCTGCACAAGGTTGAGGGCATCTCTAATCTGCATGTCAAAACATATTTAGAAGACAGTTTGGCAGCTTGTCCATGTAATAGGACAGCAGTAGAGGTTTCCCAGCTATGGCTTAAGACCAGGTTTAAAGTATCAGATAAGAATTCTTTAGCAGGTCTCAAATTCAGTCCAAAAGTGATTGGTAACCCCTGTAGCCCTCATGTCCCTTTTGGACTGGTGGGTTCATCTAACCTGGCAGGTCGTCATTCAGTGTCTGCTGCTGGGCAATATACCGCCTTTTTGTCACAGCAGCTCAGCCAAGTGGTGCTGTCTCTTCAGCTCTCTGGAAGAGAATATTTTTGTTTCTTATGGTTTCTTCCATATTACTTTTTATGTTTCTTTAGCTGTGTCTGTATGTGTGCTTGTAGTTTCTCTTGTCACAGGATTTTAGGCACACTAAAATTTATACTAATGTGCAAAAATGCTTACAGTGTCTCTGTTTGCTATCCAGTAACGATATCAAACTGAACCAGTTATTTCCTAGTACTTAAGCCTGAAATAGGGAACAAAATCAATCTGTTATTCTGTCTCCCCCACCCCCCACTTTGTCCCATTCTAGCTTGCCTTGCTCTGTAGTCACTGTCAAGTTTCCCTTTTTTAAAGACTTGAATCAAGTGCTAGTTGTCCGTGAACTGTTTCCTCCAGACATACCCACCCTCCATATTGACTCTCAGGTGGTCTCCCTGCCTGGTGCTGCTTCCCTTTTGCATTTATCCTCACCTTGAGTATGAATTGGACCAGGTGACGTAGTTCTTAAGAAGACTGTATCTTCATAAATGGTGAGATGCTGCCTCTGAAATTGTCAAAGGTTGTGTTGCTTTCTTCTCTTATTTTTTTCCTTTTTGTTTGTTTGTTTTTGTTTTTCAAGACAGGTTGAGGCTGAAGAATGTTGTTCATCACAGTAGACAAATTCTCTCAAACAGACTATTGGCTAAGATCATACTATTCTGATGTACCAAGACTTGTCTGATCCCTGAAACAAAGCAGGGCTGGCTGAGAGAACAAGGTTGTTGGTATAATTCTTTTGGAATTTGAGGAAGGTGTGGGTGAGGGCTCAAAAGTGAAATCACATTTCTGGAATCTGGAGGAAGAGGGCTGTCTGCTCTGTGGATGCAGAGAGCGTAGCAGCACTTCAGCAGCATTGCCACTGACCGGGGCTGTCTAGGGCAATGTGGGAGTGTTAAAGGCGTCACTGGGTTCTTTTTGATAGAACTCTGTAAGTCGCCTTCTAGCACTCTGGACACCATTCCTACACCATTTATCATGACATGCATTTAATTGTCTGTATTCTCATTTGACTGTGAGTGGACTTTAAACTACTTTTCTACATCTTGCGGTCAGTGATAGACTGTCAACTCCTAATGACATTGTTTACATTTGTCCATACCACTGTGTTGTCAACACCTACAGGAGACTTTGTTCATAATAGATGTTTAATAAAGACTTATTGAATTAATGGAGTGTCCTAGTGTCTTTTCTGTTGCTGTGACAAACACCATGACCAAAAAAAAAAAAAAAAAAAAAAAAAAAAAAAAAAGGCAGCTTCAGGGAGGAAAGAATTTCTTTTTATTTTACACTTCAAGATCATAATCCATCATTAAGGGAAGTCAGGCAGGAACTGACCATGAAAACTGCTTACTGGCTCATGCTCAGGTGACTAGCTTGCTTTCTTTGTGCAATAATAATAATATATAATAATTATTTAATTATATTAATATTATTTATAAATTGACAGTTTCATTCATGTAAACAATGTGTCTTCATCATACTCATCCCAGCTCCTTTCTCCTGCTCCTTTCCCTTTAGAAACCCCAGACACATAGAACCTTCCTTTTTTAAAATTGATGGACTCTGTTGCCAGGCCTCAGAGGAAGAGGATGAGCTCAGTCCTGATGAAACTTGAGCTGGGATGGATGGGTGGGTTGGGAATCTTCTGGAATAGGGGAGGAGGGGCGGGGAGAAAGGGAGGTAAGGTGGGACCAGGAGGAGAGGAGGGAGGCACTCACGATCGGGATGTAAAGAGAATAAGTAAATTAAAAATAAATACATTAATTTTAAAAAGATTGACGTATCTTAAATATTTCTTACAATAACAAAAACGATTTAATTAACAGTCGCCCCCCCCCCCCCAGGGTTTCTCTGTGTATGTAGCTCTGACTGTCTTGAAACTCTGTAGACCAGGCTGGTCTCAAGCTCAGAGATCCCCCTGCGTGTGCCTCCTGAGTGCTAGGACTAAAGGTGTTCATCACCACTGGCCAGCAGCCACAATAGAATTAAAATGTAAAAAATCTAGAAGAGGGGCTGGAGAGATGGCTCAGTGGTTAAGAGCACTGTTTGCTCTTCCAAAGGACCTAGGTTCATTTCCCAGCACCCACATGGCAGCTCACAACTGTCTGTAATGCCAATTCCAGGGAATCTGACACCTTCACACTAATGCACATAAAATAAAATTAAAATAAAAAAAAATCTAGAAGAAGGTCAGCACTCACGGTGCACAGACATACATGCAGGGAAAACACCCATATGTATAAAAATAAGATTGAAATGTCAGCTGCAGAGAAGCATTTGTTAAAGTGGTTGTCACTAGAGGATGTCCTGTTGGAAATTTGGGGGGGTTGGTGGGCTCTAAGGCTTAATTCCAGGTCTTCATTTTTACAATCAAAAAGGAAAAGTTTTCTCCTTTCTAAACAAGTGTATCTACCCTTTCTACTTGTTGACTTTGTGGATAATGGGAAGCACAGCTTTGAAGCCATTGTTTAGTCAAGTTATACAGATAGATAGGCTCTAACTGTGGCAGGGCCATAGCGCTTGTGTAAAGGGACATCTAGAGGCCATGATTTCAGAGCTGAGCTGGTGCCCTTGAGGTTACAAGGAACCAGTTTGTCTGGAGCTGACAAGTTGGAGCTCTGAATTTCAAAGCCCAAGGCCCTGAATGAAAATTTCAGTGCCATGCCTTGCTGTATGTAGTCTTTTCATAGGCGTTTTTTTTTTTTTTTTTTTTTTTTTTTTTTTTTTTTTTAAGAAAAGTGAAGCATGTTTGAGCCATTGTTTGGATTTACTTTGAACAGAAAAGTATCTGAGTTTGTTGCACACACTTGTCAAGTCCACCACACTTGGGCTATAAGTTACTTTTCCTTGTAACCGGGAGCATTCATTTTTCCCCTGTTGGCCTTTTATATATTTAATATGCCAGGTGTCAGTCACTGGGACGAGACAGAATTGCCACTCCACTCTTGTTTGAGAAGCACAGGACCTTATCCTGGAGTCATGTTGCAGCAGCACATGGGAATGGGGTCCTTTTGACCTCTCTTCTGTTCCTTGGGTTTGGGAGACTGTTAGATTTTTCTAGAGGAATCGCTTCTGTGCTGCGATTGCAAGGGTGAACATGAATTAGCCAAATTAGAGAAAGGGAATTGAGGGCTGGAGAGATGGCTCAGAGGTTAAGAACATTGGTTGCTCTTGCAGAGGTCCTGAGTTAAATTCCCAGCAACCACACAACCATCTGTAATGAGATCTAATGCCCTCTTCTGGTGTGCAGGTGTACATGTAGACAGAATGGTATACACAATAAATAAATCTAAAAAATAAAATATTAAAAAAAAAAGGAAGAAAGGGGATTGAGGATGATCCTAGCAGAGCAAAAGATTTGGAGGCATGGCACACCCTGGCTACTGCCATGGCCAGGGCTCAAAAGGATTGAGGCTAGAGATGCTCTGCCAGGGTCTCCTCCTCTGGGCTTCCTTATAAATGCAGCCTTCGTTCACCGAGATTTCTTACTCCCTCCCATAACTGCTTCATAATTAGTTAGGGCCAGAAATCTGTCAGTTTTCAGAACTTGGATTAAAAAGAGAATAATAACAAGGTAGAAGCATAAATTGTTCTCAGCAGGCTATGGCTTGTTCTTTATATTTCTAAGTTTTACAGTTGCCCCATGGGCCTTTAGTAAATAGTAAATGATGGTTTCACTAAGGCATTGCTTTAGTGAAAAGAATTGGCCCTGTGATCTGGACGTGGTGGTGCACACCTTTAATCCCAGCAGGTGGATGTTTGTGAGTTTGAGGCCAGTCTGGTTTACAGAGTGAGTTCTAGGATAGCCAGGGCTGTTACACGGAGAAACCCTGTGTCCAAAAACCAAAAAGAAAAGGAGAGAAAAGAAACAACTGCCACTGTGAAAGCACTATTATCTGAGCTGCTGTGAAACAGCTTTTGAGAGGCTCACAGCACGGGTGTGTAACTGTTGTGTTAGTGGAGCTGAGTCTTTTGTAACTAAATTTTTATACGTAGAACTATTCAAGACCCTTATTCTGATAGTAGTGTAAAACAGAATTGTCAAAAAGTATTCTCACATCTACATGGCCTTATGAGCACGATAACTGGACATTATATAGAACTAGATTAATAATATTGTCAATATACTCTCACATGCGTCTTTGTGCCCATTTGTGTGTGTGTGGATGGTGTGTGCAGGTGAGTACATACATGGAGTTATCCTCCGTTGCCCTCCACCTTATTTTTTGAGATCATGTCTTTACTGGACCTGGAAATGTTTGGCTAGCCTGGGGCCTGCAAGCCACAGGATTCTTCCTGTCTTCTTCCTAGCACAGGGATTACAAGCGCATGGCACCCACCATGCCAGTTTTTTACCTGGAGATGTGAACACGGGTCCTCATACTTGAATGGCTAGCTTTTTACCGCCAACCACTTATCTTCCTAGCCCTTCGGTTAATGTTTTTTTAAGTTGTTATGGCATATACCATTGACTCAGCAGTTGGGAAGCTGAAGCAGGAGAATAGCTTGAGCCATTTGAAGCTTGGTTGGACAACACCATATCTCAAAAAAAAAAAAAAAAAAGATTTAAGTCCATATTAAAGTTAAACATAATTTAACCAAGCTTACCCTCATCTGTCCCTCAATTCCTCCCCCCCCCAAAAAAAAGAAAAAGGAAAAAAAAAAAAGCATTAGGTATTTCTATAGAAACCAATGTACACTAAAGTCATGCATTGTAAACCATGGGCTAGGCAAAATCCCGAGATACTATTTGTCCTAGTTAGAGTTACCATTGCTGTGATGAAACACTCTGACAAAAAGCAAGGTGGGGAGTGAAAAGTTTATTTGGCTTACTCTTCCACATCAGACAGGAACTCTTGCAGGGCAGGAACCGGGAGGCTGGAGCTGATGCAGAGGCAGCTGTAAGATGCTGCTTACTGGCCTGCTCCTTATAGATTGCTCAGCCTGGTTGTCGAATGCAGGACCACCAGCCCAGGGGTGGCACCCACAGTGGACTGGGCTAATTAAAGTGCCCTACAGCCAGATCTTACGGAGGCATTTTCTCAATTGAGGCTTCCTTCTTTCCAGTCACTCTAGCTTGTGAAGTTGACATGAAACCAGCCAGTACATTATTTAATAATGTAGGTGCTTCTATGAAAAGTGAAATTCATGGAATTTTAAAGTGTAATAATAGATATATTACAATTATTAGTGTGTGGGGGTGGTGATGGGGACTGTTAGCCAGAGTGTGCAGGTGGTCAGAGGGAAACTTGGCAGGAATCAGTTCTTTTCTTCCATTATGTGGGTTCCAGGAATCAAACTCTGGTCATCATGTTGGATGGCAAGTGCTTTTAACCTGCTGAGCCTTCTGCAGACATTTTAGTAGAAAAGGGTTGGGAGATTTCCTTAGGGTAACGCTTTGCTGTATTTTGTTTCAGAGTTCCGTATCTGCAGATGAGTTTACAGTGCTCACGTGTTAAAACTGATCCAGGATGAGATTTTACTGTTACCTTCTGCACTGGAGACTTTCCTCATTGTTGTTAAAAAGTGCATGGCAGAAGTAAAAGAGGATTTATTTAGCACACAGTCGGAGGGCATGCAGTCCATGATGGCCGGAGGGCAGGTTGGCAGCTGCAGGAGCCTGCTCATATCTGGACAGATAAAGAAGTAGACACAGAACAGCAAACAGGCAGGACTGTGAACTTCAAGGCCTGCCTCCCAGTGACCCACCGTCCTCCAGCTAAGTCTTTCCCACAACCTCCCAGAGCCGCAATAAGGACTGTGTTGATGTTTTGCATTTTGCCACCTTTAAATACGGTGTTCTGTGCAGTTAAGTTACGCAGAATGACAAAGCTGAGCAGCACTGTGAAGCTGTGAGTGCCACGGAAGATCTTTGCTGAGTACTCTTCTGTTTTTCCAGGCAGGGTTTCTCTGTGTAGCCTTGGCTGTCCTGGACTTGCTTTATAAACCAGGCTGGCCTTGAACTCACAGAGATCCCCCTTGAGTGCTGGGATTACAGGTGTACACCACCATACCCAGCTTGCTGCATATTCTTAACATTCCATTCACAGCACGGAAGCAGCCAGGCACATATGTAAGTGTCTGTGTTCCAATAAAACTTTATTTATGGACCTTAAAATTTGAATTTTATGTAATTGTTTTCTATATTTAAGAATAAGTTGATTCTTTTTCTAGTCAGTTAAAATATACATGCAAATTAGGGTGAGGATCAGATTTGGCACATGGACTATAGCCTCTCTAAACTCAGGTATAAAGTATGAAAAAAACTTTCAAAACCTAATAATAATCCTTATATAATGTCATCATTTTCTTAGTTAAAAAACAGTACTTAGGCAAACAAAACAAAACAAAAAAAAAAACAAAGCCAGGAATGATGGTGCATACCTTTAATACTAGAACTTGGGGAATTAGAGGCCTAGTCTACAGAGCAAGTTCCTGGACAGCTGGGGCTACACAGCGAAACCTTGTCTTAAAAATTAAACCGTCAAGCAATATGTGCAAAAATCACACACAAAAGCTACGTGTGGTGGCGTTAAGAGGTTTATTAAGGCTTAGTCTGTTTTGTTAACAGAATTAAAATGTCAACAAAAATTGATGTAGTTGATCAGCTGGAATTCTGGGATTTGCTCCATTGTAGGTTTCTTTATAGTGAACAGTTTCTTCTGGTGTGTGCAGTGTATGCATTTGTACATGTTTAAGAGAGTATGTGTACACGAATGTGGAGGCCAGAGGTTGGCAGTGGGTGTGTTCAAGAAAAAGTTTGCTGGCTACCATGGAAACAACCAATTCTGTAGAAAACTGCTGAGCTCACTGCCTAGAAATTTTGATTTGGTAGATTTAGGGTGAGATCCAGGAATGTTCATTGACGGAAAGAACCCCAAGAAACCTGGATTCAAATCTTAATATCACAGCAAGTAGCTAACTATTCTGCAACAAGTTACCCTCTCTCTCCTCCCTCTACCCCATGCCTGATAGGGTTGTTTCTGTTTTTTTCTTCAAATGAGAATACCTCTTTAACTGATGCTAAATAAATGGTACACAAATGTGAAGGGGTATTAATGATTAAATTAGGGCCGGATTTCTATAATCCCTTTGATACTCTGATTGCTTTGTTTCTACATATAAAAGTGATACTACTACCTTCTTGTCTTTCCCCTCTTTTAGTAGGAAATGTCTCTTTTGTAGCCTTTCCTCCCGTTTGCATCTGTCAAGTGTGCCCTCTGATGTCATTCTGACTGGCCTTCTTCTTGCTCTGGCTGGCTCTGAAATAGAACCGCTGAATCCCTTCAGTTTGCTTGTGGAGAGTTCTCTTGTGATTCTGAAGAAACCCATTTTAGGTTTAGGTCAAGGCCATTTAAGGAAATAAAAAGCAGCTGAGTTCTTGGGGCCAAAAAGCATTAGGGGAAATGTACCTTGGAGAAGCAGTTTGAAGCTGAGCATTGGCACATGCTTGCTGTGTATTCAGAGTTGGGGCCAAGAGTTAAACACTCCCTAGGCTGAATCCTATGTTTGTTTTTTTCTTTATTCTAGTCACCCTCATCTTAATTCTTGTACTGTCATCTAGAATTTTGGTTTGATTTTGTTTTTAAGGTCTGTAAGTTAGTAGTTACCGTGTTATTGTGGTAAATACCTGTTCACACTGGCTTACTGCTTGGGTTTACTGTGGTGCTTCTTAGACTTCATTTCAGTTTCCTCCTTTCTGTGGTATTTTCTGAAAAAATAATTTCTGTCAGAGATTGTCTTCGGTTGTTAAGTCATCTTTGTCTGACTGTCAGTGTTTCATCTTACGTGTGTGTGTGTGAGTGAGTGTGTGGATGTGGGTGTACATGTACCACACAGATGTATGGAGTTTGGACAACAATTTTAGGGAGTCAGCTTTCCCTTCCACCATGTGGGCCCTGGAGATTGAACAGGTTTCCAGGTGTGGTGGCAACTGCTTTTTCTTGCTGGCCCAAGCTGTCATAAACTGTTGATTTCTTATTCCATGAAGTTTCCCTAGTGTTGTGAGCCTCTGCTCTTCTGACAGAAATATTCATCCCTTTTCTCTTTGTTGCTTTAAGGGGTTTTTGTTTTTTAAATCTGCAGGAATTTGTAATTTCACCATGGTATGTCTGGATCCTGCCTCAGTTTCATTCTGAAGACCATATCTTTCATCAGTTCTGGAAAACAATAATTATCCTTTTGAACATTATTTTTCTGACTGATTTGTCCTCTTGAATTTACATTGTATGCACATTGCAAAAAGAAATCTTATTATTTTTCCTCTTCCATTTCTTATGTTCTGTTTGTATTTTCATTTCATGATTGTGTTACCTTTTTGAGTACTTTCTTTTACATCTCTCAGTTCACTAATTCATCCTTGTAATTCCTCCCCCTTGGTTTTTTTTTTGTTTGTTTTTTTTGTTTTTTGTTTTTGTTTTTTTTTGTTTTTTTTTTTTTTTTTGGTGTGTGTTTTCAGAGTGGGACTTAGTATATAACCTTTGCTGGCCTAGAACTCGATGTGTTATAGACCAGTCTGGCCTTAACACTCACACATCCCCCTGCCTCAGTCCACCAGGTGCTGGAATTGAAAGCATGTGCCATCACTCCTGGCCCACAAATTCTTTTAAACTTTATTTAATGTTTAATGTATTATTTTGGGTTTTATTTTTACTATTGTTTCTATTTATGTAGTTGGAACAGGATCAAAGCCTCGTGCATGCTAGTTCTGTGCTTCATTTACTACTGAGCTGTATTTACAACTTCAGAAGTCCTTTGAAAGGTTGTGTATTGTTAATATGTATGTTGTATGGTAGCTGTACACAGGCACACGACACAGGTTGTGTGTATAGAGATCTGCACACAACTTTGTAGAATTGATTCTTTGCATTTTATGTGGTTTCTAGCAATTGGACTCAAGCTTTTTCAGCAGGTGCTTTTAGCTGCTAAACCATTTCACTGTTAGGTATTTGTTTTCCCATCCTCTCCCCAGTTGAAGACTTTTGCACTATACTTTTTAAGGGTCTTTATTCACATTTGTCCTCTTAGAGTAAAACGTAGTATAATGCATAGCTAGTTGCTAAAGAGAAATGCTAGGCTGGAGGCTAAAGGTTCTAAACTAATAGTCTTTAAAACTCATCATGTAAATGAGATTATAGCGTGTAACCACTTGGAATCAACTGTGAGTTGTGTTATCATCTTGTTTCTTCTGTGTTTATGGGCAGTGTTTTGGGTTTAGCCTGGGCTTTGTATTTTGGCTTGTTCCTGTTTGCTTACTTTTGCATATTTAAGTTGGAGAACTTCTAAAAAGTTTAAAACTTAATTTCTACTTTTCCTCCTAAATCTGTTTTGTTTTTGCTTTATACATAGGTGACAAAACACGCCCGCCTTCCTCAAGTCCCTCCAGTATTATCCGTCGCACTTCCTCCCTGGATACCCTTGCAGCTCCATACCTTGCTGGGCACTGGCCCCGAGACACTCGTGGGCAAGCCACACCCTGCATGAGGGACAAGGCCACACAGGTAAGTTTCTTATTTGTTGTACTCTGAAGCATTGAGTGAACATCAGATTTTCCTCAGAAGCTTTTCAGAAACACAGGTTTCCAGGCCTACCTTCTGCTGGATTGTGTTTGGCCTGGGAGTGTACGTTTGTAAAATCACTCAAAAGTGATTTTCATACAGGTAGTTAATTGTTGACATACTTTTCCCTTTATATAACATTCTTCCTGCATGTTTGCCTGTGCACCAGATGAGGATGGGAATTGAACTCAGGACCTTTGGAAGAGCAGGCAGTGCTCTTAACCACTGAGCCATCTCCCCAGCCCCTCACACAGTATTTTTATACCTGGAACTTGGACTTGAAAATTTGTAATAATAGGATTACTCTGCATACCATTTATTTTTGTGCCCCAAACCTTTATGTATTGGGAAAACTATATTACATCACTGATACTCATTTTGTGTGTGTGTGTGTGTGTGTGTGTGTGTGTGATCTGTATAGCTCTACTGTAGTGTGCATATAGAAATTAGAGCACAACTTTGTGGAGTCAGTTCTCTCTTTCCACCTTTACATGATCTCTGGGGGTCAAATTTAAGTCCTCAGGAGTGCACCATTATCCACTGCGAAGCTTTTTACTGGCCCCATTGCTATTAGAGTTTATGATCATGAACGTCTCAACAATGAAGTCTGAAAGTGATGTTTCATACTTTTACATTTGTAAAACTGACTAATTAAAAGGATCTTGGAAACTTACTCATAATGATTCATAGATTTATAGTTAAAGAATTGAAGCCCAGCCTGGTGGTGCTGGCGCATGCCTTTAACCACAGTATTCGGGAGATAGGGGCAGGAGGATCTCAAGTTTGAGGCCAGCCTGTTCTCCAGAAAAGAAATGTGTTTGTTAGAAAGTAATGTCTGTTCTGAATTTGTTTAAAAAAAAACAAAACAAAACTTTAGTTTTGTAAAATCTGTAACTGCTGTGCTTGGAGCAAAATTGTGAGGAAAATTAGTAGTTTTCATGTGGCTTTGCTGTTTAGGAAGGACTACCTAGAAACCTTCTGTCTCAAACAAAACAAGACCCAAAAACCAACAAAAGAATTAAAATCCAGTATTGTACAGGCAGTTCATGATTGCATGTTAGTTTGGAGTTTCTCTTTATAGTATTTAATTAAATATTTTTATACTCATTTATCCACTGTTTTTCATACTTAAAAGACAGCGAATCCTGGTAAGGTGAAGCTATGTCTGGGTTGCACCTGGCATAGTAAGTGAGGCACATTTTGAGGAGCATTTGCAAAGAAATCAATGGATCAGCAACACAGTACTGCATTCTTGCTAATGGAGAATGAAAGACTTTAAAGACTTTAATGTTGTTGGGAATCAGCCAAGGGCTGTCTCCATTTTGGACTTCAGGTTTACATTATTTAGTTGCTCCATTCCAACATTTTAAAGAGAGTATCTTTGTCCAGAGGCAAGCACACACAGTTTGGGGTGGTTTAGCTTTCAGACTCAGGAAACCCCCAGAGATCTACAAGGACAGGAAGTACAAGCTCCTGACCTGTGGCCCAAGAAGAAGAGAGGTGTGTGCCAGCAGCTCGGCCATCCTGAGGACAAGCTGACAGCCTAGAAGTGGTGGCTTCCCAAGTGCAGGAGCCAAGTCCTTCAGTGTCCAGCAGCAAATACAGACTGGCTCAAGGGAGACGGAGAGTGGTTGAGGGCGACACCGAAGTTCACTTCTGGCTGCCACAAGCACACACATGTGCATGCACATCTGCGCACACACAGACACACCACATACAGAGTTTTAAAAGTACAGTAAACTATATATTCTATAAAATTATTATTATTTTTGACTATTTAAAAAGATTTGGAGACTTTAATCCCAGCACTTGGGAGGCAGAGGCAGGTGGATTGCTGTGAGTTCCAGGCCAGCCTGGTCTACCAAAGCAAGTCAGTAAAGTCAAGGCTCCACACAGAGAAACCCTGTCTCCAAACCAAAAAACAAATGCCAACCAAAAAAAAAAACTATATCCTACATTCAGGAGTTATTTCAAGAACTTTGCTTCCCTTAGGACAGGATAGGACCGCTTTGAGAAGATGTAGTCTGGTCCCAGTCACTTCAGAAAGACTGTCCTGTACATGCAGTGTTTTGTGCGCCACAGCTGCGTGGTGGCTTAAAAGGTACCTAGCAATGTGCATGAATTAAAAAGTACCTCACTGAACCTGAGAAGATGCTGGAGCATTGAACAGACATGGCTCTTGTAAACAGGAAGTGTTGAAGCCATTGAGATAACTACATCCAAAAGTCTCTTCTAAACTATGGAGGTAGACCTGAATGTAGGAAGACTCCACTGTCCCCATGACTCTGGAAACATTATTGTAGCTGAACTGTAGTCAAAATAAGAGTAAACCTTTGAAGTCCTGAGTGAGAGCTGTGAGCCCAACCCTGTCTGCTGTCTCCTGTGGGTTCTCCAGTTTTTGGGTGTTTTTTTTTTTTTTCTTAATGGAAGCCATTTTTTATAGCATCCTTGACTGAATCTCATCTAAGACATCTCCCAGAAAAGTGACATCACTGGAGCCTCCATTCCCTTCACTATTCCAGAAGGTACAGAAGGTCCATGCCAGCGCCTTTCTGCCTGTTCACATCCCTGCTGAAAATGTTTTTTCTCTTCCCGTTACTGTCAAGTAAATCCTTGCATCAGTTACAGTTGTCCATGTGGTCTATAGGAGCTGCAAGATCCCTAGTTGCACAAAGAAGTTCTATCACTCACATCACAGTACACCTAGAAGAGGGCTCGGCTGTCCCAGAGAGGTCTACGTTTCATTTTATTGTTTTGAAGTTCAGCAACTTTAAGACATTTTGAGCTTTTTCATAATGAAATGCTTCTGAATATTCATCAGTATGTTCCTAGATACCAGTAAATCTGAATGTTCTCTTCAGTACTCAAGTCCTGAAACCTTTGTCACAGTAAGGGTGCCTACATGCCACCCAGTTCTAGTCAATGGAAGAATTCATGCACCAATTTTACTATATTTTCATTATTGATTGTTTCTTTATTAACTTGTTCATAACTTCAAAGAGATACTGATCGGAGTTTTTCTTCATAACCAGGCAGTTGGAAATCAGTTCTCAGTAGATCAAACTGTGTACCCCATCTCCAAAATTAGTTGTTCTTTCTTGTTTGTTTTCCAAGACCGGGTTTCTCTTTGTAGCCTGGCTTACCTGGAGTTCTCTCTGTAGTCCAGGCTGGCTTCAAACTCAGAGATCCGGGCTGCATCTGCCACCCAGGTGCTAGGCCTAAAGGCATGAACCACCACACCCATCTTACTTATTCTTGTTGCTTGATGCTGGAAACTTTTAGATATTCATTAAAATTTCCTGTGATGGTGGATTGCAAATGTCTAACATGAAATTTTCTGGCACCCTTAGGTGAACTGAATTTAAAACAACCATCTTCTGAGGAAGAACAGGACTCTTTAATTCATATTTTGATTCGTCTTCAATTTCTTGCTGTAGTGCAGTACCTTTACTTCTTGTTTATTTTGAGGTTTAGAGTCCTGGGGCCAGCACCAACTGCACTCAACACCGAGTGACATTTAAGCTCTGCAGACAGTGGCCAAGCTTTCTGTTTTCAGGTCCAGTGCACTAGGAAGCAGACAGGTGTGATCACTGGATGCTGCATTCTGTGCTGGCCCACCCTCCCACCTCATGTCCCACCTCTGCTCTTCAGATTTTATGATTATCTATTCCTGGGCCAGCAAGATGGCTCAGTGGGTAAAAGTGCTTGCCAGCAGAGCCTGGGGGCTTGAATTCAATCCCTGAGACCATCTTGATGGAGGGAGAAAACCAGCTCCACAAATTGTCCTCTGATCTGTGACACACCCACTCATACCCACACCTGCCCACACACACTCTATATAGATAAATGCACTAAAATATAAACCATGCCAGTTCCTGTAGTCCATCTCCTTTCCAGGCAGAAATTAAATTGAGAAGGGATAGACAACTTGTCTGAGATGTCAGACACATTTTATAACTGAGATAGGATTTAGACCTGGTGTTTAACATCAACAGGTATGATCTGAACCCTGTAAATTATGCTGCATAAGAGGAATGGTTTTTTTTTTTTTTTTAAATTTTGTTGTTTTTATGCTTTGTGGTTTTGGTTTTTAATTTTATGTGCATTGGTGTTTTCCTATATGTATGTCTGTGTGAAGGTGTCAGATCTTAGACAGTTACAGACAGTTGTAAGCTGCCATGTGAGTGCTAGGATTTGAACCTGGGTCCTTTGGAGGAGCAGTCAAGTCAGTGCTCTAAACTGCTGAGCCCTATATGGAATGTTATTTTAAGATTTAAAAGTTTTAATACTGAAGATCATTAATTTTGGTTTTAGTTGAATGTGGATATTTCATACTCTGTGGTTTCATTTGTAGGTTGGTCTTTGTGGAAAAAAAAATTTTTTTTGGAGACAGGCTCTCATTATGTAGCCTTGACTTATATAATGGCCTTGACTACATAAATCACGCTGTCCTCAGACTGCTCCCTTGTGTGCTGGGATTAAAAGAATGTGCCACTCTGTGCGGCCTGACAGGTGTTTTGACAGTTGACGTAGAGTCTCTAGACCCTCATGTGAAAAAGCATTGAACCAGCAGGGTCAATTGGAGGCCCCAGTGGAAAGTGGGATTTAGAGTGGCACAGTGGGTACTGACCGAATTGCATCTTGAGAGTCTGTGTTTAAGGTCATCCTAGGTATAAGCCGGGTCTGGGGAGGTGATCAGTTCCAATCACAGTTTTTTTTCTTTTCCTTTTTTTTTTTTTTTTTCTCTTTTGAGACAGGGTTTCTTGTGTAGCCCTGGCTGTCCTGGACTCGCTCTGTAGATCAGGCTGGCCTCGAACTCACAGAGTTCCACCTGCCTCTGCTTTCTGAGTGCTGGGATTACAGCCGTGCACCACCACACCCGGCTCACAATTTCTTGATTTTAGGAAATCTGTCATTTTTATTTTTATTTGAAAATAGACCATGTTTAATTAGTAAGCGGTAGGTTATGCATACCCAAACTGCCAAACTGTAGCAGTAGTTCTTAAAACACTCTATTGTTCTGTGTAAATTCTACATTTATATAGGAAAAAATTCAGGATGTCCGGAAGGGTATACAGCAAAGACCCTTGTCCTCACAAGGAGGCCACCAGTAGTCAGTTTCTTTGTTACCATGAATATTCTTTAAAAACGAAACAACGACAACAAAAAGCTGTGGCGTATTCCATCACAGGATGGCCTCTAACTCCCTGTATAGCTGAGATGACCATGAACTTCTAATATTCCTGTCTCTAACTCCTGAAGTCTGAGTGGACCACCAGTCTGGTTTATGCAGTGTTGGGAATGTACAGACCCAGGGCCGTGTGCATGTTAGGCAAGCACTCTACCAACTGAGCTACACCCACCCTAGCCCCTGTGTATGTTCTTAAGGAGGTAGTGTGTTTAACATAAACATTTGCTGTGACACTTCCATGTAGTGGACAGTTTTCATGCACACCATATTAAGCCTTGAAATTATTCACTAACAGTACATTTAATGATTGTTATATATATATATATTATGTATTACCGTGTTTGTTTGTTTATATAGCTGAATAGGATTCTATTAAATGCTCTAGTTTGTATAGCCAAGCCTAAAAGGCGGCTTTTTTCTGGTATCACTCAGGTATTTTACTTGTGAGAACAGAGCTGTAAGGAATGTTGTGAATGCCTCATTTGTATATAGAGATGCATGCTTGGGCACTGGGGAGATAAATAGATCAGTGTGCTTGCTGTGAAGTGGAAGGACCTGAGTTTGAGCCCCAGAACCACGGTCAAAAAGCTGGTAGTGGTGGTATGTGTTTGTAATACCAGTGTTGAGGAGGTAGAGACAGGTGCTTGCTGGCTACTCAGCATGTTTGGTGAGTGCAAAGCCAGTAAGAGACTATCTCTGAACATACACACATGGCTCCTGAGGAATGTCAGTTGAGGTTGTCGAATTGCTTTCACACACGCGTATCCTTCCATATGAACATACAGCCACATTTCCATGCACAAAGAGGTGCATTTTGCATGTCTGCAAGTTAAATTGCCAGAAGGGGAGTTGAATTGTTAAGTAATATGTGACTTAAAACTTTGACACCAGCTCCCAAAGTTTTATCAAAGGCTGTCCTGAATTATACTCTGACAATCTAGGAACATTTATGTTATCAAATCTTTCCTAGTCAAAGTTAAGTTTAAACTTGATTTCTCCTATTACTCATGGGATTGAACATCTTGTGTCAGAAATTTGCTTATGTAGCCAGGTGTGGTGGCACATGCACTTAGGGAGGCAGAGACAGGAGGATCTCTTTGAGTTCAAGGCCACCTGGTCTACAAAGTAAGTCCAGGGCTGCCAGGGCTACATAGAGAAACCCTGTCTTGAAAAGCACCCCCCCCCCAAAAAAAAAAAAAAGATTTTGCTTATATTTGTGTTTTCTGAAACTTAAATTCCAAATTTGAATTTGATATAACCATTAAAGATTAAATGTTTTTGAGGCTGTTCTCTGTATAGTATCAGGTTAATAATATGGGCTTTGGGGTCAAGTTTGTTTCTAGACCTTTCTGCTTTCTATCCTTGAGACCTTTTTTTTTTTTCCTTTCCCCTTTTTTCTTTCTCTTTTTTTTCCTTTTTTCAGACTGGGTCTCTCCATGTATCCCTGGCTGTCCTGGAACTCAGTCCGTAGACAGGCTGTAGGTTCTTCTGCCTCTGCCTTCTGAGTGCTGGGATCAAAGGTGTACATCCCCACGCCAAGCCTGAAAGCCCAGAAACGTTAACTGCTGCTACCACGCCTCTGTGCTGTGCTCTGTTAATGATGTGCGTACAGATTTGTAGAGACCTTATTGGTAATGGAAGTGAAAGAAAGGTTAAAATACTGATTATAATCAACTGGTGCTCAGAGACTTCTGTGTCGTTTGTGGTTAAAATATGCTGGAGGAATGGCTCAGTGCTTAAAAGAACACTTTCTGCAGAGGACCTGGGTTTATTCCCCAGCACCCACATGGTAGCTCACAACCATCCACAGACACACACACATGGCGAACGTATATACATGCAGACAAAACACTCATACACATATAATAATAAAATCTTTAAAATCTTTAAATATGTTCTAATATTTCTGATTTTTATGTGGCATATATTATTTAATAGAAAAAAAGTCTGATGTGCTATTGTTAAATGCTTTTTGTCAAAATAACTTTTTTTCTGCCTCCACAATAGACCGAGAGTGCATGGGCTGAAGAATATGCTGAAAAGAAGAAAGGGTCTCATAAACGCTCAGCATCCTGGGGCAGCACAGAACAGCTCAAAGAGGTCAGCAAAATGTTCTGTGGAAGCAGAAATTCGGCTTTTTCATTTGGCTAGTTTCTTAAAGTTGTGGACTGTAAATGTTATTTTCCCAGCATGGGAAGGTATGTATGTGTGCATGCGTGTCTGTGTGAGGCTGTTGTGTGCCTGTGCGTGAATGTGTGGAGACAAGAAGTCAGTGGCAGATGTCCACTACTTTCACTCTTACCTTTTTGAGATAAATTAAGGTCTCTGACTGAAGCTGTCACAGTTTTAATCGTTCCATCACCCAAATTCTTTGGTCAAAGTAAGCAAGCTTTATTTTCCATCAGATGGGCCTATCTCCCTAAGGTGAGGCTTGAAATATATTTAAAAAAAAAAAAAAAGGCATTGAACATAGGAAAAAGTGGGGCTTCTGTAGCCCCAAACTGCAAGTCTAATAGGGTTTTCAAGGGTTGGGGGATTTCCAGAGGAACCTTGGTTATGTAGGAACTTAACTGAATATTTCAAACATTTCATCTTATCAGGGTACAATTAAGTGTGAGTCAAACTGCATAGGGCAGGGACCATGTCAGCTTGAGTTTTGCAGCAAACAAATACACTTGTTCTGCCCTTAAATAGCTTCCATCCTTAAGATGGAGTCAGGCCGGCTGGTCATTCCCAGCACAGGGCTAGAGGTGAGTACCACCACCCTGATTTTACATGGCTACTGGAGATCTGCACTCAGCTGCAAGCGCTTTACCCACCTTTCCCCGTTTACTTGAGAAATAATAACAGAAAAAGTTGATTTGATAATTTTTTTAGGGCATGAAGCCAAAAATTATCATATACCTATAATCTCAGAAGTCAGGGTATGGAGCCAGCTGAGCCCACACCTCTCAAAAAAAGAGTAAAATGAAAATATTTGAATAGGAAATGTGCATGTTATTAATCTGATGATGCAAGCCTTGTTTTAAATAGGAGAGTCTGTGTACCTAGAAATAATAACAGACATCAAATTTATAAAATTAGTGAGATTAAGAAACTGACATTTTTTTCTGCTATGGCAGTATTTTTGAAATTTAGTATCTCAATTATGGACAGCTCTGCTACTGTTTTCTGTGTTTATAGTTACTGGCATTGCAGTTTACCCATAGTAGAAGTAAAAGAGAAAAACCCAGCGAAAGGATAATAATGAGCTTGCCATTGAAATTGTATTTGTAGCCAGGTGTGTTGGCATGACCTAATCCCAGCATTTGGGAAGGGGAAGCAGGAGGATCAGGAATTGAAGACTAGCCTTGATTTGGGGGTTTGAATGAGAGGTCTCCTGTAATCTCATACATCTAAATACTTGGTTCCCAGTTGATGACCCTGCTGGGGGCTAGGTTTAGGAGGTGAGGCCTTGCTGGAGTGATACCTCACTGGGGATGGGCTTGGAGGTTTCAAAGTCATGTCCAATCTGAGTTCTCTCTCTGTTTCATACTTGTAATAAAAGATGTAAACACTCAGCTTCTTGTTCCAGTCGTTATGTTTTGCTCTCCCATCATGGACTCTTAATCCCTCTAGAGCTGTAATCCCAAGTAAACTTTCTTCTATATTACCTTGGTCATTATATTTTATCACAGCAATACTGAAGTAACTAATACACTTGGCTAATGAGATTCTAGTTCAGAAACAGCAAATTGTATTGGTTACTTAAAAAGATTTTATCTTAAGTGTATTTCTTGGCTTGGTGTTCTTCTAGTTTCCTTCCTGTTGTTGTGATAAAATACTTTGATGAAAAGCAAATTAATGAGAAAAGGTTTTATTTGGCTTAAAGTGAGAGGGAAGAGGAGAGGAGAGGGGAATGAATATGGAGGTAGGAACAGGCTGATCACATTTCAGCAAAACATAGGAAGAAGAGAGAGTGGAGGAAGCGTATTTTCAAAGCCTGCCCCCAGTGATATGCCTCCAGGAAGGCTCACCTCCAAAGGCTCACTCCAAACAGCACCACCATTTTGGGACCAAGTGCTCAGATACATGGGTGTGTGGAGGGTTAGGATTAGGGTCATTCACACTAACACACTTGGCTGGATTTGTGAATATCTAATTGTACTTGTAAAGGCAAGAAGAGAGTAAGTTATTTCTAAGAGCATAATTTAAATGCAGAAAACTGTTTAATACTTGAAGCTTCAAGACTAAAGACAATATCGATTATACCTGTTTTCTTTTATTTTTATTTATTAAATATTCTGCCTGTGTGAGTGCCTACACACCAGAAGAGGGGAGGGCATCAGATCTCATTATAGATGGTTGTGAGCCACCATGTGGTTGCTGGGAATTGAACTCAGGACCTTTGGAAGAACAGACAGTGCTCTGAGCCATCTCGCCAGCCCTACCTGTTTTTCTTTAAGTCTATGAATATATACGTGAATGTATGTATAAAATGTTCTTTTAGATTTTGTAATATGTTTAAATTTTCAGGGTATTAAGGGTGAATTTTATTGGTTCTTATTAAGCAAGAATGTTTTTTTCTTTTTTTATAAATATAATTTTTTATTTATTACAGTTTATTCACTTTGTATCCCAGCTGTAGCCCCACCCTCAAGAATGTGTTTTTACTTAGTGTGAAAAACACTGTTTCTGCCTGTTCTTCTCCTTTTCAGATTGCAAAATTACGCCAGCAACTGCAGAGAAGCAAACACAGCAGTCGCCATCATCGAGATAAAGAAAGACAGTCTCCATTCCATGGCAACCATGCAGCTATTAACCAGAGCCAGGTGAGAAAGAAACTGCTTTTCTTCTAGCTTGTTTGTAATTGTTTAGAACAAAATGTCCAAAACTACGTTTGAAACAATGGTTTAAGTATTCAATCACAGCCTTCCACCCTCCCCTAAGTTGATGTTATTTCATCTAGGAGACAGATCCATTTTTTATTTCCTTTGGGACTCCCCCATAGGGTTTCTTTTACATACCGTGGCTGTGTTGGAACTTGCTATGTAGAACAGGCAGGCTCCGAATTCACAAAGATCCACTTGCCGCTGCTTCCCGTGTGCTGGGATGAGGGTGTGCACCATGCCCCGCTCCAGTTACACATTTTGAGTTAACCTGCTTTGCTGAAGAAGGAGGCTACCATACATAGCATTGGCCGTGGAACAGACATTTATCCTTTCTTAGCTTCAGTGATGTTACCTGAAGATTGGCAGCAATAATTCTTGTCTCAGTGTCTTTTGGGAGGGAAAACGAACTGAAAGAAAATCTACAGAGGGCAGTAAGTGGCTTACCCATAGAGCTTTATCTGAATTCAAACTGGCCAGGGTTCCTTGGCAAGAAGGGAGCAGGTTTATTTCACATCCCATGATTGAATCTTTCAGATCCCAAAAGCAAAGCTTTGTGAATACAGGGTCCTGCATTCAGTTTTCTGTGGGAGCAGTAGGTCAGAGACCAGGGAACTAGAAGGCCAGTCCAGGACTTTCTGATAGTATTTAAGATGTGATAGCAGGTGGAAGCTAGCTGCTTTACCACCTGTTTGCAAGTAAAGTTTTACGAGGTGTAGACATTTATTTCTTTATATACTGTCTTTGGCTTCATTCTTAATATAACGTATCAGTGAGTAGTTGTGACAGAGACTATCTGGCCCACAGAATCTAAAATATTTACTGTTTGAGCCTTCATAGAAAAAAAGGTTTGCTTTTTTGAGTTGATAAAGTCTTATGATTGTTACTATATGTGAGTTTTATGCATTAGAAAGTCTGAGTAAAGAAATAATTTTGAGTTTTATAAATTTATAGTTTGGTTTTAGTTTCTAGTAGCTCTTCTCCAATTATAAGATTGTATTTAAACAAAATATGATTGGGGTGTCAGGGTTGTAGCCAAGAGCATTGCTTTCGCAGAGCACTGATTGTTTCCCAGCACCTAACTTGTAACGAGCTTCAGGAAATCCAGTGCTTGACGTTTTCTCAGTATCCATTCACATGCACATACTCAAACAAAGATGCAGACACATAGACACAGATAATTAAATGTAAAATAAAACCTAAAAAATATAAATATGATTGGATGTTTAATATGTTAAAAAAATACAGTTTCGTTTTTGAGAAATTAAACTGTTAACTGTCAGCAAAAAAAAGATGTAAAATTTAATATGTAATAAAAAGTAATAACTGTTGCCAGGAATGGTGCATGTCTTTAATCCCAGCACCTAGGGAGGGATTAATGTGACTTCAAGGCCAGCCTGGTCTGCAGAGCAAGTCCAGGACAGTCCCAAGGCTACACAGAGAAACCCTGTCTCAAAAAACTAAAAACAAAACAAAAACACAAAAGTAATAACTGTCAAGTGGAATATTAACTGAAAACTAACATGTTTACAGTCAAAGGGCTGGAGATTTATGATTATACAGATGAATTTATCAACCAAATCCTTTTTGATTCTTTTATAACTACTCTGTTAATTTCTTTAAAAACAAGATTGCTCTGTATTCCCCATCATATTTTCACTTTAGCTCATTTTAGAGTTAAGATTGAATTTTATCTAATTAAGTCGTGTGTTACAGGAGTTGATAAGGTTTAGAAAGGATTTTGAAATACCAGTTTATTAATGTGTAGGCTACATGTAGGGCTACATGCTTTCCTCCCGGCCCCAGGCTCCAAAAGAGTGACTCAGAAGACTCAAAATACATTTACAAATATCTAGGCCGTATAGCTAGACTCTTCCCTGACCAGAATTTATTAGATAACAGTACGAAACTGTCAAACAATTAAAAGAAACTTTGTGGTGGTGGGAAGCAAGGCAAAATGGATGAAAGGCCTACAGAAGCCACAGCTGAAAGCGATTAGAAGAAACAGACCTCAGTGGAACTCAGGATTCAGCTGTGGCTTTCAGTATAGGATCCCACACACAAAAGGAAAAAAGTATATAGATTAACATTTGAGATTTTATTATCCCTTAACAATTACAGGAAAGTTGTTATGATAGTGTCTAATTTATAGAAGTCACTAGTTTGAGCAGAAGATTAATTCATTCGGTTCTGAATGGTTTTAGTCACAACTGGTAAATAAGTCTCACAGCTCATATTTTGTAGTTCTGTCCCAGGGAGTTCAAGTTAGTACTGTTGGTTGGGAATAATGAATCTTGATAACTTTCTTAGGTGAGAAATTTTCACATCCTGGGTTTTCGGAAATGATAAAGTCCTCAGAATAATGTTCACTCAGAGTAGTTCAAGCAATAAATAGCCTGGTTAGAAAAAACAGCAGCATACGTCAGAATTGAGTACTGGTGTAGATGTCAGGAGAGGAGGAGATGCCAGCCTTGACAGCCGCAAGACCTGATTTTGAGGCAGGAATTGAAAACCGTGGTCACCCTTTGGCTGCCGTACAGCCTTAAGTGAGAAAGCTCTCCCAAGGATTTTCTTATTTCTTTGGGCTGAGGACACTGTAGTTTGAGGATGAAAAGACAGTGAGATAGGAGAAAACAAACATGTCTCCTAAGGAATGCGAGGTACGTTGCACATGAGGGTTGCGGGTCTGCGCTGGACTCTGCCAGTGCAGCAGGACTGCTGTGTGATTGTGTAGGGTCAGAACTGGAGAAAGCACTGCTGTAGTATCTGTGATAGACAGAATAGTGTCATGTCGGAGCACTGAGCCGGGTGAGCAAGAGTGAGCTCACACCACTGAAAGACAGTAGCGTGACAGAAGAAGGCTCATGCGGTTTGGGGCCTTTGTGCTCGCTGTCTGTGGCCGCTCCACACACCAGTTTCCACCTGCCTTTGGTTGTGTTTTTCTGAACAGCCTTTTCAACATCCTCTTTGTCTATTAAAGCACATTTTTATTTTTCCTTTTTTTTTTTTTTTTTTGAGATAATGTTTCATTCTGTTGTACAGGCTGGCCTGTAAATTATTGTGTAGCCTACCTAACATGACCTTAAAAAATAAGCACATTCCTCCCTCCTCAGCCTCTCTAGTGCAGGGGTTAGCGGTTTTAGCCACCACTCTCAGCTACAGATAGGGTTTTTGTTTTTGTTTTTAATTTTGTGTTTGATGCTTTGACATCATGGATCTTTGCTGAGGAACTGGCGTCTCCCAAGATTATAGCCAATTCTCCCAATCACAGCAAAATGAATCAGTCTGGAATAAATAGCCCCACCAGCTCTTACCTTTTTAAAAAGTTGTCTTAAATTTTTTTATACATTTGGATCCTAGTCTTACTCTCTCCCCTAACTCCTCCAAGATTTTCTCTACCGCTCTACTTACCCAGTTTCATGTTCTCTCTCTTTCTCTCTTTTAAAAAAAGAAAAATGCACATAAAAAACATAAAGGCCTTTTTGTGTTGGGTAACCACTCTTGAGCATGGGGCCTGTCCTAGAGTATGTTTGAAATATTCAGTGCTACTCCAGTCTAGATAGTTTTTAAAAAAAAATAATTTATTTATTTTTATTTTATTTATATTGGTGTGGGATCCCCTGGAACTGTTACAGACAGTTATGAGCTCCCATGTGGGTGCTGGGGATTGAACCCAGGTCTTCTGAAAGAGCAGCTGGTGCTCTTAACCACTGAGCCATCTCCCCAGCCCTCTAGGTAGCTTTTTACCCTTCAAAAATTTCACTGTTTGTTAGCTCTTTTCAACTAAATTCCAGAAGAAAGCCTTCTCATATTTCCAGACTCATTGTCTTACTCCGTTCTCATCTTCATGCTGTGAGGCAGACATCCATGTCAGGTGTTGATGGAGATGTCTTATCGTTACTGTTGGCCACCCTTTCTATTGTTCTTTCGTTGGTTAATTCTTAGTTTTTATACATGTTTTAGTTGGTGCTCTATTGCTGTGAAGAGACACCGTGACCTAGGCAACTCTTATAAAAGACTGGGGGTTTGCTTACAGTTTTAGAGTGTTAGTCCGTGATCATCGTGGTGGGAAACAGACAGGCATGGTGAAGAAGCTTTACATCCTGATTCACAGGCAGCAGGCAGAGAGACACAGGGCCTGGCGAAGCCCACTCCCAGTGACACATTTCCTTCAACAAGGCCACACCTCCTAATCCTTTTCGACCAAGCATTTAAATGTAGGCTATGGGCGACCATTTCCATTCAAACCACCACATTCCCGGATGTAACATGCAGGCATAGAGACAGTGGAGTGTTGCGCTGCCTAGTTAGAAGCCATAGTAAATCAGAATACACTGAAATGTTTGCTTGGAGCAGAGAGATTGGGAAAACAGTAAGCATTTATTTGTTTTTTTTATTTTTCCAAAGTACAGATCCGATGAGAGACTTACTACTTATTTTTATTTTTTATTTATTATAGTTTATTCACTTTGTATCCCAGCTGTAGCCCCCTCTCTCATCCCCTCCCAATCCTGCCCTCCCTCCCTCTTCTCCTATGCCCCTCCTGCAGTCCACTGATAGATGAGGTCTTCCTTCCCTTCCATCTGACCCTAGCCTGTCAGGTCGATGAGAGGGGTTTTCATCTTAAGACAGTAAAGAACTTTTTACCCTTTCTCTCTAGAATTTAGAGGACTCTCAGCTAAGCTGATAACCCACTTACTTTTTTGCATGCTGATTTATATTTAGAATTCACATTATTTCAGAAACTTCTGTTGGTTTAGGAAAACAAATTATTGCTATTTAATTCCTAAAGTGGGTTTGGATGAGAGGTGCTGGGGGTGCCAGGAAAAAAAATAAGGAAAGAAAGAAAAAAATTTCTTAAGGGGCTCTTGAAAGAAAAGATTAGTTTTATTCTCTTCAGATGTTTTAGAATGTGGTTTATATAAGGAGTGAAAGGACTACAGCCTCCTGTGTCTTCAAAGGTAATGTTAGGTTTAATGAGGAAATCCTTCCCTGGTACCTGGGTAAGTAACTTCTAACCTTGTAGTGACAGCTAGTTAAGATTAACTGCTGGTTAAAACCCCTTACTAACCTCTCAAGATGTGTAAGGCCTTACAAGAATGATTTGGTCTTGCCACTCCTTTTTTCTTTCTTTCTTTCTTTTCTTTGCTTGAGACAGATTAAACCTTTTTTTTTTCCTTCCTGTACACAGGTTCTGCCTGCATGTGTGCCTGTGCGCCAGAAGAGGGCACCAGATCTCATTGTAGATGGTTGTGAGCTACCATGTGGGTGCTGGGAATTAATAAAGTCAGGTCCTCTGGAAGAGCAGCCAGGGCTCTTAACCTCTGAGCCATCTCTCCAGCCCCCAATATTAAACTTTTGATAAATAGTTGCTGCTAAGGAGATAATATTAAGAAAATTTGTTTAACTTCTTTCCTTGCCTTGAGACAGTAGAATTTTTCAGTAAACCAGATGTGTTGGGTCAGCCACTTCACTGCCAGGTTCCTGGTTGTGCCTTTCTCAGCATGGCAGCCAGAACCAGGAAGCTCTTATGTTTTCTTTAGCAGACAAACTTATTGATAATTTGTCTTTGGGACAGCATTTTGCAGATACATCTTCCCTTACAGTCTCTTTCCGTGTTTCTGTAATTTAGCAGTTGTAAAACAAATGTATACCTGAAAGCAGCCTGAAAACCCAGTGTGAGGTCTTGTTTATGTTGTGTGACAAGTAGAAGAAATTAGAGGAGGAGAAGGAAGAAACCATTAGTTTAGAGCTCGCATCTATATTCTGTGCCCTAAGTCTTGAGATTGCTCTGTTGTATCACTGTGTCATCTCATTACATACGAGAGGAACTCAGACACAGGAAATACGACTGCATGTCAGTCATAACTGAATAAACCGCTATGCTTCATTCCAGGCTAGGGAGTTGTAGGTTTCTTTTCTCTCACTTCACTTTTTCCTGCCTCATTTCTGTTGCCTTTACCTTCAGAATGGTTCTTTCCTGACAGTTAGAAGCAAAGCAGTGTTATCCTTGTCCTTCCCCTGCCTTATTCCTGAACTACTGATACTGAGAGCTTTTAACACCCTTATTTGTGGCAGGAAGGATGGCTCAGTGGTTAAGAGTATTTGCTGCTTTTCCAGAGGACCTGAGTTCAGTTTCTTAACACCCATGTCAGGTGTGCTCCTAACTACCTGAAACTCCAGCTCCAAAGGGAATGACACCCTCTTCTGGACTCTGGGTACTTGCACTCAGATGTGGACATACTCAGATGTACCATACACGTGATCTAGAAAATGATAAGACAATAACAAAAACCCAACAACTTTGGCTTGCTCTTACTTTGGAATTTCACATTTGATGGGAAGGAGATAGGATAGTGAGGATAGGCAAAAAGTCTTTAGGAGTTAGTGGCAGTCCTTAGGGATCTTAAGACAAACGTTGGATAGCCAACTGCAGTGACTCGCTTTCATACCGCCTCACTGCAGTTCCAAATAGAAAAGTGACAAGGCTGGAGAAATTGTTCAGTGGTTAAGAGCGTTTCCAGTTCAGGGGATTAGACACCCTCTACAGGTGCCTGTACACACGTTGTGCACACACAGGTAGGCAGGCAGGCAGACAGACAGATAACCCCCCTACACACACACACACACACACACACACACACACACACACACACACACACGGTTTTTCTGTGTAGCCCTGGCTGTCCTGGTCTCTAGACCAGGCCTGCCTCTTGCCTTCTGAATGCCGAGATTAAAGGCGACCGCACCCAGCCTAAAAATATTTTAAGAAATAAGGAAGTGAGGACGTGGAAGGGAGACTAGCGTAGAAGAGTAGAAAGGCAGGCAGTGAGGACTGATAGCGCGTGCTCCTTGCCAGCCTTGTCACCACTGGTAGTGGTGTGGGGCTTGTGACAAGGAGGGAAGGTAGGCTCTGTTCTTGTCAGTGACTGGAAGTCTGTCAGCTATAGAAGGGAGGGTGTCGTGACATAGACCTCTAGTGTCAGCACTGAAGATGCTGAGGCAGGAGGAGTGTGAATTTCACTCCTCCCTGAGGTAGAAGGTAGTTCACCCTATCTCAATTGTTGTGTGTTGTAACACCCCTGCCCCCCAAAAGAAACAACTTAACCCAATACCAGCAACAAAAACGAGCCTGTTGAACATCTAAACATAAGATATTTGGGCCTAGGGAGATGGCTCTGTGGTTAGGAGCATCTGCTGCTCTGCAGAGGACCCACATCTGGTTCCCAGCATTCACATGGTGGCTCACAGCGGGCTATTTCTTCAGCTCCAGGGGTCTAGGGCCCTTCTGCCCTGTGGTGTCTTCTGCATGCATATGATTCAGATTTGTGCCCCTGGGAAAACAAGAGAAGGACTTTGTTTTTCTTTGACAGTAGATGTTGAGATTGGAAGAGGGAATAGAAAAAAAGAGTTAGAAATAAAAAAAATATGAGGGCTAGAGAGATGGTTCAGTGGCTGAGAGCATTGGCAACTCCTCCAGAGAAACTGGGTTCAGTTCCCAGCACCCACATTCTTTTTTTTCTTTTAACATTTTTAATATTTATTTATTTTTTTAAGATTTATTTGAGAGGTCTATCTGCATGTATACCAGCATGACAGAAGAGGGCATCAAATGCCAGTATAGATGTTTGTGAGCCACTGTTTGGGTGCTGGGATTTGAACCCGGGTCTTCTGGAAGAGCAGCCAGTGCTCTTAGCTGCTGAGCCATTTCTCCAGCCCCCAGTTCTCTGTAACTTCAGTTCTTGATAATCTGATGATCATCTGGCCCCTGTGGAACCTGCATGAGTATTGTGCACAGACATACATACAGACAAAATACTCATACACATAAATAAACAAACATTTTTTAAGAAAGAAATTAAAGGGGCTGGAGAGATGGCTCAGCAGTTAAGCGCATTGGCTGTTCTTCCAGAGGACCGGGTTCAAATCTCAGCACCCACATGGCAGCTCACACCTGTCTGTAACTCTGATTTGACACCCTCACACAGACATACATGCAAGCAAAACACCAATGCACATAAAATAAAAATAAGTGAATATTTTAAAAAAATTAAAAATGAGTAAATAATATGAGAAACTAAAAGGTACACTGAAAAGAATACGTGTGAACGTGTGAACAGAGGAATTAAAAATAGGAAAGACAGTTAAGAAACGGTGTGTCCATTATGGGCAGAACATGGGAACAGGGACTCTTTTCTCATTTCAACATCAGGAAATAGGATGCTGAGCTTCCTTCCTTACAGGTAAAGAAAGGTACCTGCCAGGAGGAGGGTGCCTCACCTTGAAGGCACCCTCTACACTAACAGCCAGGAGCCACTTGAAAGTAGATTCCCTTTGGCTTCTTTCTCATGATTTCCAGTTCTCCTACGGATTGGATTCTCGTATTATGCCTACTCTGTTTTGGTTTTGTTTGTGTATGGTAAAGATGAGCAGAAGTAAAAGAGAAGAACTAAAACTTCCTTCTAAGTTTCTGTCAGACAGTAGGATTACCCATTGACTGAAGCTGGAGATAAATGGCTGGAGAGAGAATAGCTTTGTCTCTTTGCCACCTCTCCCAGGTGGATGAGAATGAGCTAGTCCTACATCCTGTCAGACAGCAGGATTGGGCTCTGACTCGCCATCGCCGTTAACTTTGACAGATACCTCCTTCACCCTGTTTTGTATTTTGCTTTGCACATCTTATAGGGGGACAGGTAATAGTCTGTAATTATTTAATCTGTCATTTTTAAAAAGTAATACTGTGACAATGAAAAAACTTTTAGCAATTAGAAAATAAATGGATATTGGGAAAAAGAAAATGCATTTTACGTTTTTATTTCCTGAGCTGAACATACTAAAACCATTACATTAGTTGTATGAATGAATGTATGGGAACGTTCCCTCTTGTTAGGTACAGACTTGAGGAGTCCACCGTGTGACTCCTGGGTGTCGACCTCCATCGTCAGGCTTGGTGGCAGGTGCCTTTGCACACACACCACCTCACTGGCCTTGGAAAAGCATTCTGAGATTGATATTCTTGGAATATTTGCCGTTTTCGTAATGGGCTCTCTAGTCCTGACAGCTGTGGGTACATTTCTGTGAGTCTGGGCTTTGAGCTTTGAAGTACATTTCATATCCTAAGATGAAGATTTGGTTGCTCTCAAGTTCTTGAGGTCTGTGGGTGTCCTTGGGAGCTAGGCCACCTTGAAAACTTCTCTTTCCCCTCCTTACCTTCACTTAAGGCTCCTGCTCCAAAGAGCACTCTGGTTCCTGCCGTCCCCATCACCAAGTCCTCAGGCTCCCGGTTCCGGAACAGCGTGGAAGGGCTGAACCAGGAGATCGAGATCATCATTAAGGAAACCGGGGAGAAGGAGGAGCAGCTGATAGTAAGCAGTTCTCATTCTCAAAGCACTTTGCTGAGCTCTGGCTCTGAGACAAATCACCATTCTCTCGGCTGTATTTAAGTTTCTTCTTATTGAAAGAATGAAAATTAGCATTTGTAAAAATAAAAAATTTGACCAGGAAAGTGATAGAAGAATTTTAATTTCTTTGCATTTCACAGAATGATCTGGCCCAACCTAGGTTCAGATCCTTTAACAGAAATTGGGCAGTATCCTCCTCATTTTACTGTGACTCCGTGTAACAAGTTTGAGTTAGTTCTGTGGAGGGTGGGACAGTTAGAACAGCAAATTGTTTCTGAGGAGGAGCCTGACTGTCCGTCTGTCACGATGGCCTGGTTTGAGTTGGCGTGCGTTGTCATGAAGTGCACGTAGAGACCATCTATTATCAGAGCACTTTGTTTATCTTAGCCTCTGTTCTTGAGTGAGAGGGAAATGAGTTTGGAGAATACCTCGCAGATGTGTGACATTCTCTCCCTGAAGGTGAAGGAAGTCAGGGGTGGTGGTTTGCCTGTCATCCCAGTTAGTCAGTCTCCAGCTTGAAGCTGGCTTATATAACTAAAATCCTATCTCAGACAGACAGAAGAAGATAAGAGCTTGGTTTAACTTTGAAAACACTTAGCTCTCCCACCCTGCCCTTCCCTAACTAGTTTTTATATAATTTTGGAAAGCGAAGTAGATGATGTCATTCAGGGCAGTGCATTTGTTAAGTAAGACATTGCCCTTCTGTGTGTCATGCTCTGAGAAGACAAATTCTCAGAAGATGATGCCTGCTGAGGGAGCAGGTTAGGCACAGTGCTACTAGTGAGCAACAGGAATAGAAGGGTGGATGCCCGCTTGTTTGTTTTTGAAATGGGGTTTTGCTGTGTAGCCCAGCTGCCCTGAAAATCAGAACCCTCATGTGTTGTCCTCCCAGGTGCTAGGAGTACAAATCTGTGGCACAGCTGGCTTAGAATTTGATATGTGAGTTTCTGGCCATAGAGAATGTTGCCATTGGGTGCGTTGCCAGCAGATTTTAAAGTCAGTGGTGTAATCATCTTTTTCCATTTGTAACAGCCACAGGACATTCCAGATGGGCACCGCGCGCCTCCACCGCTCGCACAGAGAAGCAGCAGCACGCGCAGCATTGACACCCAGACCCCGGGGGGCGCAGACAAGGGGAGCAACAACAGCAGCCGATCTCAGTCTGTGTCCCCTACCTCCTTCCTCACCATCTCCAACGAGGGCAGTGAAGAGAGCCCCTGTTCAGCTGATGACCTGCTTGCTGACCCCCGGGATAAAGGTACAGTGGGCTGGGATTCCATCCTTGGGGGATGATGGCAGAGCTCCGTTTTGCCATTCGTTCTGTGTGGGACGTACATCAGGGGACGCTGGGAGCGGCGCACACAGTGCGGCTTGGCTGCGGTCTTCAGATGGGGGCCTAGTTAAGTGATACATGTGGTGTGTGGGCTTTTTTTCCTTCTTCAGTATTTGTGCTGAATACAGCTTATTAGTGCCTAGAATGGTGGTTTTCAACTTTCCTAATGCTGTGACCCTTTAATACAGTTTTCATGTTTTGGTGACTCCCAACCATAAAATTATTTTTGTCACTCCTTCATAAATATAATGCTATAGTTATGAATCATAATGTAAATAATTTTGGAGATACAGGTTTGTGACCCACAAGTTGAGAGCCACTGGACTAACTGAATATTTTCCTAAAAAGCACTTTGTTCTTGATCATTTGAGTAGTTGGGATTTTTTTACCTTAACATTTTTAATTAACAGTGAAGCCTTCAATTTAGTGCTGTTTAGGATACTTTCAACAAGGTTTAACTTGATTTATCTCAAAGCAAAATTGAGTGTTCAGAGCAAACCTTAAGTTAGGGGTTGGAGGGTACTGAAGCTGGAAAGGTAGTCCAGTGGATGGAGCACTTGCTGCTCTTGCAGAGGACCGCGATTCCGTTCCCAGGACCCACCCACAACAGGGGGTCCACATCCTTCTATAACTAGTTGCAGGGGACTCTGGTTTCTGCAGGTTCTGCATGCATATAGGCCCACAAACAAACAAGTGGGCATACACATACACATGAAAATTAAAAATTTTTAAAGGTTGGAGGTACTTACACAGTAAAAATTAGCCTAAAGTCAGAAGGAGTTTGAGTATTAAGTACAAAATCTTACTTTTTAAAAGAAATACAGTTATTTTTATCTGCCTGTATCAGAGCAATGCATTGTGCTAGCCTAATCATAATTCTTGTATGTACTTAAAAAAATGATGTGGCAGTTATTTGTAAATTGCCCAGCACGGTTTGGTAGTGATGTATTTAGAACCTCTTGCATGTCATCCTGACTGGCTGCCACTACCACCACACATTTGAATCTGGCAACAACAGAACTTTGAACCAGGTACTCTTAGAAGTTCTCCACTTTGGACCCTTTCCCTGAGGAAAATTTGAGACTATGGGTATATAGGCATATATTTATCATTATTATTATCATTAATATCAAACATTAACTGATAATAAATCATGATTTTTTTTTTCTTTTTACACAGTTGTTTGTGTTCTCCACCCATGTGAAAAAGCAGACACAGTAGATTATGTAGGCCCAGCATGGAGGGGCAGGTGTAGATGGAGTCCTGGGGCTTGCTGGATAGCCAGTCAAGCCAAAGTGGCAAGCTCCGGCTCCACTGAGAGATGCAGGATACTTCAGCAAGTGAAAGCTTGTACACAAGCCTGACAACCCGAGTTCAAGTTCTGATCATACTGTGAAGGAGGACCAACTCCCCAAAGTTGTCCTCTTGATTTCCATATGCACACCTGAACGTGAGTGTCGCACACTCAGTGAGTGCCTTACACTAATAGTAAGTGAAGTTATTTTAAAGGGCAACAACTTTAGGGCTGTGTGTGGTGGTAGCACACGCCTTTAGTCTTACCGCTGGTGACGCAGGAGCAGGCCTGTCCGAATCTGAGGCCAGCTGGGGCTGCATAGTTGTCAGAAACACTCTTAGGGCAGGAGAGATGGCTCAGAGCACTGGCTGCTCTTCCAAAGGTCCTGAGTTCAGTTCCCAGCAACCACATGGTGGCTCACAACTGTCTATAGTGAGATCTGGTGTCCTCTTCGGGGTTGCAGGCAGAACACTGTATAAATAATTAATAAATTTTTTTTTAAAAATAAATCTTATAGAAAGAAAACTTTTAAAAGATGAGGTGGTGCTCAATAGTGGAAGACACCTGACACCCTCTGGCCTCAAATGTATATGCTTGGGCATGAGCATGTGCCCCACATACACATAGGTTAAGATGAAGATCAATCTTGGGCCTAAGAAGTTGGCTCAGAGCCGGGCATGGTGTCCGCACGCCTGTAATCTCAGCACTAGGCAGAGAGATGCAGGTGGATCTCTGAGTTCAAGGCCAGCCTGGTTTACAAAGTGAGTCCAGGACAGCCAAGGCTGCACAGAGAAACTCTGTCTCGAAAAAAAAGTTGGCTCAGTGGGTAAAGCACACAGTGTTCAAGCATGAGGACATGAGTTTAGATGGAAGGACCCATGTAAAAAGCCTCACCTGTGTTAGTGTGTACCTAGACACCCCACACATTGTACTCCGAGAATTCAGTCTTGAATTCGTTCTGTTGATAGAGAGCATCTCCAGAACGTTTGTGAGCTGTCTTCCTCCTGAGTGTGTACTTGTCAACGCTGAGAGTGCTGGTTTGCATAAGTGTACAGTATGCAACAGCAGAAGTATGTGTAGGGCCAGTTCAGAAATTGTTGACATTTTGTCCTAATCTCAAACCAAAGCCATTTAATGATTTTATTCAAGTGAAATGCAATTCAGAGACACAAACATCAGTTATAAAAAACAGACGCTTCACACACACCCCACCCCCCATGGGGGAGCAGCCTTACCAGGCCACAGAGGAGGACAATGCAGCCAGTCCTGATGAGACCTGATAGGCTAGGGTCAGATGGAAGGGGAAGAGGACCTCCCTATCAGTGGACTAGGGGAGGGGCATGGGAGAAGAGGGAGGGTGGGGTGGGGAGGGGATGAGGGAGGGGGCTACAGTGGGATACAAAGTGAATAAACTGTAACTTATTAAAAAAAAAAAACACAAAACCCAGACGTTTAAAACACAGTACAGTTCAAATGTATACTCTTGAATACCACACAAGAATTTTAAGAAAAATGTTTAAAGCATCACAATTAAACCATTATGCTTTTTTTAAAAAAATATATATATACAATTTTTCATTTCATGTGCTTTGGTGGTTTTCCTATATGTATGTCTGTATGAGAGTGTTGTAGCCCCTGGATCTGGAGTTACAGATAGTTGTGAGCTGCCATGTGGATGCTGGGAATTAGACTCAGGTCCTCTGGAAGAACGGCCGGCACTCTTACCCACTAAGCCATTTCTGTTATGATTGTATAAGATTAGAAAGCTTTGTGCGCACAGTACAGACACTGGTTCATAGCTTATGGGTTTCAGGCAGCTTGTGTTTGTGTGGTGTGATGGCATGTGCAGGCTAGAGTATGTCTTGCCCAGGGCCAAGGCTGCCGTTAGGGTGTGAGTGCAGTATGTGGGTGAAGCCAAGGGCACCTGAGATTCATGTGCTTGATATTTGGTTTGTCTTCTGGTTGTTCTACAGTAAGAAACTTTTTTGTTGTTGTTATTTTGTTTTTTTGGATACAGGCTTTCTCTGTGTATTCCTTGCTGTCCTGGAACTTGCTTTGTAAACTAAGCTGGACTAGAACTCCACCATGGAGATCCACCTGCCTTTGCCTCCTGAGTGCTGGGATTAAAGGCATGTGCCAGCACACCCAGCTGAAACCTTTTATTCTTGCCAGTTTTTTTATAATCCCACATTCAATTATGGAACACCTTGTGGTGCCAAAAGAACAGGAGAAGCTGAGCTTTAAAACAGGCTGTGATGGTGTACCTATAATCCCAGCACTTGATGGAAGAAAAGCATCATTCAAGATCACCTTTGGCCTTAGCGAGTTCAAGGCCAATCTGGACTATATAAAGCTCTGTCTCAAGAAAGAAAACAGAAAGTAGGTTGGGTTTTAAACTACATTTATAGACTGTTGGTAATTAGATTTAAAAAAATAAATTGTTAGCTTCTAGGTTGGATTGAAAATGGCTGTTAAGGGTTGGAGAGATGGCTCAGCGGTTAAGAGCAATGTCTGTTCTTCTAGAGGTCCTGAGTTCACTTCCCAGCAACCCCATGGTGGCTCACAACCATCTATAATGTGATCTGGTGCCCTCTTTTGGCATGGAATGTACATGCAGATAGAGCACTCATATACATAAAAATAAACAACAAATAAACATTTAAAAAAAGAAGAAAAGAAAAAAAAATGGCTGTTAAAATCTGCCCATTGGGGCTGGAGAAATGGCTCAGAGGTTAAGAACACTGTCTGTTCTTCCAGAGGTCCTGAGTTCAATTCCCAGCAACCACATGGTGGTTCATAACCATTTATAATGTAATCTGTTGCCCTCTTCTGGTGTGCAGGCATACATACAGATAGCACTAATATACGTTAAAAAACAAAATAAAAACAAACCTGCCTCTTGAGTTCTCATCCCTTCAGCTTTACCTGAATTTTATAATCTTGTTTTTTTGTTGTTGTTGGTGGTGGTGGTGGTGGTGGTGGTGGTGATTTTTTGTTGTTGTTGAAAAAAAAATTTTTTTTTGATGCTTTTGATTTTTAGAAAGGAATGACTGATGGCTTCTGTGGTTTTTTTTTTTTTTTTTCCCTTAAGTTAAAAAACAGGATCACAACACTACTTCCCATAAGAAATTTATAGTTTAGGACAGTTACAATACATACCAAGAAACTTAATTTACTATGGTGTGAACTGAACACGGCATTAAGAGTAATGAAATGTTCCCTCTGATAGGGTGAATTGGGGAGGATTTCAGAACCTTTGAGGTAAGCTTGGGGAGAGTTTTGGGGAATGAGTAGAATTTATTTCTTGTAGGTTTGGAAGCTATGGGCAGAAGGAGGATGAGCTTGGTGTGTTCAGCTCTGACCTCAGCAGAGACCCACCAGGGAGCATCAGCAGGAGTCATTTCAGATGCTTGTGCTGGGAAGACAGACAGAGCCCAGCATTTAAATGAGGTAGCCAGATAGTGCAGGCAGTCTGAGGAGCAAGTGACACAGGCCTGAGCCTGGGTGATTATGAGAGAACAGAAACCAGGTATTTTATTTATAAATGCACGTGGAACTTCTTTTTAAAGCCTGGAATGTGGTACCTGTTAGGGTGATGCTAATGAAGAAAGTACTCTCCCTGCCTTCAAGTGCTTCTGTGCAGAAGTCCAAGAGTATTACTTATGCTGTTTTAATGCATTTCATAATAGTGTTTTTAGTAATCCAGTGTCATTTCTTACAGAGAATGGAAACAACTCTCCTTTGCCAAAATATGCAACCTCACCAAAACCTAATAACAGTTACATGTTCAAAAGGGAACCTCCGGAGGGCTGTGAAAGGGTCAAAGTCTTTGAGGAATGCTCGTAAGTACCCACGTAAACACAGACTTTTTAAGTTAGAATTTTCAAATAACTTGAAAGAGCAGTTCAGCAGTTACTTAGGGATCCACCAACCAGATGACATAATTGTTAGCTTTTTGTGGTGTTTGCTGAAAATAGCCCCAGAATTCCAACAACCCACATATTGTTACCTTACTATAGAGCAGTGCTCATTGTCTGCTAACATCGAGTTATTCTCAGCCTTCCCAAGAGCATCTTCCTTAAAAATTGTGTTCCTGTGAGTGTGCGCGCCCGCATTCCTCTGTGTGTGTGTGTGTGTGTGTGTGTGTGTGTGTGTGTGTAGATAATTTTTGTGGGAGTGCAAGTTCCCTCCTGCCATGTGGTTCTCTTTTTTTTCTAAAGACCTTATAGTTCTCTGATTTTGCCTACTTTTAGTCTCCAGTAATTTCGTGCCTTAAAAGTACTTTGTCACTTTTGGCTCAGTCATACTACTGTGAGAAGATAACTCCAGCAGATTTTGTGTGTGTGTGGTGCCAAGGGGATTGAACTCAGGGACTCCTTCACATGTGCTGTGTAAGCAGTCTACTGTTCTCCTAGGTCTAGAAGCAGAATTTTATTTATTTTTATTAATTTTTTGTATGAATGTTACATCTGTACCACTTGGGTGCCAGGTGCCCACAGAGGCCAGAAGGAAAGGGTTAGATCCCATGGAACTTGAGTTACAGAAGGTTGTGAGCCAACATATAGGTGCTGGGAGTTGAGGCTGTGACCTCCAATAACAGCCAGTGCTGGTAGAGGCTCAGTCACCCTTCCAGCCCTAAGGAGCGGAATTTTAAATCAACAGCTCTTGTTATTCGACCCCTAGTTCCTATTCCTGGTGTTTTGCATAAGGTTTGTTTTTTTAACTGTGTCTCCTTATTTTGTAGTAAGTTATGGATTCAAATAATAAGTATGTGTGAGATTGAGCAAAGTAGTGATGAACATTATTTGGGAATGTGGTGATAGTATTTAGCAAGTCTAAGAACCACCCTTTCCATCCCATCCCTCCACTCATGCTGTATTTCTTGCCGTGAGGATCAAACCCAGGCCTTGGGTATGCCTAGCAAGAAGTCTCATCTCCCACTGTCCCACTGTGCTCCTAGCTTCTTTCTGCTTTTTCTTTTCTTTTCTTTTTTTTTTTTTTTTTTTTTTTGTATTTTGTTTTTTGTTTTTCTTATTTTGTTTTGTTTTCTTCGAGATACAGTTTCACTTTGTAGCCACCGGTGGCCTTGAACTCATACAGATCCACCTACCTCTGCCGCTCCCTAATTCTGGTCCTAAAGGTATGCACCACTACACCCAGAGCATTTTCTTTTCTTTTTGTTTTTTTGTTTTTTAGTGAAACCTGAAATGCCCTTTGGAGATAGCCCATCCTCCATTTCACTCAAGTCTGTCTTTATCTTCTCATGAACATCTTGGAGTGAGTTGAAACATGCATCCTTTGGTTCTGTTATGCATCTTCCTATTGATGCTTTCTTTAAATTCTGAATAATTCTGCTAAACAAAGCATGGTGTCTGAATGGCCTTAGGCTCTGCATTAGAAAATTCTGGCTGTTGGTACCTGCTTATTTCTATTTAGTAATTGAAAAGTGTTGTTTTAGCAATTGCTTGTTGTAGTTTTTCACCATGTCAGCTGTAAGATTAACTGATGGCTGCCGAGGGCCAAAGCTTTTGCGGATTTCTTCTTGGCTTCTGAATCATAGTCACCTACAGATTTACCAAAATGGCAGCTTCTATCCTCCCTAGGTCTAAATGAATCAGTGTATGGAGATAGTGTTATAATATATAAATTATACACCTTGCAACAGGTCTGATACAAATAGGTTTATTAGAGACAGAGAGAGACAGTGGGAGAGCATAGGAGAAGAGAAAGTGGGGAAGGGTGGAGCTCCCCAGGAAAGAAAGAAAGAGAGGCGGGGAATAGTGCAGGCCCATCCTTATAGCTGGATATTTGTACCTGGTGGCAGTGTGTAACAACATCAGAGGTCGCTAGGCAACCTACCCTAACATTCTTCCCTTTTTCTTTAATTAAAAATAGCAAATTTAGGAAAGGGTAGAAAGAGAAAAAAAAAAAAAGCAAGAACATAAAAATGTCTGGGTTACATGTTGGGGAGGGGAAGTCCCTGCCCTGGAAAGTTAAGGGTAGAGGGGTTTGCCAGCCATGCTCAGCAGTAGGTAGAAACCTAACATACCAGCCTTTTGTTGCGGTGTTGATTTGGGGGAGACGACAAAGGCTGGAATGTTGGCCAGGTCCCAAGAGCAGGCTGTTGTATTTGCTGTTGAGGAGCTGTGAGATCATCTGTGGCTAGGTGGGACAATGCTGGGCCTGCTTGATGAAGTCTGCCAAGTTAGGCTGGAGCACTTGGAAGTAGTTGCTTTCGAAGGTGTAGGAAGCACTTGGACCAGGCAGGATACTGGCAATAAGGGCAGAAAACAAAGGTAAGCAGGTTAGGGAGAAATTTTTTCTTGGATGTGCATTTGAAACTTTTAGGCCCGTGGACTTTCTGGCCCATGTTCTTGGTAGCTGGGGGAGGAAAGTCCCAAAACCAGGGAATGGGGGAGGAATCTCACCCCATGAAATTGGCAATAGGTGGGAAGCTTAGGTTGTTGATTGGCAGTACTTTTCTGTAGTTCATTCAACCTAAGAGGCGATTCGCGTGGATTTCCTATGCTTACAAAGGAAGACAAACTTAAGACATGTTAGCACTTTAGACATGTTAACATTATCATTATAATCTGTAGAAAAAGGCAGTAGACATTCCTTTTTGTGTCATAGCATAGCAGAGGCGTGGAAAAGTACATTGGGTTAAAAGCATGAACACTGTTTGAGGTGAGCTCAGGAAAGGCAGAGCCTTCCATGAAGTAAAGTGGACCAAAGTTCATTTGCTCTTGATTTTTAGTATGATTACAACCATGAAAGAGGCTGATTCCCTCTATTCAGAAGACTGGATGTATACTAATCTAACACAATGAGAAACAAGTTTTAAGTCTATACTTAAAGACAAACCAAAGGAAATTTAAAATCTTGAGCCTGGAACTATGATAGTGGATCTAATGGGATGGTAGAATTTTTTTTAATCAGAATTAGATTAATAAATTCCAGTGATGAACGTCAAAGCTCTTAACAGTCTTAATACAGTAGTGGCACAGCGGCAGGAAGAAACCAGAAGCATTTTTATCTGTTTATCTATTTTGGATACCTTAAATCATCTTTTTAGACCCTCCAACCTTCATAGCTTGCATTTGCCAACCTTGAAACATCCTCTTAGACCCTCAAACATTTTTTTTAGATCCTCATAACTTAAACTTCTGTATCCTTAGGCCTTGTATCCAATTATTTACCATGAGACATGAGTGAAATTGCTGGAAGCAGTGACTGTAAAGTAAGTTCTTTTACTAATAAAAAGTTATATCCGAGGCCTATTTCTATTTTAGCATAAGGTTTGTGGGTAAGGCAAAACTGTTTGCCTCTCTAAATAAGAGACCTAGTGGTTGGTAGTTTTAACTAGCTAATGAATTGACTAATGAACTAACATAGTGGATTAATTGCTTATTTTTTAGCTGTCAAGCTACTCTTAGCTTAGCCATCAACATAATCAGAGACCTGAGAAGGATACATTGTAATCTAAATGAATCTATGTATCTGTCAAAATGACAGAGATGACTAGTCAGTCCATAGTTCACTACTAGACAGTTGTCCCAGGTCTCCATGGCAACACGGGCAGAAAAAGAATTTTTTTTCCTTTTTGGTGGAGGGAGAGCGTGGGAGAGATTGACCTCACCTCATTTTCTGCACGTATCCGGGCGTCAGGTTTGTCCACAGTTCGGGCTGTGCCCTAGCAGTGGGCGAGGGAGGCATTAGGGGCAGCCTTGCCCAGTGGTTAGCATCCCACCATCCAGAGTTAAAATCACCTTCTTGCAGATCTTCTTGGAGATCACCTTGGGAGTTGCTGTTAGGATTTGGAAGTCTCTGTCATAATAAACTTAAACATCTTAAAATGCCATAGTCAGCAGGTCTCTGACAGGGTTGAAGGCTAGCATATTTGAGTTAAGCAATCTCTGTATTTATCTGCTCTAAACTACATCTTGCAAACATAAAACAGAACACTATGATCTGTGATTATGTCATACTTTGTAGGTAAGTGTTTGAGGGCCATGTCTATCTTAAGTAGATCTAAATGTTAAATAAAGCTTAATCCTGCAATCAATAAAAAGGCTATAGATTATCTTAATCTTTAAAGACTAAGACTTTAGGTTTCATCCCTGTTAAGTTGGAGCCTTAAAAAAAAAACCAAACCAAAACCATAGTTCATAAGAGAGCATAAAAGTTTCCTTTGTGATTCAGTCTATGAAAGATCCACAGCTTATAAAAGTCCCAGGCTATATCAGCAGATTAATAGCATTATCATATTCAGAAAACAAGGAAAAATACATTTCTAAGGCAGTGATTTTTAACCTTTTTGAGAGTGAAGCTAGAGCACAGTGACCAAGCTTTTACATTGTAAGCAAATGAGTGTCTCTATAATGTAAAAGTATCTTTGGCATTATGTTACATGATTTAAGATTAGTTAAGCACAAGCTTTTAACTGTTGACCCTGGACTTTAAAAACATGTCTGAGTCTCACAATAACCCATTTCTAGGGTAAGTGGTACAGTAGAACAGTATAAAACAACTTTAAAATTACATTTGAATCTGTTATACCAAATCCATTGGCTGGAAAGCCTGAAGAAGAACCCAGAGCGCAGGCAGCCGGCGGCAAGAGAACATTATTCATTTCTGCATCCAAGTAGTAGTAAAAAGACATCAGGAAGGCAAAGAGGATGGACATCAGAAGAAGAAGAAAACAGGAAACAACCTAGGAACCTGCCACAGAGGGCCTCTGAAAGGCTCTGCCCTGCAGACTATCAAAGCAGATGCTGAGACTTATGGCCAACTGTTGGGCAGAGTGCATGGAATCTTATGTAAGAAGTGGGAAATAGTAAGAGCTGGAGAGGACAGGAACCCCACAAGGAGAGCAACAGAACCAGAAAATTTGAACACAGGGGTCTTCCCAGAGACTCATACTCCAACCAAGTACCAGGCATGGAGATAACCTAGAACCCCTGCACAGATGTAGCCCATGGCAGTTCAGTGTCCAAGTGGGTTCCATAGTAATGGGAAGAGGGACTGCCTCTGACATAATCTGACTGCCCTGCTCTTTGATCACCTTCCCCTGAGGGGGGAGCAGCCTTACCAGGCCACAGAAGATGACAATGCAGCCACTCCTGATGAGATCTGATAGACTAAGATCAGAAGGAAGGAGAGGAGGACCTCCCCTATCAGTGGACTTGGGGAGGGACATTCGTGAAGAAGGGGGAGGGAGGGGCTTATGGGGGGATACAAAGTGAATAAAGTGTAATTAATAAAATAAAATTTAAAAAGACATCAGGTGTTAGACATATATTTTAAATTAGCTTGTTTATCTGAATAGATCTTCTTGAAATTACCATCATATAAAGAATATTTTTAACCAGGAATATACATTATATTGTAAAAGTCCATGCCAACTTAAAACAAGGCTTGTTGCTTTCTTAGTGTAAAAAGGAGATGAAATAATAGTTAATCATGATTAAGAAGTTGAAGTTACAATAAAATATAAGGATGAAGATGGAGCTGCGATAGCAATCTTTGATAGTTCTGACCCTCCGTGAACACAGCGTGGTAGAATGAACAGAGAGGAAGAGACAAGACTTTGAGAAAAGAGAAATAGGGAGTAGTTTTTTGTTTTCTGTTTTTTTATTGATCACTGTTAGTGCTGCTGAATAATACAGCCCTTTAGGTCGGATTTTGGGTGTAGAGGCCAGAGGTTTATCAGATGCTAGAGGATGTGAACAAACCGTTTCTGCAAATGAAAAGGGGAAAAGAAAGAATGAAGGCAGACAGGGAGGTTCAGAGTTGGGGTAATAGGAAAGCAGGGAGGGGCACAGTGGCCCAGTAAGGCCTAAAGAGACTGCACACTTGCAGTTCCAAAAACAGCGGGACAAGTGAGGTACTGAATGAAGCTGATAGCACTTAATAAAGATGGCAACGAAGTCATGATTTCCCCATAACCATGATGGCTGTCAGTCATGTTAGTCAAGATGGCAGTGAAATCGTGAGAATCCCCATATCAACATGGCGGCTAGCCAGTCCAGTGGCCTGGTGGCTGGCAGTTTAAATCATCTGAGTCCTCGATTTAAAACTGTCCACTGGGCCCAGTGGAGCAGTGGCGCGCAGAGGCGAGCAATTGCTCACAAATGGTCTGGTGTGATTGATTGTGAGCCAGAGCAGATGAATATGGCTCTGGTTTGTGGTACCAGGAGAGAGAGGAAATTTGTTGTGAGCTGGCAAGCAGAAGGGATTCCAGTTGCCTAGACAGACGCTGCCAGAAGAACCCTGCCCAGTCTCAGCACCAGTGTGATCATACGTAAACTAGGCAGCAGGTGTGATAAAAGAGAGGCAGTGGGAGAACACAGGAGAAGAGAAAGAGGGATGGATGGAGCACCCCAGACCTTTATATCTAGAGCACGCATGTTGTCATGCACGTGATGACATCAGAGGTTGCTAGGCAACCTAGCCCAACAGATAGGATGAGTTATAAATCTTTACCAAGTTCTTTAGATGATTTTATGTTCAATTTGAAAATACTGGCTTAGACCTTGTTTTAGTCACTTCATATCCTGTGAAGAGGCACCATGACCAAAAGTATTTAATGGGGGGCTGCTTACAGTTTTAGAGGTTAGTCTGTTATCTCCATGTGGAGGGCATAGTGGCCTGCATGGTGCTAGAGCAGAGACAGACTGGACACTGAGCTGGGTGTGGGCTTCTGAATTGTGAAAGCCCCCACCCCCAGTGACATACTTCCAACAAGGCCATACCTCCTAACTCTTTTACTCATGTCAAAGAGTCCACTCTCTGATGACTAAGCATTTAAGTATAAGAATGTATGAGGAACATTCTTACTTTTCTTTTAAAGTGGGGTCATTCTGGTAAGTAAAAATGGGCTAAATGTGCTATCTTTGAGTTGAGTTCTTTTTTTTTATTATTGACAATTAAAATTGCTTAGATGCATAAAGATGGTTGTATTTCCTTTTAGAAACATTTGATGCTTGGGTTAGTATGTTCTGTTAAGTTGGAGAGACTGCTCAGGACTCCGTGTCTCAGGCCTTTTCCCTGGGTTGGGTTAAAAAATTAAGGTCAACTCCAACAGTCATACGGTTTTGTTGTGTGGTCATGCTTTTTTATTCTAATAGAATCCGAAATTATTCATCAGTGTCTTCTGAGAATTCAGAATGGTGCATGGGATTTTCAAAGAGTACTTTTAGTAGGATCTTTAGCTTCTGAATTTTTTTGAATTTTTAAAATTTATTTCATATTAATTTGTATATGTCTGTGTGGTTCTTTTCAAGACAGGGTTTCTCTGTAGCCTTGACTGTCCTGGACTCACTCTGTAGACCAGGCCCGTAACTCTCAGATCGCTTGCCTCTGCCTCCCCAAGTGCTGGCATTGCAGGTATGTGCCACCATGCCTGGCATTGTAGGTTTGTGCCATCATGCCTGGCATTGTAGGTGTGTGGCTTTTTTTTTTTTTTTTTTGAGATACTATAATTATGTCATTTCCCATCTCCCTTCCCTCCACACCCTCCCATATACCTCTCCTTCAGATGCATAGCCCTGTTCTCATTAAGTGTTGCGTGCATATATGTAGTGTGTGTTCCTAAATGCAGCTTGCTCAGTGTGGGTGTTACCTGCCTACCCTGCGTGTTTTCGGGGTTGACCGATTGATGTTGGATACCTAGTTGGTATATTCTTTTTCTGCTCTCAGTTTTCCTTAGTTGCCTGGGGTTCTTTGTGGAGGGTTGGGGCCTCGTGGTCATCCTGTGCACTTGGCGCTGTTGGTTCATCCTGGCTCAGCACATGCTTAGACGGGATCTACCCAGAAGCAGTGGAGGTAGGCCAGGCAGTGGTGGAGGAACTGCACACTGGTTGATCGTGGCCACACCAGTTTACCTCCTCACCAGGCCTAGCTGAGAGTCACGTGGGGTCTAGCCTCCTGGCCAGCATCTATTTGTTTTCTGTCTAGAGTAAAAAGAATCTCAGTGTAGTTTTGATTGTCATTTGAGTGATGGCTTTTAAATTTCTGTCATTTTTTGATGTATTCTCCGGATTGAGAATTTTACAGAGGTGTTTCTGATGTGTATTTATTTAAAGAAGAACAACAGTCTTCATACTGGGAACAGTGTGTCTGGATCATCCCCACCCCGCCCCTGCCGCCCTTCCCTCTTAGAGTCCTCTCCTTTTAAGCTAGAGACAGCACAGGCATCCGCAGTCCTGACTTAAGTGACTTTCAGTGACTTAAGTGACAGGCAAGTAAACTAATGACAAGCCTAGCCCTTTATGCTAGGGATGTGGCTAAGTTACTAGGATGCTTGCCAAGTGTGAATGAAACCATAGTAAGTCTCAGCACTCCGCAAGACAGGCATGGTACCCACACTTGTAGTCCCAGCGCTGAGGGTGGAAGCAGGAGGATCAGAAGTTCAAGCTCTTTATTTGCATGGACTTAGAAGAATTTAACATTCATAGATAAACCTGTCTTCAAAGAAATTTAAACATTGTTTCATTATAAAAATGTAACATTGACTTTATTACAAGTGGTTGGTCTAGATAAAAATTGACTATGCGCTGATCTCAGTGGTGCACACCTGTAATCCCAGAACTCAGGGAGGCAGAGGCAATCTGTAGGGACGCATTGTTGAGCCCAGTCACCAAGGCTGTTCCTTACTCCTTCAGACCCTGGCTCCCTGTTGCTGTCTCCCTCATGCTGCCTCTGAACCTTTACCGACCTTATTTACCATGCTCGTGAAACTCTCCTTCAGTCGGGGAGCGGTATGGATCGACCCTTCTCTAACTAACATTTTAAATCCATAAATTATGTCAGATTACAAAGGACCCTGTACTCCCAGTCCTGCTGAGTTGTTGTTAGAATCACTGCAGCTTGTCCGGCTGACATCTTTACTGACCTCAGTTATCTTGGGGAGAGATGAGAAAAGTACTTTAAAACTGTTCTGTGACTGACTGACTGATTGGTTGGTTCTGTGTACACATGTGTGCAAAAGTACACGTGCAGGGCAGGTGTGCCCCAGTGAGTATGCAGAGACCAGAGGACAGCTTGCAGGAGTGCTTCTCCGTCATCAGTTCCGGGCTTGAGCTCAGAGTTAGCAGGCTTGGCAGCAGTGACTTGTATTCAGCCTGCCGGTAGAGAACAGCAGTACTTTTGTCATCTTGTAACAGGGTCTTTCCATCAAAGTTGTCTTCTCTTACCTTGATTTAATTTTAATTTTGTGACATTTCCATGTTATGTACAGTTTTTAAATTTTCATGGAATACATACAAAAAATATTGTGGGAGGATAATTTTTGGAGGACCTGGCTAAAAGGAAGAATTTGCTTTGATAAAAACTTTGACGATAACTCAGTAGTTAAGGTCCCTGGGTGGTTTCTAAAAGGGAAAGTAGTAGCTCAGGACACCCCAAGATCAAGTTCTCAGCACAAAGGAGATTTATTTGTCCCAGAGGGTCAAAGGGCAGGAAATAAGAGACAAAGACAAAAGGTAGAGGATGAGGGAGAAGGGGAAGGGAGCAAGGGAGAGGGGTATTTGTCCTGGAGAACAAAGGACTGCCCCTGGATAGAGAGGGGACAGAGTGGCCCATGGGAAAATGGGCAGTTTATAAAGTTTGTCCTGTGTTAGGATGAGGCTTTTCATTTTAAGTGGACATGTCAACTAGGTGAGCCAAAGGGGGCTTTTGATTGCTAGACTTCAATACTTTGGTAGCTGGATCTTGGTAGTCAGTCTCACGATGAGGAAATGGCCAAATAAGTGAATAGTCCTTGGGGCTAGCTTTAGGAATGCAACCTAATGGTTGGTAGCAAAGCTGAGGGAATGGGGGAAAGGGCAAGGCCTGCCAGAGCAATGCTCGGCTCGCCACGCTCAAGCTGGCCAGAGTCCTTTCGGGGTCTGTTCCCAGCGTCATAAAAACACGCTTTCCACTATTTGGATTGCACATTTAACTTATTTTTCTTTGAAAATCCTTATATGACTTAGAAGAATTCCTAGGAAATTTTTAATTATACTTGAAAAAACTGGGTGTGGGGAGTGCATGCTTTAATTTAAGCCCAGCACTGTAGAGGCAGAGACACATGAGTCTCTGAGTTCAAGGTCAGCCTGGTGTATATAGCAAGTTCCAGGATAGCCAGGGCTACATCCCCTTCTCAGACAAAACAACAACAAAACCCAAAACAAACAAACAAACAAAAAAAAAAGAATTCTTGAAAAGAAAACCTTTGCTTATCAAGGCATTGTCCTGTGGGGTGGAATTTAGCAAAAACAAAACCAGACACTTTATATAGCCAACCCCCCCCCCCATAATCTTGGAAAATTACGTTGGAAAACATATTTGACTCTATGCATGTGAATTTTCTTTTGCTTTAAGAACATCCATATTCCCATTTGCTGTCTTAGATCCTTGGGTGTCAGCCCAAGCTCCTGCTTGGTCACAGGGCTCTTGAAGAGAGCTCTGCTGCAAATGTCTGATAGTTTTGGTCCTTTGGAGTTGAAGTTTCTGCATAGCTGCAATTGTAGTCCTTCACATAGTTTTCTTTTACTTCTTCTTTTCTTTTTAATGGTAGGCTTATCTCCAGTGTTAAGGGACTTACAGTGCTGTGTTGTCTGTTTGTATCCAGGCCAAAACAACTTCATGAGATTCCAGCCTTTTACTGTCCTGACAAAAACAAGGTGAATTTCATTCCTAAAAGCGGCTCTGCTTTCTGCCTTGTGAGTATCCTCAAGCCGCTTCTCCCCACACCAGATCTCACCCTCAAGGGCTCTGGTCACAGCCTGACCGTTACCACTGGCATGACCACCACTTTGCTCCAGCCTATCTCCATGGCCTCCCTGTCCACAAACACAGAGCAAGACCGCGTGTCTCGAGGGACCAGTACAGTCCTGCCGTCCGCCTCCCTCCACGCCCCACCGGAACCCATTGAGGAAGCTGAGGGATAGGCCCAGCCTATGTTCGGTGGGTCCTGGGAGCTGAGGACCCCGCAGATCGCTTGACTGTGATAGCATCGTGTCCTCCTGGTTGGCTGTGAAGTGCTTTGGCTCTCCAGTGATGTGTGACAGCGAGCGCGTCCCCTGTGAGTCTGCCCTGCGCATGAAGGCCAGCGGTGCTTCGCCTGTCTGGCCTTGAAGCACTGGCTGAAACAGTCTCTTCTTTGCTTTTGGAGGAACAAAATCACGTTTTCATTTGTTTTCAAATTAGACTTGTTTAAAAACAAACACAAAACCTGATCCCTACAAACATGATTTCTGAAGGGAGATGTGATTGATGCTGCAAGAAAACCATCTTTTATATGAAAATGACTATTTTATAATACCAATGTTACATTTTCTGAAAGTAGCAAGCAGGATGTTCAAACGATCCTTTGGTGGCCTCTGTTTCTTGTTTCCCTTTTCTAGATGTTGCTTTTCTCAGCTGTTTTCAGCTTTGGGACCAAAGGGATTGTTGACATTCCCCAGCAATGTCAGTCATGACTATGTTCTCCTCCTAGGTAAGAGTTGATAGGTAAATGCATCAAACCAAGTATATATAAAAAGATAAAAAGCAATATCCGTATATTATGTGATTTATGTTTTTGATGTCAGAAGTTTGTGATTTGGGTGAAGTATTTGTAAACTGCTGTTCTCTGCACTCCTGTTCATGTGCTCAGTGCAGGCTGAAGACAGGTGGCTTCAACACGGGAGCTTGGGTTAGCAGTCAGTGAGCCAACAGAAACTCAAGTGTGGATTGTTAGCTAGGAGTGTGGCGCTCTCTGGTTTTCTGTGAACTGTGTGTCACGTGGTTACCCTCCTTTGCCGGGTTTCATTCTACCTTGAATCATCACTGTATCATAGCCCCAAGAGACCCTGAAATGGCTGTGCATGGATTTCCTCCTCTGCTTTTGTGGTGGTGTTGTCTTGTGGATTTGGTCAGGGTTCGTAGTTTGCCAGGAGTGTGATCCATTGAGTAGCAATTGGGAGCCACAGGAATGATGTTCTTTATGGGTTAGCACTGAGATTTGCTGCCTACAGATTTTGCTAGTTTCTCTCCAACGTTCTACACACTGGGGAAAGAGGTAAGAGGTTTGGAGCTTAAACAACAGGTACCTTTGGAAAAATCTAATCTATACAGTTTTGGATTTGGGCTCTTCTGGTAACCATTGCCAGTGTCACAGGACAGTATTTAATTTCTAGGTATGTGATAATAAAATTAAGGAGCCACTCTTTAGAAATTAATTCCATCAGTGTTGGTAAAGCATTGTTTTCATATATGCTAACTTAATGCTGTTACATACAGCAGGCAGACAGTGTAAACCCTACATGGGAGGGCTACCATTTTGAAGGCTAATTCCATCCACTAGGCCAGGCTTCGCTCCATCCAGGGAAACCAAGAGATAGCAGGGCACCTCCTGCAAGCTGTTTGTTACCTTAGATCACCTAGCAATTTAAAGTAGGCCTTACTTAATTTCAAATGAGGATAATTTAGGCTAATCAGATAAATTTGAACATCTAAGAGAATCCATCAGTTTTTGGTTGGGAAAACTGATAGATTTTGGTACTTTTGCCACCCAAAGCTTACTCCCTGGGAACTGGTAAATCGTAGCTTCTAAGTTACTTTAGACTTCTTGGTTGGTGGTTGGATTTTATTTTTCAGTTTTGGGGAGTTTTTTTGTACCTTGATTTCTCGCCTTGTCATGCCTTTCTACTTTACTATTTTACCACTATCAGAAGTCTGGAAGAAAGGCAGATGACAGTCCATTGAGTTGATCTGAAGGGAGGAGGAGGCGTCTTGTTTGTTTGTTTTTGAGAAGACTCTCTTAGGTAGCCCTGGCTGGCCTGGAACTCAGAGATGTACCTGCCTCTGCCTCCCAAGTCCTGGGATTAAAGGCGTGTGCCACCACGCCCTACTTGTCTTCTTTTTAATCCTGTGGGTGTCCCCTGAAACTTGAATTCTGTTAAATTTGTGTTGTTTTTCCTTTGTCATACACCACCTCGTCCCTGGCTTTACACGTAGAGTGTCACTCTGTGGTAGACAGGTCTTCCCTGTTCTGTTACTCTAGTTTGGCAGATTGGCATCTCTCTACAGTTGCAGGCATCCGTGAAGTAGCACAGAGAGGGACTAACTTCAGGTCAGCATCTGCCCCTACAAGTAGAACTTTGCTCTGAGGTCTGACTGGAAGAAGATTGTGAATGGGCGAGTAAATGAGTTCTATAGTGGCCAAACACTGAGTTTTGGAGAAACAGAGCCTGAGATCTGAAGAAAAACAAAACAGAAAGGCTAGGTCCCCAAACAACCCAACTGCCAGGGCCAAAGGGCTAATTTTTAAGCATATGAGCTTTATTGCAGTCTTAAAATATATTAACCATAGGTCCACCTAGCTATTTTATTTAACTCTCAATTCCCAGGTGGTTGGTTTTAAAAATGGGTCTACTCTGAGTAGGGTGGGTGTGACTGTATTGACAAACCATACTCCGTAATTATGGTTATTCTGTAGAAACTGTACAGCGGTAGAGTAGCTTCAGTGGAAATACAGATGTTTTTTTTCCAGTGCTGGGGATCAAACCCAGGGCCTCGTGCATGCTAAACAAGTACTGTGTCACTGGCTTATTTCCCCAGTCCCTAATTTAAATTTTTAAGTAAAAGAATTTACTTCCATTGCAGTAAAAGTGGGTGGCATGTAGTTTTGGCCAAAGGAGCTGTTTCTCCTAGTTATTTGTCCATCGTAGTTACTCTGTACCCCCAGGCAGTTTCTTCCATGTGATGATAAACTTCAGGTTTACTGCTTCTGATACGGTAAGTCTGTTACTTATCATTCATTGCTTTATGGACAGTTGTGTTTAAAAAAATAGTTTTACTTTGGTTAAATATGGTGTGGATGTCAAAATTCATTGTGCACCAGATTCTTCATTTTGTTTAGTGTTTCTTAGACCTGGGACCATAACCAGGTCTGCCTCTCAGAAGATGCTGTTGCTCACTGGGTGCCCCTGGCAACAGGGACAGGCTGCTTTTTATCTTTATTTTTTTGTTTTGAATAAAGAAACAGTTGGCTTTTCCTAGAAGAAGGTCTTAAAAGAATGGCAGAATGCATAGCTTTCTCTCCGTCTGGGATTTGAACTGAGATGTTACGGTTTTCTTTCAAGGAAACTAAAGTAAAATTGTCACTAGTAACTTTGTCAAGTTGAGATTCATTCCTTAACGTTCCGTTTGGGGCGTGTCAGAAGTGGACTAATGGAAGTGCTGAATTTGCAAAATAAAGCCAAGATACTTAACTCTGCACTTTAAGGTTCCTGGTCACAGAGCGACTCTCCACAGTCTGCGTTTATACAGCCCTGTTGGGGACATACAACTTATGTTTTCTAAGCTCTGCATCTTTGTCTCTGTTGATGTAAATCTTTTTAATGCAGTTTTTTAAAGTTATAACAAAGTTCTGCCCCGAGAAAACAGCATTTCCAGTGATAAGTTGTTGTGGACTGTGTCCCTGCCCCTGAGCCCTCACTGCTGCGTCACAGGGACTACAACTTCCATGTTCAAATAAAGTCTGTTGTTCTGCAGCTTTTTCCTGTGTATCTTTGTGACTATTTCTGCAGATTCGAATTGTATGTATTTTTTGCATTTCTAGCCTGATGTAGCATAGGTAGAGTATATTTCCTTCCACAAACTGACAGGCAGATACAGTCACACTCTGCCGTTTAGGATGCCCTGACTGCTGTAGAACTTAGCGTAGCCTGTCCTTGTGGCAAGTGCGAAGCAAACACGGGCAGACGAGCACACTGACGGGTCCCATGTTACACCTTGCTCAGCCGGGGAGGTGAGGGCTCTGTACGTGCAGGCGGCCTTTCTTTTTTCAGTTATTGTGAGATCTGATTGGTCTGGGGTGTTGAGTCCACGTCTGTGGAATAGAGCTGGCCAGGTCAGCCCTGTGGAGATTGATGTGTAATCACCTAGGAGGAGGCAGGCTTAGTAGGGGAAAGGGGCTTGATCATCAGATGTTAACACTGAAGGATCTATTTCTGAGCCAGGCATGGTAGCACACACCGCAATCCTGGCACTTGGAAGACTGAGAAAGGATTACAAATTAGGGCCAGCCTGGGCTGGGATGGATTTGAAATTGTTTCAAAAGATAAAGAAGACAGCTCAACTGTTAAGAGCATTGAGTTCAGTTCCCAAACCTACATGGTGTGGCTTCCAGCCAAACTGACACCTCGGAACTGACCTCAGCTGTGGTGGCACACACCTTTAAGTCCCAGAGCTCAGAGGCAGAGGCAGGTGGGTCTCTTGAGTTCAAGGCCAGCCTGGTCTACAGAGTGAGTTCTAAGATAACCAGGGCTACATAGAGAATCCCTGCTTCAAAAACAAAGTAAATACAGAACTCTGTGTGTGTGTGTGTGTGTGTGTGTGTGTGTGTGTGTGGTTGCAGATTGAACCCAGGATCTTGGACATACTATACTACACACTCACTACCACTTACCTATCACCCTCAACTCCCGTCCCCCAACACACACACATTGTTTTGAGATAAACCTCACTAAGCTGTCTGGGCTAGCCTTGGGCTCACTGCAGGTCAGGCTGACCGCAGACTCCTGCTCCAGCTTCTAGATTGTTTGGTGTGTGCCACTACACCCAAGTTAAATTACCTTTCAGATCTTTCTGAGGCAACATGGTTCTATTAAACCAGTGAGGCCTTTGTATCTCTTCAGTTAGTGAACTAAACAGTGGTCTAGTCTTGAATTGGCTTAGTCTGTCTGGCGGAATAGAAAGCAAGTTTCTCCTAAGGAGACTATTCTTGTAAGTTTTTTTTTCTCCAGTGTGGACTGTTGAGCTCTGTCTCTCACCTCATAAAACAGTTAGTACATTATATACAACAGGGTAGGATGAAAAACTTTCTTGACTGAGCATCACAATAAAAATGAAGTAAAAAATACCACACTAGATACAACTTCTGTGTATGTTTTGGGGGTGGCTAATGATCCTAAGAGCATGCTGGAGGCTTAAGAGTCCCTGATCGTGATCGTGATCATAGTGGGAAGCAGACAGGCAAGGTGCTGGGGCTACTAGTAGCTGAGCTTTACCTCCTGAGCCACAGGCTGCAGACAGACACTGGGCCTGGCATGGACCACCCCCACTGACACACCTCCTAATCCTTCCCCAGCAGCTTCACTCCCGGGTGACAAGCATTTAAATGTGTGAGCCTGGGGGGGGGGGGGCAGCATTCGCCTTCAAACTGCAGTCGGTTTGATTTGATTTAGTCCTTCTGAAACATTACAAAAGATTTGTCATGAATGCTGTCTCCGCCAGCCTGAAGTGGCCTTGCTGGAGGGGCTTCGGATGGTCTGGAGGGACACAGCTCTGGGCTGGGGCCATAGTTTGTGTGGTTAAACTCTACTGCTCAGCGACCATGGACTTGGAACCAAAGGTCAACCTTCTTAAACCTGGATTTTCATTTGTATGACTAGGAAACTGCTGTCACCTAAGTGGGATAAAGGAACTGTAAGAAAACATCTTGCTTTATTCTTGGTCAGGTAAGTGTGTTTAATCATCTTAAGAAAGCCAAGAGGGAGGGTTCAGTCATGGAAGTAAATGGTGTCATTCATTTCCGCTTCTCAAGTATAATCTCGTCAAAGCGTGCATCTGAGAACGTCGTGACCACCTCCAAACCACTTGCCAGACAGTGTATGTTACTTTGCTCTGTATCATCCAAGAAGCAAGGAACTGTCTTGCAGGTAGCGAATCTGGAATTAACCAACCCAAGCCCTATCTGGGAGATGTCATTCTATTCTTCTGCTGTGTCCATCTCCAGAACTCACTGTGGCCCATGCAGCCTCGGTTACTCACCTGTCATGATGTCACACACAGTACAGAGTATCACCTATTGCAGGTGCCCTGTTCTGTTTGTGGACTGGCAGCCTGGCTCAGAGCGCCAAAGAAAGGCACTGCCGAGAAGCCAGTTTAGGACCTAAGAAGTTGGTGACACATTCTCCGGCTTTTAATTGGCTATGTTCACAGAAATGAGAAACACTTTTCTTTAATCTGGGGAGTTTGCCTTTTATAGAATCTGAAATTCAGTCATATTTTAATGGCTCTTGTTAACGCTGTGCTGTGTGGAGTGACTGTAACCCCTTGAACATGCTAGGCTCTTCATGAGCTGTTCCAGCCTCAAAGCGCTAACTTAAATCTCTGCTTGGCCTCGTAGAGGATGACAGTAAGATGGATTGTGTGTGTGTTTCCCTCCCCTTTTTGTAAGATTTTTTATTTTAGATGGGGGAGAGTTTTGTCTGCAAGAGCAGAGGGTATCAGACCCCCTAGACCTGGAGTTCTGAACAGCTGTAGCCACTGCACCTGGAGCATCTACAAGATCAAGTGTAGCCTTTAACCGGTGGTCCCGGGAGTTTGTGGCATCAGACTCTTCCTCTGTAGAGCGGGCTGGCCTCTAACTCACAGAGACCTGTCTGCCTCTGCTTCCCAAGCTGGGGTAAAAGGTGTGGGCTACCGCACCTGGCCTTTTACTTTGAAACAAAACAAAACAAAGTAACAGCTTTATAATGCTATGACTTGTTTTGTCTTTGGTGCTTATTCAAGGTTCTGTCTGGGAGAGACAGGAAAGGCCCAGGGCCTAACTAAAGGCAGGGCAGTCATTGTATACTGAGGGGAGGTAGAGTTGAGGAGCGCGCCACAGGTCCTAGCATGTGGGAACTGAAGGCTGGCAGCCAAGCACACATGCCTTGGGGACAGTGAAGGATGCAAGATGACTCTCACCTATTTGCATTTCAACCTTTCTAGGTCATGGAAAAGAGTAGCAAAAGAAAGACCACTCTGGTGTGCCCAGCTAATGGAAGTTTCAAATGTACAATACAAAAATAAAATACTTCAAAACCTTACCAGTTAATATCAGGCAGACCTTTTACTTTTGACTTTATTCACTGTGGCTAGTAGCTTGTTTACACCAGCGGGTGAAGAAGGGTGTGGTGTTAAATTCTGGAGACAAGGCTGGGTATGGCTCAGTGTACACCCATGGCGTATAAATTCTGAGTTCCATCCTCACTCGGCACCAGAAAAAAGGCCATGGTGAGTTTTCATTGTGCTCTGTAGCCTTTTAAATGGTACATAGGAGATTTTCTCTCTAGTTTTTTATACCAAGCGTCAAGGCTATTTCATTGCTCAAAGTGCAATCCTGCCAAAAACTCTGGAAGTCAGAAATAACTCAATTTTGGCTCTTTTTTTTTTTTTTTTTTTCAAGACAGGGTTTCTCTTTGTAGCTCTGGCTGTCCTGGGCTCAATTTGTAAGTCAGGCTGGCTTCAAACTCACAGAGATCCTCCTGCCTCTGCCTCCCTGAGTGCTGGGTGTGTGCCAAATTGAAAAGGTTTGTTTGTTTGTCATATGTTTTGATCAGTTTTCACTTTCTGGTCTTTTAACTTTTCATTTTTGTGTTTTGGGGTTCTTTGTTCATTCTCATCTTCAACAAATTAAGCTAAACACTATGACTAACATTTCACAGGGTATTTCTAGACTCACATTTTGATATCCGAGTCTCTTCTCTTCATTAGATTTTTCTCTCGTGGGTTTGTCTCACAAGTAAATTGTGTTTTTGTTTTAAGGGTTTGTGTCTGTCACGTGGCAGGGGGTTGAGGCCAGAGGACAACATGGTGTGTCTGCCTCTCTCACTCATCTAAGATTTGTATTTTATTTCAAACCATGTGTCTGTGGTATGCATGTGTAAGTGCAGATGCCCACAGATGACAGAAGGGGGTGTCAGAGCTCCCTGTAGCCAGAATTATTAGAGGCAGTTGTGAGCCACTTGATGTGAATGCTGGGAGCCAACCTCAAACAGAACTTAGGTTTTTCTCTAAGAACAGCCAGTTAAACTTGACCCTGGCCCCCATTTTGAGATGGTGTCTGCTGAACCTAGAGCTCGCTGCCTGGGCTGGTAGCCAGTGAGTCCCGGGATTTGCTTGTCTCTGTGTCCAGATGCTGAGGGAAAGGCAGGTCCTTAGGTTTGCAAGTGCTTTACTTTGCTCACTGAGGCCAGCTAGCCCTTGCATTCTTTGACTGTAGTCCAGAAGACTCGAGTTTTTAAACAGGAAAACAGTTGGATTTGGGGTGAGCACTTCAGAAAACGCATTGCTTTATGCCATCTATAATGTTTATTAAAAGAAGTTCAGAGAGCGCGTGCACATTAAACTAACTCTGTCCTAATGCTGTAAGCCCTGTATATTTCTAGATGTATAAGACAGGGACTATGAAGTAAATATCCAAAACGACAGGTGATGTGACGTGAATGAATATTCAGACTGTAAATCTGTATTTCCTTTCAATGTGAAGGAAATATACATTTTTTGAAGTACAATTTGTTTCTAATGATATTAGGGCTGTATTGTACAATTTAAAAATCTCAGAAAATACAAATTACACCATCGGATTGTCTGACCTGACGTTTATGCGTCTCTTGAGACGGCAAGTGTGGCTCTGCTGGGCCCTTGCTAACTTTCTGTCAAGTCTTATTTGGGATAAAATTAAGTAGAATATAGATGCCTCCCCCGTTCCACAGGAAAGCCATTTGATGAAGCCTTCCAAGTCCTCCCTTGCCGGGATGATGCAGGCCTCCCCAGCAGCTCTGTGGTGAGTGCTCGCTGCTCTGCCTTTCCGTGCCTGTCTCACCAGTGCTGGGGTCCTTCTCAACCACCAAATTACTGAGCCTCAAATTACTTAACCACGAGAAAATAATGTAAATAACTGTCATTGAATGATTAAATGGAATTGTTTGACTTGAAGTTACAACTAGACTTGGTAAGGCAGCTGTTGTGGCTTCCTGGTCAAATAGGAGATAAACCATACACTGAATTGAAGGGTAACCAATAACTGAGTAGTAATAATTGTACATGTGTTGATTCGTGCTGACTTTGGTCTGGGAAAATGGAAGGTACTGGCTCTGCGTTTTATAGTCATGCCTTGCCTGGAGAGAGCACTGATTTCCTACTCACCGAGCTATCTGTTTATACTGTGAACTCACTCACTGGGAAGGATTCTCTGGCAAAGAAAAATGGCACAGACTCAAGATGAGAATTATCATTTCTTGAGCATGGTGGCAGTGGTTGCTGCGGGCACTGGGCTTAGACTGTGATTCATAATCATAATCTTGGTGATTAATCTTGGCAGAACATTGACAGTATTGTATTCTGGATATTCTCACTGAACGAAAGGAAAGTGCTTTTGAAGAGAAAGTAGTTCATTAAGATTACATATAGTAACATTGCAAAATGGTATTTAGGAACTAGTTTGTTGTCGACCCTCCGGAGTCTGCAGCCTTGCACCATGGCCTGATCCTGGCTTTGTGGAGAACCTGGGCCAGGGCAGGCTGCTCGGAGCCCGGGAGGTGGACGGCACTCTGCCTACTCTGGTTTATGCCTTTAAAAAAGCTCTATATACCTTGACTTGGACAGTACACGTAATTCCAGTCTGAACCAACCTGCTTGTGACTAGATGCCCATAAAACCCACAGTAAACAACTTCAATAAATGTCCGCTGGGCAGCCGTAACGACCCAGGTGACAGAACACTTGGAAAACTACCCCACATTAAAGCGTGGACAAGAACAGGGAGTGGGCGAGTGGCAGATCTGTGAGCCATGACTTCGCCAGCTTGCCTAACTACCCTGAATAGCCTTCCCTCCAAAGCTTAGATTGCAGACTGTCAGCCAACAGTCTGCTGACAGTGTCTGTCGGAAAGCCTTCTGGATGATGAGGTGAGAATACAGGTATGTAAAGATGAGCTTTACATGTAACTGTCTTGCTCGTTCCCATACAGGTTTCTGGAGCTTTCAGGACGGTTGCTGCCCAGGTAGGCAGTGTTCTCCCTCACTGTTCTTCACAGGAAGACTGTCACTGCAGCAGTTTGTGAAGCAGGCCTGTGGATTCTTCCTGTAGAGGGTGGGCTTTACATCCCACTGTTTTCCCATGAAGAGTTAGTAATGGAACTAGGTGTGTCTACATTTATCAGTGAAAGGTAACATTGCATTTAGTTTCCAGATACAGAAAAGCACGTGCACGGTTCTCTAAGTTCAGCAAAGAGGACTGAGTTCTCTGATCTTGTTCTACATTGTAATCAGGAAGAAAGCTTTCTAGTTCTGCTGCTGTTCCCCACAACAGAAAATACCCGCCACTATCAAAAACCCACACTATAGCCACTATATATCTTGCTCTTTACCCCCTTACAGCAAAGTAACCTAAGTAATAAAACACCTTCCAAAGAAATACACCATGTTCCTGTGATTCAGAGATAAGTTTGGTTTCTCAGTATTGCAGACTCGGGAGTTTTTAAAAATTTCCGCATATGATCAACAGCTTGCAAATCCAGCATAATAAATACAACAGCCTGCTCAGAGGCCCCAACCCTCTGACAGCGCTGGCTGGCAGACACTGTTTTGAACACACGCTTCTGTGTGTGGTCGCAGTGGGAACTCCTCTCCAGAAAGGCAAACATTGCACAGTTGATGCCTCAAGACCCCTGAACCTGTGACGTCAGTTGGTGTGACGTCAGGCGTTCAGAAGCTCCTCGTCTGAGTGTCCAATAGCATCTGGGTTGGAGAGTGGATCCAAGTCTGCAAATAGATTGAACCAGGCTGACATCTCTTGGTTACCAATGTTGGGGGCTATTAAAAAAAAAGATATTAAAGAGTTTCAGCTTTTGGAAATAATATTTTTGTACTATTATGATTTTGAAGCAGATGCTTATTAATAAAAGCACAATTAATCAGGTGCAGTGGTGCACACCTGTAATCCCAGCACACAGGAAGGCAGAGGCAGGTGAAGCTCTGTGAGTTCAAGCCAGCCTGGTCTACAAAGTGAGTCCAGGATGGCCACGGCTACACAGAGAAACCCTGTCCCAGAACAAACAAACAATACACTTGGCTGATAATGATTCATTATATCCCCTTAAGAGTATTTTAAAAAGCAAATGCAGTTCTTCCCAAGAAAACAAACTCTCCTTAAAATAGTTAAAAATATTGTTAAAAAATTGATATTTGAAAAATATTAGTCATAAAGGGGGAGATTGACTTCTATCATTGTACACATCTGACAGTGTCTGTAGTTTTGTCTTTTTAGGCAGGGTCTCGCTGTGTAGCTCAGGCTGGCTGCAGACTTGTGGCCCTGCCCCATGCTCCTAAGTTTTGGGTTACAGATATACTATCCACCATCATGCCCAATGCTTGTCAAAACACTTGCTAACAAGGACTGGGGAGATGGCTCAGCAGGCGAGTGCAGGTTTGATCCTCAGGGCACACATGGAAGGAAAAAAACACACATTCTTTCCCTCTCTAAAGGTAATTAAGGTAATTCAACAAAAAGCTGAAACATTTTGATAACAACATTGTATGTCAAACCTAAGTTCCTTTTTTTTCCTCTATGCACTTATAATTTATTCGTTACTATTTCAAATATACAAATGGCTGATTATATCACAGTATGTATTATAAAATTGGTCATTGAGTATTTTTTTAACTTTTATTAGTTACACTTTATTCACTTTGTATCCCCCCATAAACCCCTCCCTCCTCCCCTCCTAATTCCACCCTCCCTCCCCTTTCTTCACACATGCCCCTCCCCAAGTCCACTGATAGGGGAGGTCCCCCTCTCCTTCCTTCTGATCTTAGTCTATCAGATCTCATCAGGAGTGGCTGCATTGTCATCTTCAGTGGCCTGGTAAGGCTGCTCCCCCCTGAGGGGGAGGTGATCAAAGAGCAGGTCAGTCAGATTGTGTCAGAGGCAGTCCCTGTTCCTATTACTATGGAACCCACTTGGACACTGAACTGCCATGGGCTACATCTGTGCAGGGGTTCTAGGTTATCTCCATGCCTGGTACTTGGTTGGAGTAGAGTCTCTGGGAAGACCCCTGTGCTCAGATTTTCTGGTTCTGTTACTCCTTGTGGGGTTCCTGTCCCCTCCAGATCTTACTATCTCCCATTTCTTTCCTAAGCTTCCTGCATCCTAAGTTCCTTTTTAGGACTTCGGCACCCTCACGCTGATCACAGAGCCGAGCCCTACTTTTAAGACAGGAAGGTGTGCACACCTGCATGCATGTCTGTGTCACATGTGCCTGTGGAGGCCAGAATGTCACATCCCTGGAACTAGTTAGACAGTTGGGAGCTGCCACGTGGGTGCTGGGAACCTGTGTGTTCTGGACAAGCAGCCAGTGCTCTTAGCCACTGGATCACCTCTCTCGTTCCTCAACCTACCTTATTATCAATGTTTCAGTCCCTCTTGTTTCCCTCCTTGAATGGAGTTTTTAATGTCAGTAGCCTGCACGTTTTACTCTAACAGATAGTCAAGGACACATGCTTACACTGAGGGTTAGGACCAAGGTCACACAGTGGGTCATTTCATAAGGCTAGAAATCCACTGTCTTAGGGTTACTTTGCTGCAATGAAACACCATGACCAAAAGCAACTTGGGGAGGAAAGGGTTCATTTGGCTTACTCTTCCACATTGTAGTCCATCACTGAAGGAAGTCAGGACAGGAACCTAAACAATGCAGGAACCTGGAGGCAGGAGCTGAGGCAGAGGCCATGGGGGGTGCTGCCTACTGGCTTGCTTCCCAAGCTTGCTCAGCCCACGTTCTCATAGGGCCCATAACCATCAGCCCAGGGATAGTTCCACTCACAGTGGTCTGGCCCCTCCCCATCAATCACTAATTAAGAAAATGCCTGACAGCCAGATCTGATGGGAACATTTTCTCAGTTGAGGTTCCCTTCTCTCTGATGACTCTAGCTTTTGTGTCAAGTTGACATAAAACCAGCCAGCACATCCCTGAAGGCCAAGAAGTCTCGACACCAGGGCAGAGGCCTCTAGGACAACCCAAGAATTGGATATGAGCTGGCTCCCAGAGAAATGTAGTTCAACTCAGAACAGAGTCAAGGAACCCTCTTTTTACCCAGGTCATGGTTAATACCGGCTACAGATGAGAGGGGCTGCAGCTGCCCAGCAGTATCTGAGGCCCCGTGCATCAGAGCAGAGCCCAGGTCTTCATGGAGTTTGGGTCCAGCTCCAGTGCTGGGAACCGAGGTCATGTCAGCTCTACCCATTAAGGGTAGCTTTGCTTCCTGGTGTCCTACCTCCAATGAGCAGTGCTTGGCAAGTCTCCTTCAGGGGCTCTTGTTTCCTGTCAGAGAGGTTGACGCCAACCATGCCAAAGCTGGTGATCCTGATGAGCACCTATGGTGGCATCATCCTGGTCGCTCAGCCTCACCCCCAAGAAGCTGAGCTGTTAGCAGCAATATTGTGGTGAGTCATTTGTTTCTATTCTGGTTAATATCCAGATGCATTTGTCATCTAGAACTCCTATCTAGTTAGGAATGGAATTGCTTAATGATAAATTCATGTATGTTCAGTTAAAGCAAAAACTTTTTAATAATAGTAATACATTTAATTTTCTACAAGCAGTAAGGCTCTTTTCCTGCCATATTCTTGAGTACATAGGATTTTCTTATTTTAGCCAGAATGTTATGTTTTTAATGTGTTTTGTTGAGGCTGAGTTGTTGAGGTTCTGTCAGTTTTGTATTATTTTAACAATATTATGGATTGAACCCACACCTTGCACATGCTAGAGACGTACGCACTCTACTTCTGAGCTGAATTAGTTTGCATTTAATGATTAATGAAATGACACACTTAATGAGTTAATTTCTAAGTTATCAAATTGTCCCGTATTTATACCCAGAGCTGACATCTACCTTTTTTTTTCTTCTCTTTCTTTCCCAACAAAGCAAATCAGCTTCAGGCATGTAGGTAAACAGTGTCTTTCTCAGGACCTCTGCTTGTTGTTTGGTGGTGCTGGTTTTGTGTGGGACTGAGCTCACCATGTGGACTAGGCTACTCCTGAACTCACAAAGTTCCACCTGGCTCTGCCTCCCAAGAGCTGGACTAAAGGCTAATACCACCACGCCTGACATTACCTTTGTTTCCTGTGTTCTATAAAGTGTGACTATTTGCCAGAGGATGTTCTGTGCACTGTGTATTCAAATGATGGTTTCTGTATCCAAAAATCTGCGTGCGGTCCAGACTCCAGCACTTCATTATTTTCAAGCATCTCCTGTCTTGGTATATTGTAAATATTGTTCTCCATCACCTTGTGATTGGTTAAATAAGGAGGTGAACAGCCAACAGCTGGTCAGGAGAGGATAAGGCGGGACTTCCAAGCCCAAGGAGAGGGTTTCAGGTGGAGACCAGAGGGAGAAGCCGAAGTCATCACCAGGAGGAAGGAGCAGTCAGGGTGAGACTAAGATCTCAGGTAATGGGGCCACATGGCTGGGACGTAGGCCAGGCCAGTATGGTCAGGTTATAACAGCTGAATATCTGTCCAGCTTTAGTGCCTGAAACATCTAATATTAAAGGCTATCTGTGTCATTATTCAGCAACGGCAGGCAGAGAAGAAAACCCTGCATTTTATGGTTGGCACCCAATGTGGGCCACAGAATCCAAACTTAGACATGAGATTGAAGCATTAGCCCAGAAATTCTGGACACAGGCAGAACACAAAGCCAGACAGTGGCACGCTAGTTGGATAGGGGGCTTGTCCCTTTAAGAGTCAGCAGGGCATGGCAGTTCACTTTCTCCCAAGTGCAGCATGGCTGGCTGGACCCCTGACCAACCTGGCATAGGGCTGGAACTGCCAGCCTGTACCGCAGGCAAACCAGGTCTGTGAGCAGCCAGTGGCCGCAGCTCTGAATGGCTGAAGTCCAGCTAGGCCTGGCTGGCCACAGCAGCCAGTGCAGGCTGGCCACAGCAAGGCTGAGGGTGGGAGGCCGCTCCTCTGGAGCCCCTGCTGAGCAGCGAAGCCAAGTAGAAAGCCGGAAAGCAGAAGAGGCCTAATGCAGAAGACTGTTTTCTACTGGAGCCTCAGGAACTCCCCAAGGCTGTGAAGTTGACAGAGGGGGTGCCCCGCTGAGTCTGTCTTTCTGGCCCTGTGCTGCAGCCCATAGGAAAAAAAGCTTCCCAGAGACCACATTCCTAGCCCAACTCAGGTCTGGGTAGGAAAAGCCTGCAGCCTGTGCTATGTGCTAGCAGAGCCATCTTCACTACAGACTCCTGGAGGTGGCAGGAGAAAAGCTGAAGAGTCATCAGACTTGGTATGATACTTAGGAAGTCTTTAAAGAGCGTTAGGTAAAATAAAAAAGAATAAAAAGTAAAAATGCAGAATGCAATGATGGCATTTTATATACCAATCAGCATGGAAATAATTATATTTTCAGTAATGATTACAATTTTTTGTTTGTTTGTTTGTTTGTTTTAAAACAGGCTTTAGCTGTTTAGGGTTTAGCCCTGGCTGTCTGGAATTTACTCTGTAAACCAGGCTGGCCTCGATCTCAAAGAGATTTGCCTGCCTCTGCCTCCCTGAGTGCTGGGATTAAAGACATGCACCACCACTGCCCAGCTATGATTACAATTTTATATATCCTTTTTAAGAGGGATAAGGAGAAATCAGACTTAGACATAAAAGGGATAAAAAAAAAATCCATGCTAAATTATGAATAGAACAAAAATTTGACAATTCTTTGAATTATGAAGATTTTTTTAGATGAATCCAATCTAGAGCCTACAGTGACACCTTGTGATGGCATTGCAAAATGGCAGTCTAAATCTAAATCTGTTAAACCTGAAATGATTTTTTTTTTCCTGCAATGTTCCAGGAACGTGAATTGGATGAACAAAATCCATAAGGCTATCAAGAATTTGAGCGGCAGCCCACAGAGGCACAAGCCTTAAAGAGAAGCAATAACAGCCTATGGCTTACATTCACTATATGTAAACAGTTACTTAATAACTAGCCTGTGCAAAATCGAATAGTTCCAAAATACTGGAAAGATTTGATGACAGCCATCTTAGAAACTGGCCTACAACCACAATGGCCAACATGGTGGAAAGATAAGGCTTCAGTTATGGAGCAATGACTACAGGCAATGATATTGTCAAGGACCAGTTACTAGGGAAGGTCCATATTCTGAATTCCGAGTACATATTATGCTGGATGTGGTGGCACACGCCTGTAATCTTAGCACTCAGGAGGCAGAGGCAGGTGGATCTCTTTAAGTTCGAGGCCAGCCCGGTCTACAACGTGAGTCTAGGACAGCCAGAGATTGTTACACACAGAAACCTTGTCTTGAAAATATATAATATATATATTTGATTAATGTCATTAAAAATATATAGTATATATTACACTTGATGGTGCCATCTTAGAACAATGTTGTAAAATAGCTTTAAATGCTTGGGACAAGGCTGAACAACAGGGACAATCTGAATCATTTACAAAGATAACGCCGGGTTCAAATGAATCTTTCACTGACTTTTTACAAATATCAGCTACAGCTCTAAACACCAATATCAGATCCAAATGCTAGAAAAATGTAATTGAATCTTTAGCTTTTGAAAATGCTAATGTTGAATGCAAAAAGGCTACTAGACCTTTTACAGGCCAGATCTGCACCTCTTTATGAATGGATTAAAAGTACTGCAGATATCAAACCTAATGCTCACAATTCAGTTGTGGTTGGACAGCTGCTGAGGCTATGAACGATCAGGCCATTCCTTAAAAGACTGTAGACAAACAGTTCCTAAGGATAACTTTTTCTCTAATAATAATTCAGGGAGAAAGTTTTCTGTGAAATGTAGATGTGGAAGGAATAAACATAGGTCATGAATGTAGGTCATCCAAAGATTTGAAAGGCAAGTTCTTGATGTCAGAAAACTGAGTAAGGGGCATCCCTCAGGGCCTGCACACACACACACACACACACACACACACACACACACACACACACGAGAAACCAAAGGATTAAAAATCAGGGGCTATTATTTTAAAGTTTAAAGCACAAGCCTGAACTAAAGCCAGCTAGGTGGAGACATGTCAGGCACCTGCGGGGAAGAACTAGCCTTACTGCATTCTTTCCCCTCCTACTAGTTAAGCAGTTGTTAGGAAACCGGCCCATATGGCCAGAACTGTTTGTGGTCTTGGCACCTAAAATGGACCAATCATTTCAAAAGTCAGTTTTCCCTTACCCAATCATGTAACGCCAAAGCATGAAGTCCCTGCTTGTGTTTTTTCCCTTTAAAAACCCTGTTCCCTTAGACAGTGGGGCCGCATTCCTCTCCTGTTTCCACAGGAAGTTTGTGTCCCATGAAACCCTCATGTATTTACAGCAGAGTCTATTCCTGGTCTTTGGGGGTCTTATGAACTGGGCACAACATTTTGGGGGCTTGTCCAGGATCCCAAGACTCCAGGAACCTGACCCGGAGGGTTTTATGCCAGCAGTGTCTAAATGTCTTTGTGCAGTGTCTGTGTGCCTGTACTTTCTGTCCTCTATTCTGAAAATTCCTCAGGACTCAGGGTGTTCATATATGGGCAGCATGATGTGATCAAATAGACATGCTGGCAGTCACAGCTGCCAAAGTTCAGGGGGATGCCCCCGGCTTCATCAGTATTTTGGCGAGTAGAGTCTCGTGGTCAGGTAAGTGGTTTATTACCACTGAGTGCTCTGGAGCTTCTGTGGAAGGGAAACCACAGCAGGAATCTGAAGGTCGGTGGGCTCTGGGTTGGGAAAAAAATTGTCCAGGATTACCCTGGGCCAGCTAGCGGCTGCCACAAGTGAGAAGAAAATGCTTGAAATTACAGCTGGATCCAGTAAGAAAAGTTTTGTCTGTCTGTTTAAATGTATGTATGGCCATTATATGTTTGTTTTTGACTGATCTTAAATGGTTAATATGTTCTGTATGTCTTGGTTATAGATTAACAGTTATTGGATATGTTTAAAGGTTAAATTCAAACTTTTGTTTAGAACATATATGTGTGCCTATGTGTTTATAAGATCTATAAAAGCATAGAGGTGTTTAAATAGCAACATTGTGGCTTACCATGCAGTGTGATGTGACTCTACCATCTTGAGATTGCCACATGGAAAGAAAAAAAATTACAGAACCTTTCAGTTGAAATGAACTTTATTTCCTTTTAGACTAAGAAGACAAGTCTCATTTTAAATTGGTTTTAGAGTTTGGATTGTTTGCACTGGTAAAATTTGGTTTTAAAATTTTATTTTTACTTTTAAAATTATGGTTATGCTTTGTGAATTCACTCCTAAAGAGGGTACTTTATTTTGATATTACAAAAACAGGTTTTGGAGAATGTTCAAGCATTTAAGGTTTTAAACATTTTAAAGTTTAAAGTGAAATATTTTAAAGTTTATCAGGCATTTTAAATAATGACCTTGGGCAGTTTAACAAAGAATTGGAAAAGTTTCTCCTTTGAGGGAGGACAAAAGACTTTGGTATTTATTTGATTAATTTTATCAAATGAAACCAAGCCATAATGTTTGAGCCAACTGAGAAAATTGCAGTTTTTACCATGTATCATGTGGAGAATTGCTTGTTTGTCAAGCTGCTTTGTTTATCAAAAAACATGTTTTCACCCTGGCCTTCACCTTGAGATAGAGAAAAGAGGAAGTTTCACCAAGTTCCTTAAAGCATTTTTTCTTTTCTTTTTCTTTTTCTTTTTAATTTTTAATTTTTGGGACCTGGGACCATATCTGCAATAGGGAAGTAGTTTTAGAAAAGTTTGGCAGTTCCACAAACTTCTTTTTGTATTGATATGACTCTGTTTTTGTTTTGCCTATAAAAAAATGGAATAAACCCATGCTGGGCTCTGGCAGTATCATGTCAGGATGGAAAAAATTTTGATGGGAGTTTTTATGTTGTCTGAAAAGCAAGAGAGAAAGCAAGAGACTGGGATATTAAAGAAAAGAATAGCTTGTCTGAAGTAAGATTGTCTGGTTAAGCCAGAAGAACGGAGCCAGGAAAAGCCTAACCTGAAGGTATATAGAATGTTATGGAAGGACAGAGTATGTATGATTTGAGAAAAAAAAAAAAAAAACTGTAAAATATGTTGCTCCTCATTTAAAAGGCTGATGTTTCTTCATTGCAAAATGTTTTCTTATGCTCTTTAAATGGGGAAAAAGACTACAGCTCCATGTTGACCCAAGGTTATACAGGGTTGTATTCAAGTCATTGTTAACTAGTATATGCCAGTTCCTGATTGAACGGATTAATGCTGTTTCTTTCTGGCTGATAGGTTTTCTATGGCCAGAATAGTCTTAAGTACAGTTTAAAAATTGTTCTATACTGTTATGTAGTTGGTTCTAAAACTTATTTGATTACAATGTTAGAACTTTTGCTTATGGGAAATTGTAAATGTTCCACAGTACTTGCCATAGCGTGGGAGGTAGCAATACCATCAACAACGCCTAATGGCTATGTTTTAAATTGCTGGCCATGGCCTGAAGCAACATGTGGCTAGCCGCCATGTTAGTTCAGAGATAAAGAGGGTGGAGCCATGGTTTGGCCACCATCTTTGTTGAGCGCTGCCAGCTATGTTCAGGTCCCTGTTTAATGCTAAGTGCAACTTTTGTCCTTTAAGCTTTTTGCTGTTTAGTTTTAATACACTGTGATAGGATCAACAAGATCTGCTAGCCCCTCTATGTATGAAAGTTTTGCTTTGATCTTAGTTCAGAAAGAGCAGATTCAAAGTTACGCTAAGGACTGCAGTTGAGTACAAGACTGAGCTTTACCTAGTCTCTCTGTTTAGTTTTTAAGGTTAAGCCTGGGATGGGCAACTATGAAGTTTGCCGATGTAGATCTACTTGAAATAGATAGTCCTGAAACACACATCTAAGGAATTTATGCCAGAATCAGATTATAGCATTCTTTTTATAGGATGCCATTTGGAGAAGATAACTAAAGATAGACAAAGAGTAACTCTGATATGCTGGCCCTCAAGCTTGTCAGAGATCTGATGAATATGGCATTTTAACATGTGTGAGCTTATTATGACACAGAGTCCCAAAATGCAGTAGCTCCCACAAGGTCTCTGAGAAGATTTGGGCACGGCAGATGACTACGACTCTGAATTGTGGTAAGCTAAACACTGGGTGGGCAAGGCTGCCCCAACTGGCCCACTGCTAGGGCCCAGCCTAAACTGTGGACCAAGCTGTGTGGAGAGTCATTATTTCACATTGCTGGAGGCGAGGTGAAGTCAATCTCTCGTGTTTCGTTTTCCACAGAAGCAATTTCTCATCTTCTATGCCTGATGGCTGGACTGCCTCTGCTCATGATGCAATGAGACCACAGGCGCCAGGGACACTGCCTAGGTGATGAACTAACTAGTCATCTCTATAATTTTGATCAGTATATGGATTAGTACATTTATTTCGCTCATAATTTATCCTTCTCAGGTCTCTGATCACATTGATGGCTAAGCTAATGGTAGCTTTGCAGCTAAAGAGCAGACAATTAGATCCACTGTTAGTTCACTGGTCAGTTCATTAGCTATTTAGAACTCCTAGGTATTAGATCTCTTATCAAAAAAGGAAAACAAACAGGTTTGCCTTGCTCACAGGCTTCATGTTAGTTGCCTGTGTCTTATGGCAAATAGCTGGATAGAAAGATGTGGGGTTCAGGTAGGATCTGGGGATATAGGAGTTTAGGTTGTGAGAATCTAGAGAGTATTGTTTGAGGGTCTGGGAAAATGTTTCAGGGTTGATAAATACAAGAAAGATTAGAGGGTCTAAGTAGGTGTTTTAAGGTATGTGAATGTGAGTTATAATAATATATGAAAGTAATTTAAGGCATATTAAAAATGAGGGATATTTTAGATTTCTCTCCCCTCCCTGCTATTGTTGTGCTTATATTGTTATAAGATTTCAGAAGTTCAGAGCTTTGGCGTTGATCAACAGAGTTCTGATAAGTTGATGGAGCACTGACTGCTTGTTCTCCAGTCACCAGCTTGAGCTTTTAATTTCCTTGGGCTGTCTTCTGAGACAGACTTAAAAGTGCATCTCTTCAGGCTAGGAACACCTGCCTAACATGTACATCTGGCCCAAGAGCCATGGCTTTTCATGGTATTTACATATCTGCCATTTCTGAGGGAGACTTTGAAATAGTCTTTGGGAATGTCTTAAACCTATTCCTTCTAGTTGCTTTGTTAAGGAAAGTCCAAGCATCCAGGGTTTAGCACTAAAGCCACTAATGTATTTCTGCCTAACTTTCCTGACATGTGTGACATGGAGGTGATGGCTAAAAATAGATGCTGCGTGTACAGAAAGTGGCCAAGCTCCATTGGTGGCTGATTACCAACAGCTGTGTCCACAGGAAAAAAAAAATTGTTAGAGCTTCAGACCATGGACACACTTAAATTGTTTATAAAGGTTACAAAACAAACAGCTAAGAAGAACTAATACTCATTCCACTGGATGCTGTGTTACCTGTTACTCACAGAATGTTGTTTGTATTAGATTTGCTGATATGTTACTTTTCTGAGTTTTTTTTAAAATATATATATTTCCTTTTGTAAATTAAAATTCATATGAGTTTCAGGAAACCAAAAAGTCAGAAGACCTGGATCTGGTGTAGCTCAAACAGACTCCAGATGAGTTTTTCCCCTGGTCTTGGGATTCCTCACTTTTCCCTAATTATTAGACAAATTTTAACTTCTGTCTCTAGTCTAAATTTGTCTCAACAGATTTTTGTCTGGCTGACAGATTATTCAGGGATCAGCTATGGACTGCAAGCTGAGATCTAGACTTGCTGGAAGCTGAAGTAAACCAGTCCAGCCGATGTGATGGCTCCATGTCTCTTCAACTGGATTGCTAGTTAGATAGTGCCCCATTGCCGAGCTTTTGACTAGCATTTCAGCCTTCCTTGCCCCTGATGCCAACAGTCCTATTGTCAGAACTTAAGCAGCTTCCAAAGAAGAGATCTTTGGCTCAAAATCCTACCTAACAGGCTGAAATGCTAAGTCAAAAGGGGCTCCCTGACATTAGCTATTACCTTGGGGACCTGCTTAGCTGGAATAGGAACTAGTATTGCAGCAACTGGGAAAAAAGCCTGGAGAGATGCTAGAGAGAAAAGATTCCAGAGGATGGTTTAAATCCTGGTATAATAATTCTCCTTGGATTACTACCCCTATATCCACCCTGAAGGGACCCCTACTCATTTTGATTTTTACCTTTGGGCCTTGTATTTTAAATCGCTTGATGGCTTTCATGAAGGAATGCTTAGGAGCGATATAGTAATGGTACTCAGATCCCATTCTAACCTAAGCTTTTCTTTACCTGAAACTTGCTCTATACCAGGCTGGCCTTGAACTCAGATCTGCTTGTCTCTGTTTCTTGGATTAAAGGGGTGTTTGTATTCCAGCCAGATCACACAGATCTAGAAGATCTTTGGATGTGATCTCTTGCCAGAGCAACCATGTTCTAAATGAACATTCCTCTACACTACACAGCTTCTAAGAATTGGGACTTTGTCTCAGGTAAAACAAACTCTAAAATGGATTAAATGCATAGCACCAGAAGGTCAAATAGGAAAATTAAGGCTATATGTGGCTAATATAGCCATAAATCAATGGGGAAGAGATCTGTTGCAACAGTGGGAAGCACAGACTAGCGTTCCTCCAATGTCAGAGACAAGCTTTAAAAGAAGAGATGTTCCTAATGAAGGAATTAAAAGGTATTATCAAAGACTGTCCAGGCTGTTCACAAGTAGGATACAGCAGAGGCTGACTTTTTAACTTTATATGGGGGAGCCAACTGCTGATAGAACACCAACTGCTTTCCCACTAAAATGGTTAACTGACAAGCCTGTTTGAGTAGAACAAAGAAAAGTTATAGGCAAGTTCAAGAGCAGCTGGCGTCTCAACATAGAAAAGTCCACCAGCTGTTGTAATTCTCTTATATTTGACATTAAAAAGAATTCTGGAATGAAATTTACAGGCAAATGGTTGGAACTAGAAAAGATCATCCTGAGTGAGGTATTCCAGAAGCAGAAAGACACACATGGTATATACTCACTTATAACTGGATATTAGACATATAATATAGGACAAACATACTAAAATCTGTACATCTAACGAGGCTAAGCAAGTAGGAGGACCCTGGATAAGATGATCAATCCTCATTCAGAAAGGCAAATGGGATGGACATCGGAAGAGGGAGAAAACAGAATAGACAGGAGCCTACCACAGAGGGCCTCTAAAAGACTCTACCCAGGAGGGTATCAAAGCTGAGACTCATAGCCAAACTTTGGGCAGAGTGCAGAGGGAAAGCAGGTGGAGATAGAAAGACCTGGAAGGGACATGAGCTCCAGAAGGAGACCAACAAAACCAAGAAATCTGGGCACAGGGGTCTTTTCTGAGACTGATACTCCAAACAAGGACCATGCATGGAGATAACCTAGAACCCCTGCACAGATGTAGTCCATGGCAGCTCGGTCTCAAAGTGGGTTGGTTCTTCCTAGTAAGGGGAACAGGGACTGTCTCTGACATGAACTCAGTGGCTGGCTCTTTGATCACCTCCCCCTGAGAATGGAACAGCCTTACCAGACCACAGAGGAAGACAATGCAGCCAGTCCTGATGATACCTGATAGGCTAGGGTCAGATGGAAGGGCAGGAGGGACTTCCCCTATCAGTGGACTTGGAGAGAGGCAGGGGAGGAGATGAGGGAGGGAGGGCGGGATTGGGAGGAAACGAGGTAGAGGACTACAGCTGGGATACAAAGTAAATAAACTGTACTTAATATAAAAAATTAAAATTAAAAAAGAAATCTGGAAAATGGAGAATATTAATAAATCTGAGAGCAATCAATAAAGTCATTCAGCCTATGGGTTCCTTACAACCTGAACCCCTTTAACTGCTTTATTACCTAAGGCATGGCCTATTATATTAGTTGATTTATAAGATTGCTTTTCACCAGCCCTTTTACATGAGCAAGTTAGAGAAAAATTTGCTTTCACAATGGCTACTTATAATAACTCTCAACCTGTTAAAAGGTACCATTGGAGGGTCTTGCCACAAGGGATGTTAAAACAGTCCTAAATTGTGCCAATATTTTGTATAACAGCCATTAGAAATAATTTGTAAACAGTTTCCTCGATGGGCATGGTAGCACAAGCCTGTAATCCCAGCACTCTGGGAGGCAGAGGCAAGGCGATCACTGTGAGTTCAAGGCCAGCCTGGTCTACAACGTGAGTCCAGGACAGCCAAGGCTACAGAGACAAACCCTGTCCACAAACAAAACAAAACAAACAAAAAACCACTATGTCAACAGCAAAGGTTTGAAGAAAGAGTGTTCTATCACTTGGCATGAAGCCAAGTCAATGTCCTGCTTGTTCTTTGTGTAATCAAACTCCATTACCTGAAGAAGCAACCTGAAAGGTACCCAATGGATGTGCTTCATTTTGTGGAGTTTGGAAAATTAAAGTATGTGCACCATACTGTAAATACATATTCAATGGACAACTGTTTTAAGCTCTGAAAAGGCTGAGTCAGTAATTGCACATTTATTAGAAGTTATTGCTATTATGGGGATACTTGTGCAAATTAAGACTGACAATGCTCCAGCATATGTCTCTAGTAAAATGAATCAGTTTTTTTGCATATTACAATATAAAGCATATTACAGGTATACCACAGCATCCTACAGGACAAGCACTTGTAGAGAGATCTAATCGTACTAACCGTACCCCCAGAGATAGATTACATAATGCTTTATTAACTTTAAATTTTTAAATGCTAATGAGCAAAATAGCTGCTGAGAGACATTGGATTATGGAAAAGACTGCTGAACTGAACTAGTCTATTTGAAAGATGTCTTCACTTCAGAATGGAAGGCAGAAAGTTTGTTGCATTGGGGAAGAGGGTTTGCTTTCGCTTCCACAGAAGAAAGGCTATGGATTCCTTCAAAATTAATAGATTAAATTTGACCAAGGAAGACCTCCTGAAAATCTTGGGTGCAGAAATGAAGAAAGAAACCAAGCAGAACAACAAAACAAGTAAGATGAATACTGATCCCTCTACACAGGAACAGCTCTGAGACTGGCTGAGACATGAGAACATGTCTCTGAATAGCCAATGAATCTTGCTGGCTACAGAATCCTCAGGACTCATCATGCCATCCCTTCATATGGCATGGAAATTTATATTACAGAATGGTTTGCATTCCAAATTGACTTATAAAGTTTGATGCCTTTCACCTGCTCAAAGAGCAGAGAATGATCTTTAGCTGATTTATGTACATTGCATATTTCATACATGTACTGATGCAGAAATGTGTATCACCTTAGGGAACCCCCACAAAGATGCCATTGCCTCCAGAGAGCAGGAAACATTTTTTAAAATTTATTCTTATTTTATGTGCATTGGTGTTTAGGCTGCATGTGTGTCTGTGTGAGGGTGTCAGTTCTTCAAGTTAGAGACAGTCATATGGGTGCTGGGAATTGAACGCGGTTTCTCTGCTTCCATCTCTTAACCACTGAGCCATCTCTCCAGTCCCAAGCAGGGAGCAGTTTTAAGAGAATGACACCCAATTCCCAAGAGGTGACCATTTGATGGTGATGGATGTTTGTCATCGTTTAGGGGCGGGGTTGGTTTCAAGTTGTTAATGAGCTTGGTCAGGGAGGAAACAAAGTGAAGGAGTTAGGTTTCAGGGTCTCTTTTTCTCTCTACTTTCTCCAGTGTTGGTAGGAAGAAGGAGGAGAAGAGGTAAAAAGAAAAAAGGAGGCATATAGGGGTGACAGGATAAAAGGGTAGAATATTGAATCTACTTTTAAACTAAAGACCATCAAGAAGCCAAATATTTTACATTGGTATGGATTTTGTATATTGATACAAAAATTTAAGATTGTATTTTACATAAGATATTGTTTATGTTTTTCAACTTTGTTTAAAGTACTTATACAACTCATTTAAAAATACAGTGTGAAGTTCTAACACTTTGAAAGCTACTATTACAAACTATTTAGGATAATTAAGAAATACAAGTTAACAGTCAATCAAAATTGTGGTCTTGCTAAGTTCTAGTTTAGCTAATTATAGAACTAATCTTTATTTAGCCTCCTGTAAATGTTTTTAAAGTTATGAGACAACAAATAGCTAGAAACAAGCAACATTTGCCTATTTAGTACACCATAGATAGATAGATGGTCTTCAAAAACCTCAGAGATAGAGCTTTTAAAATGCCAGAATATGGCATTTAAAGATGTTTTATCAATAAAAGCTTCTTTGACAGAGACATGTCTTCTCCTGACAGCACCCCAAATGTGGCAAGCTGCCATTGGGCAAAAAACTGCCCTTGCCTCAACTACAGACAGCATGCTGTCCAAGCTGTGGTCAAATGGCATGCAGGAAAGTTGACTGTCGAACTTTGCAAGGATAAGGTAGGCAAGTCCTTCCTAATTCCTGTTTCACAGAAAAGTCAGTCCTTACTGAGCCAGAAGGCCAAAGATGATGTCTCAGTGTTGCAGAGGAACCTTGGGTGAATATCTAGGCAGCCAGCCGTCTGTCATTTCTATAGTTTTGGAAGCTCTGTACTTCCTGTTTACTCAGTTAGTATCTGTCCTTCTTGGGTCTCTGATGGGGTTGATGTCCAGATAGTTATAATCTTACAATTAAGCGTAAGTTGTTTAGGATTTAAGAAAATGTTTTAAGCCAGGCGTGGTGATGCATGCCAGTTATCCCAGTACTTGGAGAGAGGCAGAGGCAGGCAAATCTCTGTGAGTTCCAGGCCACCCTGGTCTACAAAGCAAGTCCAGGACAGCCAAAGTTACACAGAGAAACCCTGTCTCAGGAAAAAAAAAGAAAGGAAGGAAGGAAAAGAAAATGTTTTAAGATCTAAAAAGATGTTTATAGGTTGATGTATGTAGTTATGATTGAAAGTGATTTAAGTACAGGATATCCTCACCAAGATAGGATAAATAGTAGAGTACTTTCTCCAAGATTACCAAACAAATGGACACTGTGAATGTAACTCTTACTTGATAATTTTCATGATTGTTCTTATCATGGTCTATTACTGTAAGAGAAAGAACCTTTTATTGGACTGAGGGGGAGGTGTTGAAGGATGTTTTTGTTCATTGTGTATTCAAATGATGGTTTCTGTACCCAAAAATCTGGGTACGGTCCAGACTCCAGCACTGTCATTATTTTCAAACATCTCCTGTCTTGGTATATTGTAAATATTGTTCTCTATCACCTTGTGATTGGCTAAATAAAGAGATGAACAGCCAATAGCTGGTCAGGAGAGGATAAGGTGGGACTTCCAAGCCCAAGGAGTTTCAGGTGGGGACCAGAGGGAGAAGCAGAAGTCATCATCAGGATACGGAGGAGGAAGGACCAGCCAGAGCAAGACTAAAATGTCAAGTAATGGGTCACGTGGCTGGGACGTAGGCCAGGCCAGTATTGTCGGATTAGAATAGTCGAGTACCTGCCCAGCTATAGTGCCTGAAGTTTTTAATAAATATAAAGGTCTCTGTGTCATTATTCAAGCAGGGGAGGGCACAGAAGTCCTTGCTTTTACACATGCTATATTTGGTCCTCAGTCACCCCACACTAGAGGTGGTAGAAGCTTTAGAAACTGGCTGAGGACAAGGGCGTAGCGCAATAACTGAGCACTCTCCTAGCATGCTCAGCACTACACACACAAAACGTATAGCTGAGGCCCCATGGAAGAAAGTCACATCACTGGGGACCTTTGACCCTGAGCAAGACCCCTCTTGCTCCCTTTTTGGTTCTCAGCCTCTCAGAGGTAAACACATCCCTGCCATGATGTACTATGTTGCCACATGTGCAGAAGCAGTGACCAACTGACCATGACCTAAAACTCTAAAACCATGATCCAGAATATAGTCGAATTGCTAACTATCACACATACAGGGAGAAGGAAAAAGGAGATCACCATCTGGGCTGAGGGTGGGGCTGTCAGGGTATCCAGCATGGGAGGCCCTAGGCTCCACCCCCAGTACCACGAAGAAGAAGGGAGAGAGACAGGAAAGATGGAAGGGAAAATTACAGCTAAGCAACAGCTATAATAATAATAAACATGTGAGAATTACTAATGATTGAGGTGTTGGTGGGTGTCATCTATAGTCCTAGTTCTCAGGAGGCTGAGGCTGGAAAAGCAAGAGTTCAGGGCCAGCAGGGCTACACAGTGATATCCCTGGCTGCCATTTAAAGTATTCCAGTTCAGAACACACAGAATACAGAGCAGGTACCATTTGCAGAAATTATGGTTACCAAATGTAGCAAACATAATTTTGCAAAACTTACTCAGAGAAAACATGGGGATACTGACTTAATTTTTAGTTTTTCTATAATGCTGAATTTATTGAAAACCTTTTTAAATATTGGTACCATAAGAATTTAGAAGTCTGCCCAAAACGCTTCCACAGGCAAACACTCAAGCAATCTGAGCACAAAGTGATTGAATATGACTATAAACCACAGAAAAATATGAATTTAAATGTGTAATAGATAGATTATGGAGGGTAAGAGTCAAGTCAGCTTAGAACAGAGGGACCCAAACATCCTCTCATTTATCCAGGAGAACACTATCTATCCTTACAGATCACAAGCTGTGGTACTTGCAGCAGGATGAATGTCCTCTGAGGGCATACTATATGAAGTGCCCTCTCACCAAATCCAAAGCATATCATTCCAGTGGTATGGAGCACCTGAAGTTATGAAATGTACAGAGCAGAAGCTGGCTGACAGCGGGCCAGGGTCTGTACACACCTGGAATGTCACAAGGGTTTAAAATTGCTTCCTAGGTCCCTGGATGCATTCTTGCTAACAGGTGTCACATAATCCAAAACATCTTCTGAGCTGGAGGTAGCTCAATGAGGTACCACAAATGAGTCCTGTTTTTTAAGTTTTTTTTTTGTTGTTGTTGTTGTTGTTGTTGTTGTTTTTCCTTCACACTAGGAGGCAAAAGCCCTTTTCTAAATTCTCCTGAATTTCATTGAGTATTAATGCAAAGAAAAAAGTGACTTACATTTTAACTTCTTTGGGCACTGTGAAGGCACTGGCAAGGCATCTGAGTGTTCTGATCCCTCTTGGGAGGCCCAGCCTTGGGGATGGGGAGGAAAGAAAGAATAAAAAGGTAAGTTCTCCTGTGTTTGTGTGTGAGAGAGTAAGCACTTGACTGACCTAGCCATGTCCCTAAGTCTGTACCTTTTAATTGGGGAGTGAAGACCATTTACACTTAAGGATATTCAGAGAGAGGGGTCTGCAAATTTCTACACTCAAGTTTTCCTGGTTTGCTTTTCCTTCCTTACCTGTTTATTATTAAGGTTTACTGGTTTACTGTGCTAGGCATGATGGACTAATATTGCTCAATCTTCTGGGATAGTCAAAAAATCCTTAATGATTAATGGCTTCAAAGTGCTTTTGGTTTGTCTTTAGATACACTATGAACAGAAGGGTTTTACTATAACAGGATGCATTGACTGCTGCTGGTGCCATGAGAGTTCATCAAAAAACAGTATCTGTGAGATTCGATACAGGGATATGAGGGAAACTACACAACAACTAAGCTATGAAAACAGGAAACAAAGCACTGGAGGCCCAGAGGATGTGGACACACCTTCACACATCTCAGACACCTGGCTGGAAGGTGGTGTTTTGAAGTAATGCTGGTAATAACAGCAGATATAGGCACAAGCAGGTTTTTAATCCCACAGCCCATGCTGCTTTGCTTTTAAAAAATGTAAGCAGAGTGCTGACACCAGAATCTGTTAGAAAAGTAACTAGAGGCTGGGCGGTGGTGGGCACTTGGGAGGCAGAGGCAGGTGGATCTACAAAGTGAGTTCCAGGGCAGCCAGGCTACACAGAAAAACCCTGCCTTGAAAAACCATAAAAAAAGGAAAAAAGAAAGAAAAGAAAAGAAAAATAACCAGAAAAGTGTGGAGGAGGAGCTAAGAGGTTGAAAACCTGTTGGACTCTCTTGCAGCACAACAGGGAACCAAACAAAGTTCTAAGTGGAGTGAGGTGGGAAACAGAATGGGCTCCATTTGATGACCAGCACAGATTCAGGAGCAAATGACTCCTAAGGTGCAGCCCTGGATACAGGATGGTGAGGTTGCTGGTGACCCCTTCTCTAGGACAACCCTCTGCCCCTTCCCTTGCTCCAGTGTCATCCACTCCTGCTGCCTCGTTTTCTCTTTCTTGCTGATTCTGAACCCTAGTAAAAAACTATGCCAAACTGTGCTTGGTGTGGTGGTGGCATCACCTGACCCAGACGTGGTTTAGTGGACAAATGTTATAAGCTGGACACCTGGAACAGTCAGTGGGGAACACCGGGTTTAGGGAGGTAGTGAGGAGACAGCCTTGTTTCAGACTTGCTGACCCCTGCAGAGTGGTTAGATTTGGTATTTTTCCAGCCAAGCTCCACAGAAAAACCCTGTCTCCTTGTGACTGCAGATTTAATATAGTAGTATTGACATTAAAATCTATTTCCGTTCAGTCTAGTGTCCCACAATAGTTTTGCTTAGCAAACACGAAGCACACATCCGAACGTCTCATCAACACTTACTGTTGAAAGCTCCATCAGTGTGAAGGCCGAGATCAAAGAGCTGTGAAGGAAGGAACCGGGAGGTGTAGGTGAGAGGCCCGGGTCCCACTGAAGGCTCCTGGGATGTGAGACCAGCACTGGGGCTCCCACAGGCCGGCTGGCATTCCTGTGTAGATTCACTCGCACTTGAAGAAGTGGGGCTTCGGAGGCTGTTCAGAAATGAGAATTCCTTCTCAAAATCATCTCCTTCCAGTGAGTCTCTAGGCAGAGCCTTGGCAGCTGCTGGTTGAGAACAGAAATAGCAAGGGTTTATTTTCTTTTGAAGAAATGAGAGCAGGACATAGGAAAATGTGTTTTTTTTTTTTCCTTTATGACAGTAACATAATTTTGAAACAACTATATTGATTAGAAGTCTATAATTATTTCCAATAAGATAGGATTTGGGTCAAAATGGCCATATAGCATTATAACAAACAGTTGTGAATGCCTACGTACTAATAAACTATTGCCCATGCCAGATGGAGATGCAGAGACATGGGAGAGAGACACAAGCCTGTGCAGTAAGGAGCAGTAAGCAAACAAGGAAGTGAAGAGGCGACCGCAAGGCGATGCTCTGACATCACTGCACCATCTTCCCAAAGTGCTGGAAACCATGGAAATCCATGTGGCACTTGTGCACATAAAACTGCAGCAAGTTCTGAAGTAGGTGATAAACATTGTGCTTTGACCACAGTGAAAAAAATAAACTTACAAGGAAGCAGAAGCCTGGCAGTGGTGGTGCAGCCTTTATCCCAGCATCAGTGAGGCAGAGGCAGTGGTCTAGAGGGAGTTCCAAGACAGCCAGGGATACACACAGAGAAACTTTGTCTCAAAACACAAAATAAAAAAATGAAGACAGAAAACAAGGTCTTTTCCTAACAAATTCTAAAACCTCCAGTGAAACAATTTCAGCTGAAAGAACAGACTTTCTGTTACAATAAAAACATTTCATAATCGGTGGGATACTTAAATACCAAGGAGAAGAAGTGGCCGTCCACACACACACCACTTTATCCGTAAAAGTAACAGAATCTTCCCAGGGCCTGCACTCGGTATGACCAGTCAAAGCTCCAGGAAGACCTGGACAGAGTGTGGGATGTGTGCTGAGAACAGCACTCTCCCACCACGGGCTTTCCGGCCTGGAGTACGCAGTCTCACTTTTGGGGGGGCTACCTTCCCAGCAGGCAGGGTGCCAGCACTGCAGCCTGTACGTTTACCTAAGGCTGCATTCCATGACTGCAGTCGAGCAGAGGTTCCCATTGCCCACCCAGATCCTGGTTATGGGAAGGACACTGTGCCGCCAGGTGAGGTGGGCTAGTACAGAGAACTGGAGCCGCCCACTCTGGAGCGTGGATGAAGCTCCATGCCAGCCAGAAGCAAAACCCCTTTCTACAACCCTAGCTGCTGTGGGCTTCACAGATTATAATTATGGCCAGGGCACAGCCTCCCTGTACTCTTGCTTGTCAGGAATGGCTTTCCTAGCCATCTGACATGCAACTTGAGACCACCAAAATGACGTAGAGAATGAAGACACTGTAACTGTGACTCTCCCTTGAGAAGCCCATGCCCACGCTTGGGTCTGTCTTACTTTTTCCCAGAGCACCTCACTACTGCATACATGTTTAAAATCTTTATTTAAAAAGTGGCTTCATAAACGGCAACTCCTCTTTGAAAGGCCACATGCCTGGCTCTTAATATTTTTAATACGACTCCAATTCTGGGGCTGGAAAGATGGCTCAGAGGTTAAGAACATTGGCTGTTCTTCCAAAGGTCCTGAGTTCAATTTCCAGCCACCACATGGTGGCTTTCAACAATCTATACTGAGATCTGATGCCTTCTGGTGTGCAGGCAGAATGCTGTACAAATAATAAATAAATTTTTTAAAAAGATTTTTTAAAAAAATCTTAAGTTATGATTACAAATTCAATTACAATTCTGCTTCATACTGGCTAGCTCTGTAATTCTTTTCTGAGCCATCAGTCTTCGGTTTTGCTGAGCTGAGGTCCCTTAAACATTTAGGGGACCGTCCTTTGGCTGCTGAAGGCAACAGTAGAGGCGCGCTTCTGTCCCCTCATCACTGACAGGGTCCTTGGCCCTGCAGATAAAGTGTTAGTTTCAGGGTGGGGTCAGAAGAGCTGACTGTGGAGAGCAATCCTCCAGTGGAGCCTGAGTTTTGCTTGGTCTGCTCTGTGAGCAGTCTGTACTGGGGCAGGCTGAAGTCGGGAGAGCGATCAGCTGGAATGAGCAGAGCTGACTAGTTTGCTCTGAAAGGGAAAGATGTCAGGTCTCTGATAAAATCACCACCATGGGGTATCTGAGCCCTGGAAGACATCCTACACTGAGGTACAAGGGAAGATGAAGTCTAGACCCCATTAAAATAATTCCACGTCTAAAAACCAAGCAATTACTAAGTAGGGCCAGCACCCTAAGTTACCAAAGCACATTTACAATATCCAGTTTTCAGCAATACTGTGGGGCATGTATAGGCAAGAAGGCAAAAACCTAGAAGCCTGTGTGACATTGACTAAATGTCATATTTAATACTCAAACTTTTAGTCACTTAGCTGTCCTCTCTACTAAAGGAATCCATGATAAGAGAAATAGGAGAAAATTGGGGGCAAGATGGGCCAAGATTCCCTAGAGACTGAACTGACGGAATGAGAGAATGGTCTCTTCCCACAATTTTTTGTACTTTACCATTCCAAGAGCTAAGGAAGCCAGGGTAAGATTGCAGTGCCTGGCTGTAGAATAGTAAGAACACACTGAAGAAAGCAGGCAGACATTTCTTGCTTCAGCCCTCCCTAACTCCAAGCAGCACAGGGGGAAGAAAGACACTGCCCTGCAGGATGGAATAAATCAAGTGCAAGCCCAATAAATCTAGTACTAGGCTCACTAGGTAAACCAAGCCCTACCCCTCACACCACCCACTGATGCTCTAGCCCTTAGCCCTTCCCACCCAGACACATGGTGTCTCCATGTGACATCCCTAGTAAGAGAGAACATGGTGGTGTCTGACTGCAGGACAGTGCACTGCATGACAGTACATGGAGTGTCTGGCGCTATCCAAGCCCAAGGTGGGCTTACAAGAATCAACAAGTCCTCATACATATAAACCAGTTATTTCCAAATAAGGCTTCAGCTATGGATTGAACAAACATGGGCTGGGGAAGGCATGCTTTTTAAAAATTATTTATTGAGACAAGGTCTCATACTGTAGCTCAGGATAGCCTCAAACTGACAGCAATCCTACTGTCTCAGCCTTTTAAGTGCTGAGATTTTAGCTGTAGGCCATCATGTGCCATCATGGGGCATTTGAGTTCTGAGGACCATTTTACAGGAAAACTAAGGCAAACTTGGATGTAGGGAACTATCTAATACTAAACTAGTGGGAATGTCCACAGGGTCAGAGATGACAAGCTACTTTCTGGAAGGGCAGCCACAAAGGCTTTCAATGTGAAAACACAGTCTATGGATAAGAAGGAAAACTCAGTCAGCTGGAGGAGAAAACAGGAGAACTGGAAAAAAACAAGAAATGTAGTACAGAATTAAAGAGTAAACATCTAGCCATTACAGTTTAAGAGGGACTTGAGAAGGTCAAATAACTGAAGACTTCCCAAACCTAGAGGAGGCTATCAGGTACAGGGAAGTAAAAAACTCCAGCCAGTCCTGCCAAAGAATAAGATATGCGGTAAGCTCTCCAGTGTTAAGCAAACATACATAAAGCTGCCCAGTTCTGCTTGGGGCAGGCTATGCCAAAGAACAGTTACAGGTCAAGAGACAGTGGCACGAGGTGTTCATGGTCCATAAAGAACCTGGTAGCAGGGGAGGGAGGGTGGGATCAGGAGGGGAGGAGGGAGGGGCTTATGGGGGATACAAAATGAATAAAGTGTAATTAAAAAAAGTTAAATAAAAAATTAAAAAATATTACTCAGGAGCTGGAGAGGTGGCTCAGAGGTTAAGAGCATTGGCTGTTCTTGCAGAGGTCCTGAGTTCAATTCCCAGCAGCCACATGGTGGCTCACAACCGTCTATAGTGAGATCTGATGCCCTTTTTTCTGGCATGTAAGCGTACATAAAGACAGAACATGCCAAAAAAAAAAAAAAAGAAACTGGTAGCCAAGAATACTGCACCCAGAAAAGCTGTCTTTTAAAAAACAAAGTGGTGAAGACAAAAATGGGAGGAATTTCTCTTCACCAGGCCTGTCCTACAAGAAATGATGACGTTCTTCAAAGACATTGTAGCCATGCTTTTAGAACCGGCAGAGGCAGGCAGATCTCTAAGTCTGAGGCCAGCCTGGTCTACAGAGTGAGTTCCAGGACACTGTCTCAGAAAAATTAAAAAAAAGAGAAAAAAGATGCTAGTGAGAAAAAATGGTACACACATAACCCAGAAGGTATAAAACTCAAAAGCAATATTAGAATTCTCTAATATAAACATGATACATTAACTATTTATGTCTTTTGTAATAGGCTAAATAACAACATAAGTAAAAGCAACAGTAACTACATTATGGTAGGAGAAAGGCGATACAGAAAGATGTAAATGAGTCTACAAGATGGCTCAGCAGGTCCTGGCAGTTGCTGCCCAACCTGACACCCAGTAGAAGGGTCCTCTTGCTTCCACATGTGGACTGTGCATGCATGCATCCACATACACAGCGCCCCACAAACAAACACAACTCTTTAAAAATGAAGGCTATAGCCAGGGGTGCTGGGATGAAATCTATGTAAAGGCAGATGGATATCTGTGAGTTCAAGGCCAGGCTGGTCTACAGAGCCAGTCCAGGACAGCCAAGGCTACACAGAGAAACCCTGTCTCAAAAAAAAAAAAAAATTGGCCTGGGTGTGTAGTTCAATGGCTAGTGTCCTGCTGAGCATGAGCAAGGCCCTGGGTTTAGTCCCTAGTACCACATAAGACAGGTATGTGGCTATCCCAGCTCTCCAGAGGTAATGGAAGAAGGACCTTAAGTTCTTTGATTATAGAGCCAGTTTAAGGCCAGCTTGGACTATAAGAGACCCTGCAAATACAGAGGATTTTTAATTTTAATCTATGTGTATGAATGTTTTGCATAGTATACATGTATATACATGTATTCTATATGTTTATACAATACATATGCTGTATACAATATATGTATATACATGTATACTATGCAAGTACATATATATGTATTATATACATATGTGTATATATGTATATGTAATATGGGCAAAACATTCACATATATACATATATGTGTGTGTTTATATGCATATATGCATATATATCCATGTATTGTGTGTATATGTACCACATGTGTGCCTGGTCCGTGGAGCTGAAGTTATATTGAGTTGTGGGCTGCCATGTTGGGTGCCAGGAACCAAACTCAGGTCCTTTGCAAGAGCAGTAAATGCTCTTTAACTGCTGAGCCATTTCTCCAGCTACTAGAGAATTCTTTTTCGATTGTATTTCTAATTTTATTTCTTTTATTCTTTATTAATTACACTTTATTCACTTTGTGTCCCCCCTGTGGTTCTCTCCCTCCTCCTGTCCCAATCCCTCACTTCCTCAACCCTCTGCATGCATGCCCCTCCCTAAGTCCACTGATAGGGGAGGTCTTCTTTTCCTTCCTTCTGATCCTAGTCAATTAGGTCTCATCAGGAGTGGCTGCAGTGTCTTCTTCTGTGGCCTGGTAATATTACTTCCCTCTCAGAGGGTGGTAATTAAAGAGCAGGCCAATCAGTTCATGTTCATGTCAGAGGCAGTGCCTGTTCCTATTACAATGGAACCCACTTGGACACTGAACTGCCACATCTGTGCAGGGGTCTTAGGTTATCTCCATGCATAGTCTTTGGGTGGAGTATCAAAGAATTTTTTGAAACTAGTATTTTCACATTTTATTTTCATTGATCAGTTTTAAGTTGTTATGATTACAAAACAGCATCTTATAAACAAAAGATTTTCTTGGTAAGTCTTAAGGTAATCCACAAAGCAGAAGTCTGTAGTTGACATACCAAAAATAAAAAGCTCAAAGCACACAAAGAAAAAGCACCAACCACAGAGGGAAACTGTAAGAAGGAACAAAACTATAAAGCTGACATTAAAGTGGCAGTAGCAAGGGAGGAAGGTCACAATGGCACATGCCTTTAATCCCAGCACTCAGGAAGAAGAGGCAGCTCATCTCTAAGTTTGAGGCCAGCCTGGCCTACATAGAAAATCCCAGGCCAGTCAGGGCTACATAGAAAGACCTGGTCTCAAAAGGGAAGGGAATGAGCCATAGCAAGACTTCAGCTAGCAATAATCAATGAGTGTGAATGGACTAAATTCTTCCATTAAAAAAAGTCTTCCATTAAAAGTCAGAGTGACTGTTGACTAAATGTATTGTTAAAGTACAAATTATATGTGACTTAAAATAAACGTGTTTTCGCCTCGGTCCTATTAGGGAGGAGCAAACCTGAGGAGTGTTCAGTGGAATTATAAAGTGACAGCATTTTAAATACAGTTTAAACCAATCTTTTAGAACATTTTAAATCTTTTGAAAGACTGTGACAAACTATTTTGACATTAAAAATGTAGCCATTTTGCCAGGTGGTAGTGGTACATGCCTTTAATCCCAGTGCTTGGGAGGCAGAGGCACGTGTATCTTTGTGAGTTTGAGGCCAGCCTGGTCCACAGAGTGATTCCAGTACAGCCAACTCTACACAGAGAAACACTATCTTTAAAAAAAAAAAAAAAAAAAAAGTAGCCATTTCAATTAATGCATCTACCATCTTACCTGGCTCTTTCTCAAGTCTCTCTTCCTCTTCAGACAAAGCTACCCTAAAGTAAAAACCAGAAAGTACAGAGTTTTGGTTAAAGTACATTTGAGATTCCCAGCCCCCAGTTTCATATAGTTAGAATTTTAATTCAGGAGGTACATAAAATACTTGTCTGGCAGATCAAGTCTCTAACAGATTTTATTCTATTTCTATAGAACTGCATAGACTACATAAACTTTTATTCTTATTTTCTTTCTATTGTTGTTGCTGTTTTTGTTTTGTTTTGAAGGCAAGGTTTCTCTGTGTAGCCCTGGCTGTCCTGGAACTCACTCTATAGACCAGGCTGGCCCCGAACTCGCAGAGGCAGACCCTGCTTCTGCCTCTTAAGTGCTGGGATCAAGGGTGTAGGCTACCACTGCCCAGCTCCTTATTCTTGTATTTGACTCTGTACAGAGTCTGTAACAGAAATGTAGACACAGGGCCAAAGACAAGGTTGAATATTCCTAATTTGGATGTGTGATTTCCAGAATGTTCCATAGCCTTTTGAACACAGGACAAGTAGGAGACTTCTTTACCATGAGACTTGTTATGGACACTCTATTTAGAGCAATGTTGCCACAGGCCACAGCTGTAAGACACACAGGACTCACACCAGTTCCTTCCCCCTGTGTCTATGCCTTCCTTTCAGTTGGGGTTCTAAAAGAAGGGAGGCAGTGTAGAGCGTGTGGACATTTCTGGAGTCTGCTCTCGCTGCTGGCCAGCAAGCTGTGTAATGAAGATGCTCTTGCTATCTTTTACTGTGTTGTAGAGTGTTACCCACAGACTTTGGAGTTTTTTATTACTAAAATTATCCTAATACATATATAAAATGAAATAAGATAGAGAAGAAAACATAAATGAATTCCATGTTGAGCCCTGGATCCCATCTCTAAGATATTGCATTATGTTTATGCAAATATACCAAAAATATTTTAAAGTCTGAAAACTGGAACACTTGTACAAACATCTTGGACAAGCGTTCCAGTCCTGTGACTCCGAGAACTTTGGCAGTAAGGCTGTAGCATATGGAATTTCATTTTCATGCACTAGGGGGTTGGGGTGGCCTTTCTAAAGAACATGTAACAACTAAAGAGATAAACGCCCCACACAAGCTGTGTGATGAAGACGCTCTTGCTATCTTTTACTGTGTTGTAGAGTGTTGCCCACAGACTTTGGAGCTATTTAATTGTGAGTATTTAATTGTTGTGAGTAAAGTGATATAACCTATAATGTCCTCAGTCAATGGTAATTGTAGGTATTTATAATATGCATCTAATATGCTGATTTAGAACACCCATTATAATAAAGAGTGGGACATAGAAACTAAACAGAGATTGAGCTGTTTTTTCTGAGCATGACTTCACAATTGTCAGTACTGAAGGCTATTTTAATATGTCTTTAAAGGCATCCCAAGACCAATACTGTGTCCATTTAAGAAAATACTACACACTCAAAAAAACCCTTTCACAGTAAACAGACTTAGGATTTGAAATGAAATTTCTAATGATAGTATACATATATGATATTTTTAAACAACTTGGTCTCATTCATGATTTTAAATGTCAACATAACACTAAGGTAAGTTTACTTTATACATCTTGTAATACAGACATTTAATTTGGATTTCTCATGGAGAATACTGTGCTTGAATCTGGGCTGGCAGGGCTCGTTGCTGCCTCAGTCAGGTCGGTTAAGGAAGGAGTGAAGTCGCAGATGAGCATGGGCAGACACAGGGAAGCAGGCGTGTGCAGGGCCCCTAGGTCCCAGTCTCGTCCGTGTTTTTTACAGATTTCTAACAGCTGCTTTGCCCGCCTGCTCTCGGCTGTTCCTGCCAGGCCTCCCCACAGCACTGGGCTCTTAACACAGTGCACACTCCTCCTCATGACAGAATCTGGGGCTATCGCCCCAGCTGGCTGGTACTTCTGTCATTTCCTTTGCCCAGCGTGTTGACAGTGGGAAAAAAATACAGCAAATGTTTGTGTTTAGAAAAGTGACATGGAAGGAGCATGCAGTGACCGGAGAGGAGAAGCTGACGACACCTGTATGTGTGTCATAGGACAGCACCCAGGATTCACACAGCATCCGAGGAGGCCTCGCCTACTCACTTATCGAGGTCTGCAGTGAGACAACTGCCCTCTGTTTGTTCTTCTTTGTAGTCTGCAGTGAGGTTGCCTGGAGTGTCCTGTAGTCGCTAAGGATGTGAAATTTAACGTTAAATAGATTGAAAAAAATCTGTTCTTTTTACAATCAAAAAGAAAATAAAAACTTCGGATGATATAAAATAGAAATAGTTCTGAGTAGAGAGTGGGAGCTGTGGGAACATGATTTGGTGTTAATTTGCCCTGAACCCCATGCATAGTTTTTCATCTTGGCTGTCTGTGGAGCTGCACATACTGGGATATGCCTTAGAGAAAGATTAGCAACTTGAGATAGTGCCAAAGAAAACACACTGCGCTGCCAGCCTGTACTGCAGTCCTTGTCACAGAGCTAAAGATGATTCTAAGTAGAATTCAGGCACAGAATTTGCCTAAATACATAGTACATGATTCACTGAATCAGTTGCATCTTTGGGGCTGAAAACGTTGTTTCATAAAATGACTTAACAGATGGGTGCAGTATGATGGTTTGTGCCTTTATTCCCAACCCCAGCACTCTGAGTTCAAAGCCAGCCTGATCTGCACAGAGTGTTCCAGGCCAGGAAAGGCTACAGTGAGATCCTGTCTCAAAAATGAGAAGACTTAAAAAGAGACTGAAGAGATTACGTGGCAGTTAAAGAGTATGTACTGTTCTTCCAGAGACCTGAGTTCAATTCCCAGCACCCATATCAGGCAACTCACAACCACCAGTTCCAAGGAGATCAGACACCTCTGCAGGCAGCTGGCACCCGCACACACGCATGCACATGCTTCAGTTTTTTTAAGATGACTTAAAAAAGATCCATCACAGGCATGTCATCCTGCTGAAGTAAGAATGGTAAGGTGGAAGGCACTTAGAGCTAGCCCATTAGAACTGAAGAAATGACTGTGTTGAATAAGCCACATGCAAAGATGTGATGGGATGCTTTGCAAACATGGAGAAACTGTGATCATAGGTGAGCACATTTTTCATATATACATGGTTCAGAAAAAGTTCCTCTTATGTTAGTCTCTGCAGCTGCAGTTGCACCCATGTCAGGGCCAGGCTGTGTGATCTGGGCATCATGAACCACATTTGTGACATCAGGGTAAAGGCAAGAAGGAAATCTGACTTAAACTTTGAAAATTGCCAGGTGGGTAGTCTGTCTGGCCATTATTGAGAATATGCAGTTACTTCCCATCACTTGTTGCTTTTTTTTTCTTCCATAGATTTAGCTATCCCTGTGTATGCATTTAAATTTTTTATTACTAAACTTCACTTGTAGAGTTTATTTTTAATTGTGTGTGTAGGTGCCCACTGAGCCCAGGAGGAGCTGGAGTTATAGGAAGCTGTGAGCCACCCAGCACAGATATGGAGCCAACCTCTGCAAGAGCTCAGCTCTTAAATTCTGAGCCACTGTCTGCAGTCCCCCATCCCTGCACCTACTTTTTTCACTTCCCCATTTCCCTGTCATACTAGCACCTCAGCTAGCAGCCTGTGTGTCTCAGGGTTATGGACAGTGACTGGAACCTAGAGAGCACTGATCCTTAGCAGTGGGGAACATGTTTTCCAATGTTTCATTAGTTTGAAATTAAGCTCAGAAAAACACATTTCTGTGTCATCACCTCACTGAAGTGTGATTCAGCCAAACAAGAGAACCCTGGAGACCTACCTTGAGAGCTCTGAAGTGGTACGGATGAAAGCTAGTATAGGCCTCCTGGATTTGAGACATCATTTTAGCTGTTTTCTCCCAGAACGTAAGCAATGTTCTCTGCGGAAAAAGAAAAGGCAACACTACAGCTCTATCTGCCCAAGATCTGTTTGGGGCTTCTTCCTCACTGCTGTGGTGCTCAGAAACTGAGCCAATTGTCCCAGGATGGGGAGCCAGAAAGCACTAGAGATCACAGTTTTCATTAAAGTTAGCAGTGAGTCTGCATGTGCATGAGCCTATCTGTCCACAACAGTGGGCACCTAGAGAATGACTACAGCTCATAGTGAGGAAAACCAGTGGGTCCAAATACCTCAGAGTCCAAGATCATATGCATCAAAGGCATAAAAACACCAGTCTCTACTGAAGAAGGGACATATGTGTAATCTTTATGTTAGCATATATAAGCTCTGTGTGTGTGCGAGTGTGTGTGTGTGCATGTCATGGAGTGCCTATAGCGATCAGAGAAACACCTGTGGGAATTGGTTCTCCTGATCTATTATGTGGGTCCCAAGTCTCAGATTAAGGTCACCAGGCTCAAATGCAAGCATCTCCACCTGCTGAGCCCTCTTACTGGCCCATAAGAATCTTTCTGTTTGTTTTGCTTTGTGAGACAGGGTCTTACTGTGTAGCCTTGGCTGGCCTGGAACATGCTTTGTGGACCAGGATGTTCACAATTCACAAAAATCCACCTGCCTCTGCATCCCGAGTGCTTAGATTAAAGAGGTGTGCCTCTATGCTCACCCCATAAGTATCTTTTCATTAAAGAAAATAGTTACTACTAAATTTGGCCTTTCGTCAAGGGCTCAAGAAAGACTTTTCCCTAAAAATGTGTTATTTAGTTAACTCAGTAATCTGTGCTCCTCCTTGATGCTTCAAGATTCCTGTTCCAGGACAAGGGATGAACAGGAGAATAGAGGAATACTAAGCTCTTAAACTACACATCGTCATTGCTTTCATTTTCAAGGACATCTCTTCTTGCATCTTGAACTCCATAGTACCAAGCTGAGTTGGGTATATTTTAAGATAGCAACGAATAACCACCTCCTTTCACTGATTATTCTTTCCTTATTCAGATACGGTTTTCTACTGACTGTTTAACAGCAACACATTAAAGTCTGCAACCTCTGCTTGTAAGTAGCTAGCATTGATTGTAGATTTTTCACATGTGACTTGAGGGTAATAGAACTGCAGGTGAGACTAATGAGGTTAAAGTATAGGATGGCAGCTTGGCAGAATGAAAGAAATACATGGCCTAGATTTGGTAAACTTGGGTTTTTTAAACCAAATTACCATTTGCTTAATTGTCATTGTCTTCATTTTCTTTATTCATTGCTTGACACAAAAGTTTTCAAACTTTCTGTTGTTTTGTTTAGTTTGGGGACAGGGACAAAGTCTAGACTTAAACTCTATATCCTCCTGTCTCCGCCCCTGATGTGCTGGGAATACCTGCATAAGTCCCAAGTATCACTACTTCAAATGAAAGTATAAACCAGAAGTAATAAGTCTTGAATTTTACCTTCTCACCACTCCCCACCCCCCGAGGTAGTTCATTTATTTTTTATTTTTTTATTTTTTGATACAGGGTTTCTCTGCGCAGTTCTGGCTGTCCTGAAACTCTGTGTAGACCAGGCTGGCCTTAAACTCAGAGGTCCACCTGCCTCTGTCTCCCAGGTGGTGGGATTAAAGGTGTGTGCCACCACCAGCGGGCTTACCATTCTCCCTTTAAACCTCAGAAAGTCCCTAAGTCTTTCACTGTGCTACTCAAGAGAGCATAGTGTGATAGACAGTTTCCAAGTGTTTCTACACTTAGAGCTTTACGGTTCTCTGTCACATCTTCAACAGGCCAATTACAGCAGTCAAAGGAAGCTGGCCAATAATAGAAATGTTCTTGCACCTGTTAGACAACTTTCAAAAACGAATCTCACCACTCATCTTTACTGCAAGGACATGCTGACCATGGGGTGGGTACCTGGTAGGTAGTGAGTGAGTGAGATAACATATTGCAGCGACTAGCTCCAAGCAAGTCCACTTTCTGACAGACATCCATCTTTAACTTGTCAAAAGAACCTTTGCTATTTCTCACTTGGATCTGTACCTGCAATCACAAAAATGTCTGTTATTATCAACACCAAAAATGAAATTCTAATGGGTCTGAAATTTTTTTCAGACACATGGAATTATAACAGTTCCTTTTCTCTGTATCATTATCATCCTATGGGTAACGATGGAGATATTAGCTATTTTTGGTAACTACAAGAGAGTGTTTTATCTCTTTTTTAAACATTTACTTATTTATGTAGCAGGAATATAGGGAGCATACATGTGTGTATGTGCATGCGTGTGTGTGTGTAGGTCAGAGAACAGTGTGTGGGAGGTGGTTCTCTCCTTTCACCATATGAATTCTGAGGATGAGATTCAGGTCATCAGGCTTGGTGGCATGTGCCCTTACCCTCTGAGCCATCCCAATGGCCCTCCTACAGCTATCCAGTAAGGTGTAAAAAACCTGAAAATTATATAGTTAAGAAGAAAGTGTCCCAGATAAAAACGAATATCTGAAATGTTTAGGATTATGTACAGTACTTAGCTAAGAGAAGAGGCAAAAAAATGGAAAGGCTGAGGAGATGGCTCAGCGGGCAAAGGCACTTGTCACCAAGCCTGGTGATTCGGGTTTGATCCTTGTGCTCACATGGTGAAAGAAGAGAACCAGTACCCCCAAGTTGTCCTGTCAGTCACATGTGCCCTGTGGCATGTACTCATGCACACAAAATAAATGAAAAAAAAATGTAATAAAAAAACTTACCTGGCCTGAGGTGGTGCACACCTATAATCCCAGCACTTGGGAGGCAGAGGCAGGGGGATCTCTGTGAGTTAAAGGCCAGCCTGGTCTACAAAGCGAGTCCAGGATAGCCAGGGCTATACAGAGAAACCCTGTCTCAAAAAACCAAATAAATATGTATTTAAAGATGAGCATATTCTAGTGGTATGTATGCATCTCATAAACAATAAATAAAATGCAATAAAATTTTAGAATAGAAGACACAGTCAAATGTTGGTAGGCATTAATATTTCAAACCCATTGAGGTAGTTATGTATTAAATTATTTCTTCATAAATGTCATTGGATAATATAAATGTTGGCTTTTGAAAATGTTTGTTCATTCATTGACTCAACTAATATTTACAAATTGTCAACTATATGAAACACTATTTTAGGAATTAAGATACTATGGACACTGTGGCAAAAACAACAGATGTTCATGCCATCATTGTCAGGTAGAGAGGGATAGGAGAAAAAGTAAATAATTACAGGAGGGACTCTCAGCTTGGAAACACACAAATAGGTGAATAGAACTGAGTGGCCATTAAGTGGTCAGGAAGGCCGTTGGCAAGCGGGGGTGAAGTTTGGGCTGGACAGGGAGATGATGAACAGGCTACACCAAGACTCCTGGGGAGAGCAGTCCAGAAAGAAGAAGGTCACAGAGGAAGACAGGCAGAGCAGAGCCTTGGGGACACAAGGAGCAAGTATAAGAAGGCTGTGTAGGGACATGGGACCAGACCTGGAAGGATTTCTGAAAGGAACCAGGTAGAAATCTGTAGTTTATGGGGTTTTCTGTGTAGCTCTGGCTGTCCTGGACTCACTATTTAAGGATAGCTTCAAACTCAGAGATCTACCTGCCACTGCCTCCTGAGTGCTGGGATTAAAGGTGTGTGCCACCACAGCCAGGAATCTGTATTTTTGTTTTGTCTTAATTGGAATGAAACTCACAAAATGTACACTTCACCACTGAAAATACAGAATTCAGTGGCACTTGTGCTTTCACACAACCACTCTCTCCAACTAAATACTATTGTCAAGGATGATAATGGGAGTAGGACAAGAGGCTGCTCTGACTTCAAGCCAGGTATGCACCTGTTTTACAGGGCCGCTGAGAGTTATGTCACCTTGACACAACCAGACCCATTTTGGAAGAAGGAATTTCAATTGAGAAAAATGACCCCTGCCCACATACACACAGATGAGCTGGGGTGAGCTGTGCGACACTTTCTTGATTGATGTGGGAGGGTCCAGCTCAGTGTGTACCAACCCTGGGCTAGTGGTCCTGAGTGCTATAGGAAAGCAGACTAAGCAAGCCATAAGGAAAAAAACAAAACAGGAGGCAGCCCTCCTGTGGCATCTGCGTCACTCCTTGCCTCCAGGATCCTTCTCCACCTGAGTTCCCACCCCAAGCTCCTTTGAAGATGGATGTGCTGTGGAGCCCTTTCCTCCTTAAGTCACTTTTGATCATGGTGTCCTCTGACAGCAATGAAGTAACTGAGACAGGAGGCAAGCTACTCGCAGTATCTGTACAGGGGGGTTCTCTCAGCACTGAACATCATGACTTTATTATAGGTTCTAAATATGAAATGAATTAGTGAATGAATTTTAATATCCATATACAGTAAATTTAAGGTACGAATATATCTTTATTTGTTAAGAATCTACCAGTGAACTACATCTTCAACCTTAGGGGATGTAATTTATAATGAATTTATTTAACAAAAATATATTTACAACGTATAAGTTACTGTAGCAGAATGAAAAATTAATAAACTCTACTTTTTCTTAGAATAATTTTCACATGATTTTTGCTTCAGCATTAGATATTTTCCCACTAATAATAAACTATTTTCTATCTGTACATAAATCCCAAAATTCTAGGTAAGCAATATTTAAAATGTGATAGAACATTTGTGAAAGTTTTAAAAAATAAGAGTGGGAGCTAGATGCCATGGAAAGGGTACATCTGCTGAAATATCCAAGCAACCAAGACTTGAGTCTAGAGTGGGCTGTGGTGAGCGTCTGTGATGCCAGCTCTCAGGCTTGCATTTCTGCGCAGCCTAGACTATACAGTGAAATCCTATCTTTTTTTTAAAGGCTAATATTTTATTAACATTGTTAAATTATTCTGTATTAGTTCTCTGTTACTGCCAAGAAAAGGAGGGACTAAAGAGCTGGCTCAGTGGTTAAGAGCACTGGCTGCTCTGCTCTGGCTTGCAACCGTCTACAATTGGGTCCAATGGCCTCTTCTATTGTGCAGATGATCATGCACCCATGTACATAAAAGACATAAACCAACCCAAGGAAAGAGAAAGGACACAGGTCTTACTTTTCGAAACTTTTCCATTTGTTTGAGGGTATCTGGGTCAAGCTCCTGCGATGCATCTTTCATCCACAGCAGGGCTCCTCTGTACTCTGTGCGTGCCTGCTCCATTCGATTAATGGTCACCAGGGTGTCAGAAATTGCCCTCTGACTGAACGTTGCTACTTCTTGCTTCAGACGAGACAGGGGGGTGCACAAGGCCAATCTAATGGCAGAGAGGTGAAGATCAGAGGCCTGTACAACCATAACCAAAATTCTAGACGTACTGGGACATGTATTTACCACGTAGATGAGTCACAAAAAAAATTCTTGACATGCCTTGAAGATCTAGAAAGCAGCCTCTGACTTGCAAGGAAAGATTTTCTACAGGTAATCCCTTTTTAATTTTAGGAAACATCTTTGATCCAGACAGAAATAACCCTCCAGGTACATCTACCACCTAAAAAAGAGTTCTGAGGCAACAAAGAGCCTGTGTACCTAAGTCACAGAGTCATTTACTGGCAATGTTCAATTGGTAAGTGTAGGGAAATCTTGGGTTCAAAAGATTAGATAAAAAGCTAGAAACACTAATGAGGATACAGTTCTTATAAGCTGAGGTGAGAACAGAAAACGAGGTGTTTAAGAAGTACCAGGCAGAGGTGGTGTACACCTTTAATCCCAGCACTCTGGGAGGCAGAGGGAGGCTGATCTCTGTGAGTTTGAGGCCAGCCTGGTCTACAGAGCGAGTCCAGGACAGCCAAGGCTACACAGAGAAACCCTGTCTAAAGTTTTTTAAAAAGGAGGAGGAGGAAGAGGAGAAGGAGAAGCACATCTTAAATTAAGACATTCAAAGGCTGCTTTTGATATGGTGGCCCTAGAGACCTCTGCACTAATATGGCACTACAGAATAGAGCCACCTAGGCCAGAGTACAAACCTGAGGTCAGTTTTCTCATTTTTTTCCTGCAATACAAGCATTTGAGCTGCATTTACAGTATATACACACACACATATATATACATATACATATAGTACATATTCAGTACATATACATATATATATGTACAGGATAGTCTTTATGACATATCTTTATGCTAAACACTATGAAATAATAAGTAGAAAGTATGAAATTAAGAAAAATAATCAGGCTGGTTATGGTGACATAAGCCTTTAATGCCAGCACACCAGAAGGCAGAGGCAGGTGAGTATCTATGAGTTTAGGCTAGCCTCGGCTACATAGTAACTTTTCTAAGAAAATTAAATTTCTATTTAAAAAGAAAAGTTTAGATTTGATCATAGTACAGTGTCAAAAAGTGAATGATGGAGGATGTGCAGCTCAAGGTAGAGCACCTGCTAGGTTGCATGAGGCTCTGGGCTAGACTGTCAGCATCACACAAGAAAACAGGGAAACAGAAAGTAATAGAAACTCATATCTTAAATAGTCCTCATTTTGTGACTATTACAGTAAACCACTTGAGAAGCAGAAATACAGTCCTAACTGCTATTTTTAGGAATTAGATAATCAAGAGCATCAATTTTTAAGTAATTTTTCTGAATGCAAATAAATAAAGTGAATAAAGTAAGAAAAAACTTATCCCCAAACACATTTCTCTTGAAACACATTTCGCTGCCTTATTAAAACAGGCAGTTTCTTAGCTGAACATGCAGACTTAGCACAGAAGCATCTTATGACAACCAAAGGATGAAAAAAAGCTGCGGGAAACCTTTGCTTGGCTGAGGAACAGAGTGCCTTGCCAGCAGCATCCATCATTTTGCCAGCTTGAGTCGCATCCCGTTCTGCTTGAAACTTTAAAAAGAGCCCTAGTTCGTTTTCTTCCTCTGATATAACTAGAGAAGAAAAAGTACAGTTTAGTTCATTGTTTGATTTCATCATTTGCTTAAAACACAATAGGCAGGAGGCATGGCTTCACAGGTAAAGGTGTTTGCCACCAAGCCCAACAACCTGAGCTCAGTGCTGGAGACCCACATGTGGAAGGAGAGAACTGACCTCCACACAGGTTCTATGGCACCTGGGTACATGCACGCACACGCACACACTCAAAACTTAAGGATTTAAACACACAACTGAAAACTCTCCAGTAAGAATTGCAGGGAGAAGGAAAATCCTCCTGTGTGGGTCTCCCACCATGGAGAGGCTGACTTCAACAGTCTGGAACACACTGTTTTACAAGCATGCTAGGAAGTTAAGATGCTGAGTCAGCAGAACGTTCTTCTGGAAAACTGTCAGTGACAACAGGCAGACCCACAAATGAGTCAAACCATAAAAATTGTCTGGTGCACTGAGACCCAGCCTGGACCATGAAGAGATGGTCCCAGGTATGCTGCCAGCTGTGAGAAGAAGCCAAGTAAAAACAAGAGACTTTGACTAATTTGACTCTTTCGTATCTGTCACAGCTAATAAAAAAAAGACCAGCAGGGCTTGGCTGAGAGGAGGAGGAGCTTAGAACCTGGGCTCTGCAAGTGTGAGGCCCAATGTACACACAGAAGTAAGATTAGGTTTTGTTTTTTGCTTATTTTCTGTGACAGGATCTTAGCATGCATAGGAAAGCCTTGACTTCCTGTGTAGCTGAGGTTGGCCTCCATTCCATGAGTCTCCTAGAATACACCTGGCTGGCATGTCATTTCTAGTTATTTACTCTAGAAATTTACTTTCTTCTTCTTTTTTTTTCTTTTTCGAGACAAGCTTTCTCTATGTAGCCCTGGCTGTCTTGGAACTTTGTAGACCAGGCTGGCCTAGAACTCACAGAGATCCTCATGCCTCTGCTTCCCAAGTACTGGGTTTAAAGGCATGTGCCACCACACCTGGCCCTCTTTTTTCTTTTCGTTTGTGAGATGCCTGTCTCTACTGAATCCTGGCTTTCCTGGAGCTCACTAGGTAGACCAGGCTGACCCAAATTCACAGGGCTCCACTAGCCTCTGCCTTTTGAGTGCTGGGATTAAAGGTGTGCATCACCACACCTAGCCTAAAATCATTCTTATTACACTTTACAAAAGTGTCAGTTCATAAAGCAAAATATTACTCCTCTAACAAAGACTGTTTTAGGAACACCAATCTAGTTCCCTACCTATAGCTTCCAAACCACTCTCAAACAGATATGGAGGAAAAGGCCATAAGCGCTCTGAGTTAAAGGGAACAGGAAAGGACAACAAAGGCCTACTTTTACCTTGGCCACCTTAGAGAAAAAACTGAGGTTGAAAACTGAAAAGGGTTTTCTGTGTGCTCAGGATGTGGAGATGGGACGTGGTACTACTTCTGAAGGGAAATTCTGGATTTCCCTGGGCAGTACTAGTCACAGTAGGAGCTGCAACTAACTGTTGATGTCACAAGAACCAAAAACGTCATGTGCATATATACAGAATCTCTGTGAAGGGAATCAAGGGACAGCTGGACTGCTGGTGTGGCCACCTTGGTAATCGCCACAGTTAAGAATGGCAAACCAGAGCTAAAAGGAAAAGGTCCACCCAGCACCGGTAATCTCACAATGAAAGTCATCTACAGAAGAAAAGATGGGGTGTCTTTGGCTGGAAGATAATATAGGGGTCACAGTGAACAATAAAGATGACGAAAGCTGTCACCACAGGACCACTGTAAGGAGTGTGCAGACTGGTGGCCCAGAACGGCATCTGTGGTGGAATAAATGAAAATGGCCCCTACAGACGCAGGGGGTGGCATTACTGGAGGTGTGGCCTTGCTGGAGTAGGTAGGTGTGGCCCTACTGAAGAAAGTGTCACTGGGGTTGGGCTTTGACATTTCAGAAACTCAATCCAAGCCCAGTGGCTCTCTGGCTCTTTCTGCTGCTTGTGGATCCGAAAGTAGAACTCTCAGCTACCTCTCCAGCACCAGGTCTGCTTCCTGCCATGACCATAATGGATTTAACCTTTGAACTCTAAGCCATCCCCAATTAAACATTGTTCTTTTTAAGAGTTGCCACGGCCATGGCATCTCTTCACAGCAGCCGAACACTAAGACAACATCCAATACAGGCAGCACTGCGTTGGTTTCTAAGTGTATCTGTAAAACAAAACCCACAGCTGGGCGCAGGCCTGTCATCCCAGCACTCAGGGACCAGAGGCAGGCAGATGGTCTCTGTGAGTTTGAGGCCAGCCTGGTCTGCTAAGCAAGTCCAGGACAGCCAAGGCTACACAGAGAAACCCTGTCTCAAAAAACAAAAAAAGAACAAGAGAGAGAGAGGAAGGAAGGAAGGAAGGAAGGAAGGAAGGAAGGAAGGAAGGAAGGAAGGAAGGAAGGAAGGAAGGAAGAAAAAAATATAATACCTATTTAAAACAAAATACCTATTGAAATAATACCTATTGAAAACAAAATCACCCTTGCATGTAGGTAGCCCATGGCAGCTCAGTGTCCAAGAGGGTACCCTAGTAAGGGGAACAGGGACTGTCTCTGACATGAACTCAGTGGCTGGCACTTTGATCACCTCCCACTGAGGGGGGAGCAGCCTTGCCAGGCCATAGAGGAGGACAATGCAGCCAGTCCTGATGAGACCTGATAGGCTAGGGTCAGATGGAAGAGGAGGACCACCTCCCCTATCAGTGGACTTGGAGAGGGGCATGGGAGGAGATGAGGGAGGGAGAGTGAGATTGGGCAGGAATGAAGGAGGGGGCTATAGCTGAGATACAAAGTGAATAACGTGTAATTAATATAAAAATTAAAATAAAAAATAAAACAACAAAATCTGAATGGGCAGTCCTGGGACTCTCAGGACAGCCGCAGAGCCCAGCACTCTTCCCTCTGCTCCTCCCTGCTGTCCACAGGCTGACACCACAGAGCATGATGATACAGTGAGGGTATGACTACTCAGTCTGTGTTGCCATCTTTAATAAACCACGTACTGCACTGTGAGCGACTAACACGATCCAGAGAGTACAGGTCTGGGGCACCTGGCCCTGTCACAAACTCAAACTTTTACGTTTCCTTTGGTTGCCTTCTAAATATAGACTTAACAATGCTTCTTACTGTGCTAAAAGCTGCTCGGTCCACTCTGTAAACCCAGTCCCTAGACAGGGGTTAGAGTGTTAATGACTTTAACCCACAATCATTTTGTTTGGGTCCCCAAACTTTGATGATGACTCAAAGGCATGTGTCTACTGCTTTTTCTACAACGTGGATTTCAGTACAGATTACAAGCAGCAGTAATATCAGTAGGTCTGAAACTTTATCTCTTTTTATAAATGTAAAGAACTCTTGTAAGCTTCAGGGACTCAGGAGACTTGGATCCACCTCTCACAGGTCAAACAACGCCAGATAAGTACTCCTTTCCATCTACAGCCAAAACTTTTCTGCCTCCTGCCTACCCCAGAGGGTGGGCTCCCCTTCCCCTGGTCTTCTGACTCCTCCCTTCCCCCAACTACCAGGACCACGGGCCTGGAAGTTTCAAATGTACACCCAAGATAAAAAAAAAAAAAATTCCCTAAACTCCCTAAGTTTTCTTTCTGTCCCTAGTCTATATCTGTCCCAGCAGATTTCCATTCAACTGAAGACTGAAAACTGCTCCCAAACTGCCTGCAATGTGCCAGCCTCAGGTGCTCCTTCAGAATCTGCATACCAGACTGCTCCAAAGCAGCCTGCACTTTCCTAGCCCCGAGGAGAACCTGGGCAGCAAGCAAAATAAATGTCCCCCAGCCCGAACTTCTCTTTCCCTTCCCAACCTTTGATCCCAGCCTTCCTGGGTCCCAACAACAACAACAGCAACGTCCCAGTTTCAGCTCAGTAGTAGCTACAGAGAGATTGTGTTGTTCCTTATCAACAAAAGGCTGGAATGGTGGTCTCAAAGAAACCAGGACAAATGGCTGAGTTGGCTATTAGCAAAGCAGATGCTGGCCAGCATCTCAGTGTCACTCAGTACCTCCACACAGCGCTTCTCACACTGCCCACTGCCCTCACCACTCTAACCCAGGGTTGGGCTTCCATTCCCTTCCCCCAGCTTCTTTTCCTGTATAACTCAGCCATTTTGGCCACATGCTTTCTTGGCTGTGCTCCTGGACCTTTCTTCATCATTTGCCCTCTCTCCTCTCTCTTCTGTCACCCTCCTACCCCCACTGGCTGTCTGGACTCTTCCAGATGCCCTCTGGCTGTGCTCTCCTCACATCTACAATAAAAACTTTCTCAGCCATATCTAGGAGGAGCTATGTCCTCATTTTCATTCAGGAGTCATTATAATTTAATGTTCTGAGTGCTTAAGAGATATAAGCATTCTCTTTGGCTCATAGCTTTAATATTAGGAAAATCTTCGTTTCTGTGTGAGGCGTTAGAGCTCTCTGGGAACATGGAACAAATCATCACTGATTTGTCTTACCTTCATGGATGCTGAAAGGGCAGGTGAGGCTCAAGCTGTGCTGCTTTTGGGATGAAACCTGCCTGCCAGCGTGAACAGATACGCCACACTGACAGGCCCACACCTGGGCAGGTGACTCCATCAAGTATTTATAATGTGTTCAGTGACACAGCCAACACTGAGCTCACCCAGCTCAACATTCAGTCTCCATTACAGAAAGTTCTCAGCATTGTACTAACCTACTGTATTTGTCTGGTAGTATCATCAGCAGTATAACATATGAATACAGTGTAAGATCTAGTATAAGCTGGGCAAGGTGGAGCATGCCTGTAGTCCCAGCACGCAGGGAGGCAGAGGTAGGCGGATATCTGTGAGTTCAATACCAGCCTGGTCTACAGAGAGAGTCCAGGGCTACACAGAGAAACCCTGTCTTGGAAAACTAAAAAACAAAACAAAACAAAACAACCCTCTAATATAAACCTTCTAGACACCACATGTTTCTGTTTCATCTCAAAAAGAAAGCACACAGCAAAACCTGCATATATGATCTCTTCCTTACTCTAAAATGCCATGAGGACGCTCAAAGATCTAGTGATTTCATGCAAAATTAAAGACGCATGAACTTACCAGTGTTTCTTGACATTTCCATTTCCATGGACTGTGATGGTCCAGTGGTTACAGCAGCCTTTTACAACTTGGTAAAGTATTTTTGGCCCTGAGTATCATGGCCCCAATCCTTTGCCCTTTATTCTTCTTAGTCTTAGTTACAAACTTGTATGCATACTGGTTGTTTTCTCTCTCTATTTTCATTCCCTGGCCTCCAAATCTTTTTTTCCTCATCTATTTACCCTCCATAAACCACCTAATCAATCCCCTCTACAGAGTTTCCTTTGTCAACTACTTACCCCACAGTTACTTCCAACTGCAGTTCTGTATTATGTCTCTAAGTTGACCCAAATGCATGCTTTTTCTATCTTTTATTTTGTTACAAAAAGTTCAACTATTTTCTTGGGAAAAGCATATACATAGTATATATGACACACACACACACACACACACACACCTTGCCTAATTATGCCACATGGGAGTTCTTCTTTAGTATTAGCTTTGATTATAAGTGCTAAGCTTGACTTACACAGCTTCACAAGACAGAATTTTTCTTTTTGAGGCAGGGTTTTATTGTAACCTAGACTGACCTGGCACTAAATCTGTGGCCCACACTAGCCTCCCACTCAGAGTGATCATCCTCCTTAAGCCTCCTAAGTGTTGGGAGACAGTCATCACACAAACAATGAAGCAATTTAATGAACAAGTATTTACCGAATACTGACTGCATGCTAGATATTGTTTTTAAGGTTTGGGTACGCACAGGTAAACAAAACCAACTCCTGCATTACCAGCTCCAGCATAATGGCTCAGTGTGTAATGGCACTTGCCAGCAAACATAATAACCCGAGTTCAATCCCCAGAGTCCACATGATGGAAAGAAACAATTGGCTCCTACAAGTCTCTCTCTGACCCTGGCATGTACATGCTCTAGTTCCAAGTAAAAAATAATAATAATAAATTAAAAAGAAAAACATATTCTAGGTGTAAAAACAAAAGATAATACATAGAATGTTGAATATTACAAGAGCATAGGGGAATTTTAAAGGAGAGGGAGTTTAAATTTAGATATGGAAGTTAAGGGAAAGCCTCATCAAAAAGATAGTCTTGGACTAAAAATCTAAGGGAAATTAGGGAGCATATGCTACAGATATGCTTGTTGTGAAGACAATTATGAACACAAGAACACAATTCAATGAATGGGTTTAGGGTATGAGATCAGAGAGGCTGCCACATCCAGTAAGTATATATACATATACATATGTATATATATGTATCTGCATGTGTGTCTATATATGTAGGTGTACATGTGTATGTATATATACATACATAGAAATATACAGACATATGCTGTTATAATTGAAGTGGAAAAAGAAATCCAAAGGCCGAGTTCCATCTTGAAGAAGACGGGGTCAAAGAAGAATTCACCAAAGGCAGGATGCTGAGAAGTAATGACGTTGGGAGGAAGCTCTCTCACCCACTTAGTGGGTGGGCATATGGAAGCAAGCTTTCCTTCATGAGAGGGTAGGTACGTGGAAGCAAAGTGAAGGCGAGCTGAGGAGAAGCTAATGAGGTGGGGATGAGAACTGGCCACTGGATTTCCTTCTGGGACAAAAGATACTTGGAGGTGAGGAAGTGGGGTACACTGGATGAAAATAAAGCAGAGGAAGGAGCCTGGTATGGGGTCTACACCGGCAATCCTAGCAGTCAGGAAGCTGGAGGCAGGCAGATTCCAGGCCAGCTTGGGCTACACCATGAGACTGTCTCAAAAAGCTAAAACTAAAATAAAGCCCCTACATGACACAGGCGACCTTGTCAACGGTCCCTGAGAGAGAAGTAAGGAATGATGTGTGGGATTGCACAGTCTGCAGGGGTCAAAAGACGTTTGGAATGATGGAAACAAACCCTAAGACTCATCGAGAAAATCAGAGCAGAAAGTGAATCTGTGTCAAAGGGTTAATGAACAGACATGAATAAAGAAGGAAAAGAAGGACACTGGGGATTTTGAGAACAGTCACTGTAAATATTCATATTTTGCAATAAAAACATGAAATGGTTTGATAAACTACTTTCTTATTAGATGACTCATTTTCAAAAATGCATACCAACATTATTTCAAGTGGGAATTATCAGATAGCCATGATGTCATACCATTGAGTCTTAGCTGATATTTCTCAACTATCTTCAGAAGTTCATTGCATGTCTCCTGAATGGAGTGAAAAACCTTGAAAAATAAATGTTATTAGAACAATTTAAAGAACAATAAACAAATACAACTTTTAGCACTTCAAAGACAGAACATTTGCATAAAAGTATCTATTGGGTATATTTTATAAATTATGTCCATTTTACTTGGTTGGGATGTATAGTTTAAACATATATTCATATGTCTATTTTATAAATATCATGCCTATTTTCCTTGACTGGGATGTACTTCAGGCTTAGTTATATAGAAAGTTCATTTAAATTTTCCCTGTGAATGTGATAAATGTGTAGAATTTATCTACAGAATTTGTTTCCCCCTCAGTTCCCAAGTATCTAAACGCTAAAAAGTTATATCCATTATTTTTTTCAGTCTTTAAGAAAAATAGTACAAATATGGGGGGAAAAACACATGGCTGATTCTAAATATTTGTATAGTGAACAACTTTACAATAAATGTTATAAATTCCCTCACCATATAAAAACAACACAACTATTTTCTTCTGTGGCAATGTGTGTGGAAAACAGTGGCAAGTTCTCCTCGTGTTGAAACACATTACAACTAATGCAGTTGTTTCCTGTCTCCAAATATGACTGAACCAAAGGATTACTTTGCAACACAAAGAGTAAATGCCTTTTTTTCCTGTTTGTTTGTTTGTTTGTTTGTTTGTTTTCTTTGAGACAGGGTTTCTCTGTGTAGCTCTAGCTGTCCTGGAACTCTGTAGACCAGGCTGGCTTCGAACTCACATAGATCCATCTTCCCCTGCCTCCCTGAGTGCTGGGACTAAAGGGTGATAACTGTAATCCTTAAACAGGTGTCTCTGAATAACAAGCACAGCTAAACATCCTGTAGCAAAGCTGCTAGTCCTGTGCTGCTAGTTTATGCCAATTTGACACAAGCTTGAGCCATCTGAGTGAAGGGAGTCTTTAAAAATATATATGTATTTATTTATGTATAAAGTGTTCTGCCTTGCATGTACTCCTTCTCAGCAGAAGAAGGCACCAGATTTCCCCATAGATGGTTGTGAGCCACCATGTGGTTTCTGGGAATTGAACTCAGGACCTTTGGAAGATCAGCCAGTGCTCTTAACCTCTGAGCCATTTTTCCAGCCTGAGAAGGGAGCCTTAGTTGAAAAATAAGATCAGGCAGTAGGCAAGTCTGTAGGGCATTTTTCTTTTTAGTGACTGACAGGAAAGGGCCCAGAACATTCTGGATAGAGCCATCCCTGGGCTGGTGGTCCTGGATTCTAGAAGACAGCGGGCTGGACAAGCCCAGATGAGCAAGCTGGTAAGCAGCACCCCTCCATGGCCTGGTCAGCTCCTGTCTGAGGATCCCACCTTGCCTGGGTTCTTGTACTGACTTTCTTCAGTAATGGACAACAAATTTGGCAGTGTAAGTCAAATAAACTCTTTCTCCCAAACTCGCTTTTGGTCATGGTGTTTCATCACAGCAATAGTAACCCTAACTAAGACACCCCTTAAACTCCTTGGTGCAAAAGTTTGTTATAGTTCTCCCCTACCCCGAGTAATAACCAGTTCCATGCAGTACACAGTCTTCACATTTACCTCGAGTTTAGCATCCAGTTCTGCATCAGAGGCGACCACATGCTCGTCCTCCTTTTTTCCTGTCGCTTTTATAAAGACCTGTTTAGTTTTCCAGTATTTCTTCTGCATTCTGCTCACTACTGACTGGTTATCTTCTGGTCGCAGTTGCCCAAATGAATCCATGGAGTAGCTAAAACAAACTAAAATTAGACTTCTTTTAAAAACTTATCAATAAATTACAAATATATTAAATATATTTAAATTATAGTTAACTTATAATAAATATCTAGCTAGCATATCAGTATTTAATTGACAGACCAAAATTATATTAAATATAAACAAGATAATGCTTGCTTTATAAGATCTAGATTTTATAATTACAACTAGAGAATGAGAGATAAAAGAGTAATATTACTTGTATTTTTGTTATAAAGCAAAGGTGTTAAAAGTGTATGATCTATAGTTATGACTGAAAATAATTCTATTTGATAAATATCTACTGGTAAACATGTCTTCCCTCTAATTTTTTTTATCTTATAGTATACTGAAAAATGAAGACATTTATACAAACATATTTACATGTTACTATTACCTCTTTACAAGAATGTTCTGTACCTACTGTTACATTAGGTAAATATAATTTCATAAACATTTTCAGATATGTAAAAATTTGGATAAATGTACTTTAAATAGTAAAGAAATACTTTAATATTCAATAAAACAATAAAAATGAAAACCTTAGTTATAGAGGAAACATGTAAACAGACAAACACTGTAAGTCACCAATCATAAAATTGATGTCTAAGTCATTGTTTTAACAAAGTTAAAAGGAAATAAAATATAACAAAATAAAAATAAAATAAGGAAATAAAACATGAAAAAGCATTTTGTAAAGATGTTTTAAAAAGACACAATAATAGGGCTGGAGAGATGGCTCAGAGATTAAGAGCACTACCTGCTCTTCAAGAGGTCCTGAGTTCAATTCCCAGCAACCACATGGTGGCTCACAACCATCTATAGTGAGATCTGGTGCCCTCTTCTGGTGTGCAGGTGTACATGCATTGTACACATGATAAATAAATAAATATTTGAGAGAGAGAATAATAGTTGTTTGATACTAAAGACCAAATTATTCCTGTGAACTAGGGAAACAGAACAGAGAGGCAGTTGACTCATTCATTGTATTTTCCTTGTTGGCAAAAACCAAACCAGAAAACCAAAACAAAACAAAACAAAAAACAAGTCCATGTCCCTTTTATTTTGAAGTACTAATTAAGTTAAAAGTAGGCTCATTTCTAAATTTCCAGGGCCAAAAAAGAACAAGAAAACCCAGCAAAATATAAAAGCCAGAGGGGAGAACAAAGCATGGCAACTTGGCAAACAACAAGCACCAATATGCTGAGTATGACTGCATTGTTTGAAGGGTACACAAAACTTCCTTTTAAGCACAGGATCCAATGCCTAAAAAAGCTACAACTCAGTGTCAGAGTGTTTGCCTGGCACGTATGAAGCCCTGGGTTCAATCCTCACTAAAAATCAAACTCAATTAAAATATAAAGTCCTGTAAAGCTAAAAGCCATAATCCAACCCAACCACACACTATATGACATTCACCTAAAACAAAATGACACAAAAGAAATAAAAACAAGGATATACCATAAGCAGATCTTACTAATATACACAAAGATTTAACATGGACTATACACAATAAATCTATAGAAAACACTGAAAACAAAGATTCCAGTTGCAAAGCTCAAGCGGTCTAATTAAAAATCAACTAGATGGGGCTGGAGATGGCTTAGCAGTTAAGAAATGGCTTCTCTTCCACAGGACTCAGTTTCAATCACATGGTGGTTCACAACTGTCTGTCTCTCCAGTCCCAAGGGAACTGATGCCATCTTCTGATCTCCACAAGCACCAGGTATGCCAATAGTACACATAAACACATGCAGGCAAAGCACTGACACAGAAAATAAATCATTTTTTAAAAATTGACTAGATAGCTTGTTGGTGGTACACACCTATAATTTCAGTACTTGGGAGGCTGAGGCAGGAGGATCTCAAGTTCAAGGCAGCCTGGGATATATAGTGAGACTGCTTAAATAATTAAATAAATAAACTGGCTGAGATGGCTTAGGAGCAAAGTGAATACAACAGAAGTGAAAGCAAATGAAACCATAAAAATTTAAAGAACAAAAAAATAAGTAAATAGTGGGGAAAAGAAAGACTATAAAAAAAAAAAAGACAAGACAGGGTGGAACAGAAAACACTAAGAAATATGATATTCCTCAAACTTGTGAATGACAGTCATGATATATAAATACAATGAGAGAGATAAACATGATTATAAAAATCACAGACAAACTGTTTAAATCTAAAGACAGGAAAAAAACAGCAAAGAAAATACTTTGAAGGCAGAAAAAAGGTTTGCTTTTGTTTTTGTTTTTTGTTTGTTTTGAGAGAGAGATTTTTCACTCTGTAGCTCAGACTGATCTGGAACTCACTAACTCACTATGTAGACCGAGTCAGCCTTGAATTCATGGTGATGCTCCTGCTTCAACATCCTAAGTGTTGAGATAACAAACAGGAAACACCAGACCTGGATAAAAACAAAACAAAACCAAAAAACCCACAATGAAGGTGGGCACGGTGGCATGCCTGTAATCTCAGCACGGAGGCAGAGACAGTTGGAGCTCTGAGTTTGAGGCTAGTCTGATCTATATAGAGAGTTCCAGGATAGCCAGGACTACACAGAAAAAAACCCTGTCTCAAAAAGAAAGAAA
>NW_026593286.1:30055689-30099649 GCF_907164565.1 Psammomys obesus | reverse complement strand
CCCCCCCCCCAAAAGCTGGGATTAAGTGGGACCTAACCAATTGTCAGTTCTTTATGAACATATAACTTTAGAGCATTAAAATGTTTCCTTCATCATAGATTCCTACAACTGAAAAGAAAATCAGATGATTTGGAATGTGGGGCTCCACAAATGAGATCCAAACTGGTAGTAGGTTTTTTGTTGTTTTAAGATCTCACGATGTAACCCTGGAACTCACTCTGTAGTTCAGGGTGGTCTTGAACTCAGATCCACCTGCCCTGGCCTCCTGAGTGCTGGGTTAAAGGCATGTGCCATCATGCCTAGCACGATCTTTCCTTTTTAAAAGATGTTTAAATTTTGTGTCTGTTTTGCCTGCAGTTATACATATGCACCAGATCAGAAGTTGTAATCTTCAAATTAAATATTTTCCAAGTTGCCTTGGTCATGGGATCTTGTCACAGCACTTAAGTAACCATGACACAGGGTTGATTGTGTAATTATGTGTACATCAAATTAAACATTCATCTTTTCTCAAAGCTGGAAGGCATTTAGATATGACTATGCATATTGTCATATGCAGTTGATAGCAACACCAAATGGAATTCTAATTCCAAATAAAGAGTAATACAAACATTTGTCAGAAAAGCTTTTTCTATGTTCTACATAAAATGAAAAAAAAAAAAAAAAAGTACCTTGCTTCCAGTTGGGTCTTCTCCAGGTAAGTCATCACGGCAAGTTTTTTGTTTGTTTGTTTGTTTGTTTTTTTTCATATTTTCAAACATAAAAGATCATTCCATCTAAGAATGTAAAGGTGACTTGAGAAAAGTAAAATTTCTTGGTGTATGAAGTATTACTTACATTTCCGCTTTCTCACAGTATTCAAGCTGCTATTTAGGATGTTTCTGTGCCTCTCAGTTGGAAACAACCCACATCTTTCACCTGCCCAGCTGTGGCTCAGCTGTTAATCAACATGTTTTTGACAGCCAATTTGCTTCCCACATTGCTGACTACAACCTTTTTACTACCTCTTATTTCATGTCTTTCTTTGCACATGGGACACTAGTGTGGCTAAATTCTTACCAGGCATGTTAGCTTTCCTATCCCTAAAAACATGGGCCTCAAATGTGTTAAGTAATGGTATTTACCTGTAAGTTACACCTCCAGTGCCTAAGCCCAATTTTAAACTTAGCAAGTTTACTGTAAACAGCAGGAACAGACATTTGCTAGGTAGGAGCTCTGGTCTCAACACAGTTATACAGCCCATCCTATTAAGACAGCACAAATAACCCTACACGCCAACTGGCCCCAGTGCAGGCCACTCCAAGTGAACCTCACATGAGCAGCACAGGAACAAATGTGTCAAAAGCAGTCTTTGCTGCAAGAAAAGTGAAAAGGAAAAGGATGTTAAAAGGCAGCTAGATTGTTTATAGACTTGTGTTGGCCTCTTTTAAGATCTTACCACTTACATAACCCAAGGAGACAAGTTTGGCAGACTAGATGGCTTAGACACAGTCCATGTTGAGGATACCTGGCCACTGGTTTTGTATGCATCCCCAGCAAGATTGCCTAGCCTTAGTCTCAAGGGTTAAATTTCAGACACCACTTCCTTTTTTTCCATTTCATCTGACCTGTAGGCCTCTTTTAAGTAAAAAATAAAGTGAGTGCCTGTATGTGTACTGGCCCCACCTGCACTTTAATCATTTAGGGTCAGCAATACTGCATTTGAAAGAGAAAAAAAAATTTTTTTTTTGAGACAGGGTTTCTGTGTAGCCTTGGCTGTCCTGGACTCACTTTGTAGACCAGGCTGGGCTCAGACTTATAGAAATCCGCCTGCCTCTGCCTCCTGAGTGCTGGGATTAAAGACTCGTGCTACCACACCCAACTCTCAATGAATTTTTTACAAATAAACAGTTACATTTTAATGCTCTGAATACTCTTTCTTATACGCACTACTTTTTAGTGTTTCTGAGACTGTTTTTCCTGTAACTTTAGAAACATTTTTTTCAGTTTATTTATAAAAGGTTAGTTGTGTACATGCCACAGTAGGTGTGTGGAGGCTAGACAACTTGCAGACTCCTTCCGCCCTGAGAACTGAACTCAGGTTAGCCACCTAGGTGACCCTCCATTTGTACTTCTGAGACTGAGTCTTGTAGTCCACCCTGATCCTGACTTGAACTTGTTACTGCCGTCCTAACCTCTTGCTTGAAAGTGTGCTATGATGCCGGGCTCTTATAGTATTACTAGTCTTTTCCTTTCCTAATGGTTTGCTTCAAAAATAGCTAAAAAGCCAAGAAGCAATAATAATTTTCAAAGTTACTATACTTGTAATATGTCCCTTTTTTCAATCAGATGCTCTCACTGAAATATTTTCTCATTGCTTCTTAACCAGCTGGACACTCCACTGTGCCACTGCTGCTGTCATGAGAATGGCGGCCGTCCAAATGCAGCCCAGACTGCAGTCCCAGGCTCTCCTTAACAGTTCCAGAAAGTTCGCTAGCCAAACACCAGTGTCATAGCTGCTGGGCAATGTTGATAATTCCATCAAAAGTGTTTCTGCTTCTTTCTGTCTCTTGGTGGCCTCAAAGACCTTGATCATCAGGGCAGAGGGCATCACCTCAACCTGGGCCTGTCTGTTCTGGATGGTCAGTTTCACTGTAATCCCCATACTTTCCAGTCACTGGTAGCCATGGAGACATCATCACCAACTTTTTTTGAAGAGGCCCCAAGGACCGATCTTGGGGGCCAAAGCAGATGTAGTGCTGACCTTTTCTCAGGGGCACCTCCAGCACACGACTCTGATCTCATTAGGGTTAGGTTTGGGCGGCATGAGGAGTGTGGCTGTTGGATGAACACAGACTCAGGACAATTGAAGAATGCTGCATCATGGCCTCCTCCAAGCAGAAAACCGGAACATGTCCTTTTTACAAGTCTACTTTAAAACTCAACTAAGTTTTAAGACTCTGCACAGGGTAGGGAATTCAGGTCACATTTTTATTGTATTTTATGAACATGATTGACAAAGGCAGTAAAATGTAGCTATTATGAATGTTGCTATTATGAAAGATGAACCATTATTCAAATAAAAAGCATTATTCAAATGCCTCCTGTCTCTGCATTGACAATGATGGTAACAGAGGATTATCCAATGATTTTTTTTTTCCCCTCTGAGACAGGGTTTCTCTTGTAGCCTTGGCTGTCCTGGACTCGCTTTGTAGACCAGGCTGGCCTCAAACTCAGAGAGATCCTCCTGCCGCTGCCTCTCCAGTGCTGAGATTAAAAGTGTGCACCACCACACCTGGCTCATTGAGTTCTTTCTTCTTGAGACTCTGGCTGGCTATCTCTGAGTTCACTATACAGCCAAGGAAGACCTTGAACTTCTGATTCTCTTGTTTCCAACCTGGCATTACAGGAATGCATTACCATGGCCATTTTTTTGCACAGTGCTGGAGATAGTACACGCACAGGCTTTGCACATTTTAGGCAAGCACTCCACCAAGAGAGCCCAATTTCATTCACAGAGTTCATGACGCAACAGTGAGACACTAAAAAACCAAACAAAACAGGACAAGAAAGTCTCTTTTATCAGTCATTTTCAAGCCCCTACATGGGAAGTGGTAGGGGAATATCTGTAGGAATATAATTTATTGTCTGCTCCTCCACTCAGAAGTAGCTGTGTAAAAAGAGAAAAAAAGGTAAATACAAACACATATACAGTAGCTAGACATGATTAAATATGACTTTTTTTTCCCTTTCTCTCCAACACAGGGTTTTTCTGTGCCCAGGGTATTCTGGAATTCACTCTGTAAACCAGGCTGGTTTCAAACTCAGAGATCTGTCATCCTCTGCCTTCCAAGTGCTAGGATTAAAGGCGAACACCACTACATCTGGTGGGTATTTTGTCAATTGGTAGACTACTTGCCTAGCATGCATGTTAAGAACGCTGGGGTTCTCCAGACCGCCAAAAGAAGTAAAATGATATTCAAGAGGGAAAAAAAGACCTGTTTTAAAATTTCAATTCCTACTATTCTTTAAATTATTAAAGGGCAGATTTGCTTTTTCTTTGATTTTTTGGAATGGAATATAAAATAATCATAAAAATCAGAAATTAAAACTGCTAACTTTAAGGTGGGCAGTGGTGGCGAGAAGCAGACAGATCTCTAGGCCAGCAGGGTCTATACATCGAATTCCAGGATGGTCAGGGCTACAGAGAAAGAGACCTTGCTTTGAAAAAGATGAAACAAAACAAAACAAAAATCCTGCCAACTTCAGACATCAGGTGCATCTTATTTTTCCTTCACTGAGAAATTTGTAAATTCTTACCCCTGTGTCGGTCCAGTCCACACTTAGAACTTTATCTTCATGAGCAGCTAGATCGTACAAAGGAGCCTTACAACTGAAGACGAAAACATACATGTTATATGCATTCACTATTTTAAGTAAACATGAGTAATCACTAATACTTTTCTCAAAACTTTACTGGATTTACTACAATAGACACCCAGTTTATTGCTATTCAGTTGCAAAAGTTTATTCACAATAAGGCCCATTTTTACACTTTTGTACATTAATTTTATCCCATATGGTGCTGTATGTACCCTTCTTCCAGTCATTTGTATAATAAATCCATAATTTTTATTTCTAGCCCAAACCTTTTTCTTGAGCTTGATATCTCTGTGTATGTAAAGTTGGATGGGCAACAGATAGACCCAAATCAAACTCCCTAATTTCCCTCATAAACCTATTTTTCTAAAAAATAAAAACTATTTTTACATTGATCTAAGATAAATCTTAAATAATAATAATTATTAAGTAACTCTTCTTACTTTACTTTGTGTAGGTGTTTTGCATGCATGTATGTCAGTGCACCATATATTCAGACAGAGCCTGCAGAGGCCAGAGTTCCAGATTTGGATCCCCTGGAACCAGATGGTTGTGAGCCATCCTGTGGGTGCAGGGAGCTGAACCCAGGTCTTCTGAAAAGCAGCCAGTATTCTTAACCACTGAGTCACTCTCATGACCCATGTTTTCCTACTTTTTCTTATCACAGTAAGTAGCATTACCCAATCATTCAAGCAGAAATGTGGACAATATTTTCTTTAAACTTCTATCTCTACATTTAATCCATAAGAAATTAATCTTGCCAAAGACCTAAATTCAAAATATAGCCAGAACAAAACCACGGATCTCTAATGCCACCCCACACTCCATGCTCCCATGAGCTTTTTGTGAACAGTACGGTTTTTCAGCTGCTCTTCTTGGTTCCTTGTCAAACCCTCACAGTCTTGCCATGTCCTGCTTGATGTAATCATGATCTGTCACATGCTCTGCCACTCTCCCCATTTACTTCATTAACATTGGCTTGGTTGCTAATTTAGTATTACACCATAATTCTTCCTCCCTTATATGTTGTTTTCTCTGCCATATATACATACACGTACATACTTTCAAAATGTGCAATTTGCTACTGAAGTATCTTTATTTCAGGAATTCTTGCCAAGTGCAATGTTACTCTGTTCTGCTTTGTAATGCAGAAACTGTGCGAACTATCATATAAAATGTCAATTAAAACATGTAAGCCTCCTAAGATATATGATGTTAGAGGACAGATTTTCAATAGCATACACAAACAGGCACATAGTTAATGTTACCCTTTCAACTCTAAGTTATGGGTATGCTTTAACTTGCACATTCTGTATATACTAGTATCACAGCACTAGCTTATGAGTAAAAAATGGTTGTTTAGCATCTAATTATCTTTGAAGATACATATTTTTATTACATCTTCATTAACATAATTTCTACTTAAGTTCTAGATAATCAAAACTTTTTCTCTGGTTTAATAAAAAGGTCAGAAAGATGGGTTTTGTAAGTTGTGTGACTTCTTCAAGAGACAGGTAAAAAGAAGCAACAAAAACATATTAATAAACTGCCCTTGATCCTGGTCTTTGTGTGCACATGCATGTAGAGGTATACATGTATGTAAGAGGACAACCGTAAGTGCATGGAATCTTATGTAAGAAGTGGGAAATAGTAAGATCTGAGAGGACAGGAACCCCACAAGGAGTAACAGAACCAGAAAATTTGAACACAGGGGTCTTCCCAGAGACTCATACTCCAACCAAGTACCAGGCATGAAGATAACCTAGAACCTCTGCACAGATGTAGCCCATGGCAGTTCAGTGTCCAAGTAGGTTCCATAGTAATGGGAAGAGGGACTGCCTCTGACATAATCTGATTGGCCTGCTCTTTAATCACCTCCCCCTAAGGGGGAGCAGCCTTACCAGGCCACAGAAGATGACAATGCAGCCACTCCTGATGTGATCTGATAGACTAAGATCAGAAGGAAGGAGAGGAGGACCTCCCCTATCAGTGGACTTGGGGAGGGGCATGCATGAAGATGGGGGTGGGAGGGTGGGCCTGGGAGGGGAGGAGGGAGGGACTTATGGGGAGATACAAAGCGAATAAAGTGTAAAAAAAAAAAAAAAAAGAGGACAACGGTAGGTGTTATTCCAAGTGCTGCCTCCCTGCCCTGTTGTTTTGAGACAAGGTCTCTTACCAGCCTGAGGCTCACCAAGAAGGATAGGCTGGCTAGCCAGCAGCCCTGGGGTCTCTGCTTGTTTCCCCAGTGCTATGACCACCTGCACACTCATCAGTCTGCTTTTCTCTTTGGGGTCCTGGGGTCTTCGAGTGTGCAGGGCAAACCCTTTACTTACTGAGCTGTTCCTGTGGACCAATTCTGGGATTTTTTGAGTATTAGTATTCGTACAGCCCTTCTGCACTGAGTATTTCATTACTTATTTCATCCTCTGTATGTAATGGTAATTGATATATTTATTTTGCAGATCATAATCAGGTTTTACTTTTTTTAAATTAAGGGTTTTGTTTGGTTTTGGTTTTTAAAGACAGGGTTTTTGTGTGTAGTCTTAACTGCCCTGGACTCGCTCTGTAGACCAGGCTTGCCTCGAACCCACTTCTTCTGCCTCCCTGACAGGCGTGCACCACCATGCCCCACTTAAATTATTTTTTTAGTTATGTATATTTATGTGTTTGTGTGGGAGTTCAGCATTTCAGAGGTTGTAAGCTGTCTGCTGTGTGTGCCAGGAACTTAAGCTGGGCCCTCTGCAAGATAGCAAATGCTGTGAACTGCTAAACCATGCTTCCTGCCCCAGCACATACCTTCTTGTGTCCCACAGCTTGACAATGTTATCTAAAGAACCTGAGATCAGCTGCTGTTCATGGGTGGGAGACCACTTGACTGATGTTACCCAGCCTGTATGTGAGGTGAGGGACAGTGACACCAAAGAACCATCTGAACAAAAAAAAGAAAATGAGATAAATTTTAGGAAAGAAAAGCAGAATACACCTGGAGTATTTGTAGAAGCTTATCTTTGTATTCTTTTCTTACCACGCCCCACTGGATACAGCATACCTTTAGTTCGGGGATCCCATAGCCTAATGTGCCTATCTGTGCTTCCAGATGCCAGACGTTTACAAAGGGGAGAATAGGAAATACAATTAAACACTTTATTTCCTGTCTGAAAATAAAAAGAAAGAACAGTTAGCCACCGTGGGCTAAAGTACCCACCTTTAGAAACTTATTTCTGAAAAGACCACTAATCAGAAGAAAAGCAAAATTAAGTCTTACCAGAGTTGACTTAAGACCGCCAGATTCAACATCCCACACTCTAATTGTGTGATCCCAAGATGCGCTGCAGATTTCTTCAGCATCTGACCACAGTACTGAGGAAATTGCTTCTGTGTGGCCAGAGAGGGTCACCAAGGGCGTCTAGAAATGAAAGATCCCCAAAGGGAAAAAGATTTTCATCACAGAATAACAGAAACAAGAGTAGATTTCAGAGTCAGGTGTGGTGGTGCACATCTTTATTCCTGCACGCAGGAGACAGAGGTAGATAAAGCTCTGAGTTTCCAGGCCAGCCAAGGATACATAATGATACTCTGCCAAAATAAAAAAGTAGACGTTAATGTTTTTGCCCAATGGCTTGTTTTGCTTTTACAGTAATTCTTCAAGAATTACTATATCTATTTCTGTGTTTATTTTATGTATGAAGGGGTTAAAAAGACACGACTCAGTGAATAAAAGTGGCGGCTGTCAAGGCTGATGACGTGTGTAAGCCAGGGATCCAGGCAGTGGAAGGAGAACCAACCGCTACAAGTTGTCCTCTGATCACCACGCATCTGTCATTGCATACACACAAAACACACACACAAGACACGTAAATAATGAAACACTTTTAAAAATTAAAAGTACAAGTCAGGAGGCAAGAGGGATGGCTGAAAGGGCAAGAGTTTGGCCACCAAGCCCGATGACCTGGGTTCAATCTCCAAAAACCCACAGTACGGAAGGACAGAACCGACTCACATAATTTGTCCTCTACTTTCACATATTCCCTTGGTTCAAACCCCCACCTCAAATAACCAGGAGAACCCAAAAATCAGTGGTTTAGGGCTGGAGGGCTGGCTCAGTGTGTACGAGTCCTTGATGTTCTTCCAAAAGGCTTGTGTTTGCTTCCAAAACCCCAGACAGGCTGTAACTCCAGCCTGTAACTCCACCTGTAACTCCAGCTCCAGGTGACCTGATGTCCTCCTAATGGACCAGCAGCCAAAAAAATTCATTACTGTTTTCTGTAAAACTTGGGTTTGACCATGTCTTAATCTATTTTATGGATATATACATGGAAGGAGTTAGATGGTGGATAGGGAAGGGAGACAATAATGTGATTATATTTTAATTAAAGCCAAAAAGAAACAATGCATGCCTTTGACGCCAGCACTCTAGAGGCAGAGGCCAGCCTGGTTTACAAAGTGAGTTTCAGGATAGCCAAGATTATATAGAGAAACCCTGTCTCAAAAATAAAAAACAAAGAGCCCCCAAAACAAAACAAAACTAATCAAAACTTACTCTTGTTAGTCCCAATTGCTCTGTTTTTTGCTTTTTTCTTGGTCGATTTGTGGATTCTTCCACTTCATCTTCTTCATCTGTAGGGACTACATCATAGAGAAAATTAACATTTAATATTGAAAAATGCAGGCAATAGCAAACTGCCAGAATGCCCTATATGTGGGTATACAGTTTTCTTTCTTTTTTCATGTATTAGGAGAATGTATATTCTTTGTTCTTTTGGCTTAACAAAAAAACTGTATATAAAAACACTATCTGATCACTGGGGGATTGTAGTTCAGGTGTAAAGCACCTGACCAGCATGTATGAGGTGCTACACTCTACTTAGTAGCAGCAAAAATAAAATCATTACCTGGATTGGCAATCCTCAAACAAGGACAAGTACTTTTTTTTTTTTAAAAGCATATAAATTAACCAGTTATTCGTCTTAATGATTATTATCACGAATATTTTATCATAACTATGAAAAACTGCTTCCTATTCAATTTAGATTAAGTTATGACCATACTATATTTATGCCATACAGGAAATAAGGTAAACACAGGTTAAAAAATGTACTATCCCCTTTTGTAAAAAAAGGAAAATGCTTCATAGTTGTTTTGCGGTGCTAGAGAGCAAAGCCAGAGCCAGGCAAATGCTTTGTCAGTAAGTTATACTTCCAGGTCCTTGGATTTTTAAAATATAGATATATATTTTATAACTTTCATGGATATTGATCAATAGTAATGAAAGTTATAAAATATTAAAATCTATAGTTTTTCAGTCTGAGTGTGCTACCTGGCTAAATGATGTATATGACAAAGATGTTTTAAAAATAAAAACAGGGCTAGAGAGATGGCTCAGAGGTTAAGAGCACTGGCTGCTCTTCCAGAGGTCCCGAGTTCAATTCCCAGCAACTACATGGTGACTCATAACCATCTACAGTGAGATCTGGTGCCCTCTGCCCTCTTCTGGCGTGCAGGTGTACATGCAGGCAGAACACTGTATACATAATAAATAAATCTTAAAAAAAAAAAAGAAAAACAGTAGCTGAATGGTGTTGGCACATGCCTTTAATCCCAGCACTTGAGAGGGGGATCTCTGTGAGTTTGAGGCCAGCCTGGTCAATGAGTTCCACAGCAGGGCTACACAGACAAACCTTGTCTTGAAAATACAAAAAAATACATTAATTAAAAAACAAAAAAACAAAAACAAGAAAAAAAACAAACCAGTAATAACTGGTACCAAACAGTATCTCATTTACCTGGTACTACATTTTCCTTTGTGAAATAAGACATTTCACAAAAGAAAAACAATTTAAACTAAACTACTTCCTTCTTTAAAAATTTGGTGGGTTTCCCCTTTCTTTTGCTCCCATCAGCATTTTCTAACTTCTTTCAAGAACCCTTCCTCCTCTAATTGTTTTTTAAAATTTCATTTTCAAAATGGTGAAGAGGTAGGAGGATTACAAGTTTGAGGTCAGGCTGGTCTATACAGACAGTGCCAGATTCCAGAATATCAAGGAATATATAAAAGATGCTGCCTTTAAAAAAAAAATTAAGTATTTTTATGTGTATGAGTAAGTGTTTTGCCTGCATGTATGTGTGTGTACCATGCGTTCCTGGTGCTCAGGATCCAGAAGAGGATTTCAGATACCCTGAAACTGAAGTTGAGGATGGCTGTGAGCTGTCTTTTGTGTGCTTAAACTAAATCTGAGTCCTCTGTAAGAGCAACAAGTACTCTTAATCACGAAGGCATCACTCAAGCCACTCAAAAATCACTTTAAAGTGGCTAAAAATGAGTCAAAATAATTCAAAAAACAATTTCCAGGCTTAATAAATGCATTCTGAGATCTAATATAATTATGTTATATAATTATAATATAAATATGTTATGTATGTAGCAAATCAGTGACTGACAAAGAAGTGGTAGGATTAAAAAAAAAAAACAAAAAAAATTTAAAGCAGAAATTCATACTACTTTTTGTATATATTAAAACACACTGTTCTATTTTTATAGCAAATATGTGCTATAAAAGTCCCGCACTAAAACCCTAGAAACATCGTTAATAAGTCAAAGTAGAAAAACCATTTGTACCTGTAGACCAGATCTTCAGCATCTTATCCCAGGAGCCACTGCAAAACTAAAAAGATAAATACAAAGGAGAAAGCATATGTAATAGCTCATTTTCTTCACCCCCTTTTTACTTTCCAAGTTTTTCTTTGCTTGCTTCATCTCTCTGAACCCAAGCTCTAAAATCTTTACTACTACATAGTCTTCTGGAAGCTGTAGCCTTGGTCTCCATGGTAACCAGCTGCTATTCTTACGTGTCTTGCATAGCTGTTTAGATCAAAGTGGGCAACTAACTTATACTACACTAATAGGTCTGTTCTGCCTCTAGAATCCTGGGAAACGAACTTAGACTTTTCCTACAGGAAACAAAGTAGATTTTTTTCCCCAAGGAACAAATAGTATATAGGATATACAAACTAGGAAGTATTTCCATGTAGAAAAAAAAAACAAAACAGAATAAGGTTCAAAATGAACACAAGTGACTTAGGAACACAGAGAAGGTTGGGGTATGCTGGCCACATTCAGCCTCCATTCCAGAGGTTCTTGAGCCCAAATGTACCATTACCTTCTTGTTCTGGCTTGTTCATTCTTTCTCTGACTATCACAATCAAATTTTCTCCTGAGCTTTAGTAAGTTGAAAATGAGTTTCTGTCTATATGTAAGCAAAATACATATCTCCTAACTTCCTAGCCAAAAGACAAAGGTTAATGAATTTGGACTCAACAACATAGAAACTCTCTGTGACTGAAAATAAATCATAAACCTTTATCTTTGAGTACATCAAATATTCTGTTACTCCAAAATGCAGAACACTCCTAAATCTGGAATTCTCCAATGCAGCACGCAGTTATCACTCTCTGGTCTACATGCTTAACCATTACTATTTTGTTATAATAAATAAGGAGTAGGGCAGGCTGGGCATGGAGGCTCATGCCTGGAATCCCAGTACTTAGGAGGTTGAAGCAGGCCAATCAGCAAAAGGCCAGACAGGACCACACAGGGAGAATTCCTAGACAACCTAAGCTAAGGTGATAACCCGTCTCAAAATATGAAAATAACAGACTACGGATTCAGTTCAGGTGCAAGTGCAAGATGTTCGCCAGCACTGACAGTAAATAAGTGCTTAACATTAACCCTAGAGCATGCTATGGCTCAGGTGTCACCTAGACATTTTCAATTGATGACAACACTGCAAGAAAATTTGACGAATTAAAAAACTATCAATTACTATCATTTAAGGTTATATAAAGAAACTACTAGTTAACCTGATTTCTCTTCTCTTCTAATCTAATTTTTAAAATATAATTTATACAATAAAGACAGACCGATACCCAGATTGAAGCAGTAAATCTATCTTTCTTATTGTATGACTACTTACTTTGGGTCTAAAAATTCTTAGTAACTTTTAGCATCTGATTTTTTTTACAAGTGAGAGAACCATTAAGAACTAATATAGAAGGGCTGGAGTGATGGCTCAGTGGCTAAGAGCACAGTGTGCTCTTCCAAAGGACCTGGGTTCAATTCCCAGCACCCACATGGCAGCTCACAACTGTCTGTAAAGCCAATTCCAAGGGATCCAACACCTTCACACCAATGCATACAAAATAAAAATCAAATAAAATTATTAAAAAAGAATATAGATATATCTGTTTATTCAGTTGCTTAAATTATAACAACACAATAGTGACAACACACTGGCTACTTACTTTAGTTCCCGAGCTATCGACTGCTATAGAATCCACACTCCCAGCATGCCCTCTGCAGCAGTGTAGGGCTTTCACTTTGTTCCTCTCTATATTCCATTCCCATAAGAGAATAGTCTGATCCATTGAGGCACTCAGTAGTAAGCAGGACAAACCATCTGAAATAAAAAAGAAAACAAGAAACAAATTAGGACAAAATCTTAACTGCATCTTATTTATCATTCAGTGTTTTTGTGAATGTTTTACTGGACTGCTTTTAAAAGAGAGCTAACGTGGCAAAAAGGGAAAATTCTTAAGGCAGGCCTAGTACTGTGCCTCTGTAGTCCCAGCCTCAGGAGTCCGAGGTAGAATGTGACAGGCATTAGGCCTCCCTGGGATGTATAGGCCAGCCTAGGCAAGCTGTGACCACCCCCCCCTTTAGCCCCCCTAAAAAAGAGAAGATGCTTAAAAACAGGAAAAATGTGTTTAATACATACAGTAACTTGAAAAGGTACACTGATAGTTTTGTTAAATATTTACTTCCGAGGGCTAGAGAGATAGAGGAGAGATTAAGAATACTGGCTGTCCTTCCAAAGGTCCTGAGTTCAATTCCCAGCAACTACATGGTGTCTCAAAACCATCTATAGTGAGATCTGGTGCCCTCTTCACATGCAGGCAGTACACTGTATACATAAATAATAAATTTTAAAATTTTTTTACTTCCAGGAGGCAGAGGTGGGAAGATCTCTATGAGTTCAAGGCCAGCCTGAGTTCCAAGACAGCCATGGCTACACAGAGAAGCCCTGCCTTGAAAAAAAAAAAAGATTTAACAACGTATAGATTTGGTATGTAGCTCAGTGGCCAAGTGTGTGCCCAGCATGCACAGAACCCTGGGTTCAATCTCTAGACCAGGGGGAAACAAATAGCAACCTATAGAATTTAAAAATATAATTCTTTCCTCCTTGAGTATCATAGTTCTGAAAGATCTCATAGAACCGAGGCATGAATCATTTTTCACCCAATCATTCTTCTGCTACAGTAAAATTAGTTCAATGTATTCTAAACTCTTAAGATTCTTAAGTAGAACCTTACCTTTTTTCACCCAAGCCACATCTTTCACAACATCTGTATGTCCCGCAATTGTCATTATTGACTTTCCTTCCAATGACCAGATCCGAGAAGTCTTATCATAAGAACCAGATAGGATCCTACCACAAAAAAAAAAAAAACAAAAAAAAAAAAGCTATGAATTACAAATGCTTGAAACTCTGAAAATTCAATGTTTTCTATGGCAACAACAAAGCAAACTTTGGACAATAAACTCTTCTTTTTATGAAGAACAAGATTTCAAAGTATAACAGCTTGGGTCATACTATTTTTCTGAACCATTAAAAACATGAGATTTCACCTTTGTTATAAATACTGTACTTCACCAAAGCAAAGCAAGCTGCTTAAAAGGCCTAACAGTCCTTAATTAACCACTGAGACTATTAAGAGAAAAACAGGGATGGGGAGCGTGGTGTTAGAACACTTGCCCAGCAAGCCGAAGCCTCTGGGCTTGATGTCCAGCACAACAGATGTAGACACCACCCCACCTCCAGCACCCTCTGATCAATTCCTAAGGCATTTATTCTCAGATCTGCACCAATTCCCCTTTAACTCCAGGTTGCCCGTGTTAGCCCCACGGCAGAATGCCTGCATCTTCATGGTAGCCGGCAGGCAGATCTGCAATCACAAAAATTAAATTTTCACCTCTATGAAAAATCTGCATCTTTAAATCTTTTATGTCTTAAATAACAATGACTGCTGACATTATAGAATACAAATGTCACAACACTTTGAACAAAGAAAACCTAATAATGAACACTTGTTTTCTTCTTGAATACATTGACTGCAAAAGCCTGTTTGTTTTAGTCACAAATATACACAGCACAAAGTTACTTTTATGAAGAAAAAGGAATCAGAGAAACAGTCACACTGTGGACGGCAAAAGCTGGAGGAACATAAGAAAAAAGCACATTCCCATGGCATACCATTCTTCTGCCCCTTTAACTGAGCTGATCCAGTCATCATGGAACATGCACTGCTCTGGCTGGGGTGCGGTGTATTTTTCCACGTATTCTATTTCCACAACCTCTTCCTAGTCACACAGAATAAATCAGGAACAGTTTTTAAGCATTACTTTGAAGACTGAAAATTTGGGAGTCATTTAAAAGTTAAGATTTCAGCTTGGAATAGTGGTGTGCCCTTTAACCTCAGCATGCAAGAGGCAAACAGATCTATGAGTTCAAGGCCAGCCTGGTCTACATGGCAAGTTATAAAACAGCCACAGCTACATATGCTGATTTCTGTGCCCTGAGATCCAGCTGCAGTCTGGACATCAGCATTGTCATCATTTTTAATCAATGTTTTGTAAGCACTGCCCCCCAAATCTCTGATTGGTTAATAAAGAAACTGGATAGCCAATGACAGGAAGGCTGGACTTTATTTGCAGTCTTGGGGTCCCAGGGAAGGACTATGAGGTGAAAAAGAAAGAAAAGAAGGAAGAAGAGGTAGAGAAAGGAAACAGGACTGACCTGATGGAGAAGGAGCCTAGGCAGGACCAATATGGCAAGTAATTTGGGACATGTGCTAAGAAGTAGCCAGACTAGCATAGAGGGTTAGAGTAGATGATTATATGGCCAGTTATAGAGTGGGTGATTAGAAAAAGCTTCCCAGCAGGGCGTGGTAAAGCACACCTGTAATCCCAGCACTCATGGAGGCAGAGGCAGGTGCCTCTACAAAGTGAGTGAGTCCAGGACAGCCAAGGCTACACAGAGTAACCCTGTCTCAAAAAAAAAAAAAAAAAAAAAAAAAAAAAAAAAAAAAAAAAAAAAAAATTAAAAAAAAAATATATAGATAGATAGGCCTCCCAAATTATACAATATTTTGACAAAACAGAGAAACCTTGTCTCAGGAAACCAAAAAAGTGGACTGGAGAGATGGCTCAGCCATTAAAGGCTAGGCTCACAACCATAAATATGAGTTTGATTCTCAGCACCCACAACTGTCTCTCCAGCCACACACGTAAAAAAACATAAAGTTGTTTTAGAAAAGTTTAAAGTGGGAATAAAAAGAAAACTTTTATGTAATTAGATATTCAGATACACAAAAAGATCATACAAGTATATGATGAGAAGAGTTCTGTTCTGGATGTTGAAAGTTCTGGAAATGAGTAATGATTGCTGCACAGGACCGTACTCCACATTACTGAACTGTATGCTTAAGAACAGCTAAAACTGGGCTGGAGAGGTGGCTCAGAGGTTAAGAGCACCGGCTGCTCTTTGAGGACCCAGGTTGAATTTCCAGCTTACACCTGTCTGTAACTCCAGTTCCAGGGAAGTTGACACCCTCACATAGACATACATGCAGGCAAAATATCAATGAACATAAAATAAAAATAAAGTGTTTAAAAAAAAAAGGAGCTCAGCAGTGGTGGCACATGCCTTTAGTCAGCACTCAGGAGGCAAAGGCAGGCGAATTCAAGTTCAAGACTTCAGTTCAAGACTAAGCTGGTCTACAGAATTAGTTCTACAACAGCCTGGAGTACACAGAGAACCCTGTCTCAAAAAACAGAAACAACAAAGGGTTTTAAAATGTTAAATTTGCTCTTATATAGAGGCAATTACAAATTATAAGCAATTTATTACGTTTACCTATTTTAAGTGTGTGCGCATCCATGTAATCTACAGTGTATATGGAGGTCAAAAGGCAACTTGTAGGAGTTAGTTTTCACCTTCTACCATGTGGGTCCTGGGGATGAACTCAGGTCATCAGGCTTTGTGGCCAGTGCCTTTACTCAGTAAGCCATCTTCCTGGCTCCAAATATTCCCTTTTTAAGCCAGAGTCTTACGCTATAACCCTGGTTGGCCTAGAACTCATAATGTAAACCAGGCTGGCAAGGAGCTTACACAGACCTGCCTACCTCCACCTCCTGAGTGCTTAAAGACATGTACCATTACCTTTGGCTGCATTCTTTTTGTTTTAGATTTTATTCATTTTTGTTTTGTGTGTATGGGTGTTTTGCCTGCATGTAGTCTACCTTGTGTATGCAGTGCTCAAGAAGGCCAGAGAGAGGCAGATCCCCTGGGAATGAGTAACTGACAGTGCTTAGTCACCATGTGAGTGCTGGGAGCTGAACCCAGATCCTCTGGAAGAGCTAGTGATATTATTAACTATAAAAAATAACATTAAGGAAAGTTGGCACAACCATAACCACTGCAAACAGCGAGAGCCATAAAGCCAACACAGATGTTTCACAGTTCCAGCAAGGCTGAGCCGAATGCTGCAATCAGTGTCATTCTTGTTCTGGGGTCGATATGGTGTTATCTATTCTATGTTAGTTTCTTTTTCCCGCTGAGGCCTGCTTGCTACACAGACACTCACATACCCCTAATGACACTGTAAACTTTGCTTCTCTGTTTAACAAATTAAATGGGCAAATAAAAGAAAATGCCACATTTGGGCAAGGCGGATAGGAAGGTGTGGCCGAAGTTTGTGGGCTTCTGGGAACTGAGAGGATCTTGGGAGAGAGACAGGAAGAAAGAAGGAAGGAGAAAGCCATCATGGATCAGGTGGAGAAGAGCACCGTGTAGGTTGGGAGAAAGAAACTGAGAATGTGGAAAGGAGTGATCCAGATGAAGGATCAGCAAGTATTTATGAATTATGGAGGGAGGTATCCCAACTAAGAATAAGTGAAGCAGAGAACATGAGATGCGGGTTTGGAAATATGAGCTAGCATAGATGAAGTCATCTGCCCAGCTTAAGATAAATAAAATCTAACAGGTGTCTGTGTCTTATTGTGACAGTGGATTAAGTAATAAAAAAATGTGGTTTAGCCTCCCTTTACAATATGCTTAGAGTTCTCTGATGGGGGGTCATGCAGGGAACATTCCTGGATGAATAAAACTCAGTAAATTAAGATAGATTGATTAAAATAAGCTTTTCCTATTTTATAGCATAGATGATGAAACAGATAGTAAAAGAAGTTAGGTATTAGTATTTGCTATTCATAAAAGACTGGTTCAGATATTTTCTGTTTCTCTAGAGTGCTTTCAGTCTGCAAACACTGCTAACCTAAAAGCACACTGTCATATAATAAATGTGTTTGCTTTGGAGGAGACGTTCTCTAGATTCTTTAAATTGGAGTTATAGGACTGATAATAAAAAATAAAATTTGTTCTGTTTGTATTTTCTAATTGTGACTGAACTTGTAACCCTGGACATATAATGAAAAAAATCAAAGAAATAATCTTGTACTTTTTGGATAATCATTAGTCTGTCTTTGTTCTGTGAAACTAATAAATAAAAAAAGCAATCCAACGCTAGTCAGTAACAGCTTTGACCATCTGAACCTGACTCCCTCCTTCCCTGCCTTCGCTGCCCCTCAGGCTCATCAGGATGGCACTGTCAATAGACAGCACCATTGGGGAAGACCCCTGGGCAGAACGTTTAAAATCACTGGAAGTCACCAATCACTATAACCTAACACACACTTTGTGTGCAATTATGTGGTATTCCTGATTTAGTAGTACACATACAATTGTTATTCCTTTTCTTACTTATGATTTCACAGATTTAAAGACTTAATTCATTTGCATTTTAATGAATAAAATACTCTTAGAGGCAGTCTGAAAGATTACTATATAGAAACGCAAATTCAAATTTCTGAGTGAGTGGGCAAAGGTGCTTACTAGCAAGCCTGAGGTCATAGGTTCAAGAGACACATGGGAGAGAACTGACTCCTAGTAATTGTCCCCAATAATTGTCAACCTTCATGTGGTGGTTATAGCACCTACATGTACCATATACTAAATAAATAAGTAAATACAACTTTAAAATGTTTTCTAAGATTCCTGGGTGTTGAAAACAATTTAAACTGATTCTATAAGGAGTTACTCAAAGTATTTTGTAACGATTAAATCAAATACAAGCAGTACTTGGACTCACCGATGAAATGTTCTCCAGCTCCATGTGTTTGACCAAGGGCATTCGAAGAAACTGGCCCTTGATGAGGAAATCGAACTCGACATGTTTGTGGAGCTCTGAAAAAGAGAGAAGTCTTAAGAATATTGGTGTATTATGTGAGAACTTCAGAGCAATCAAGTCCACAGACCTTGACTACTGCTGCTTCAGATGCTCTACAACTTTTCATGGCACATCACACAGATGTTACATTCTAACACACTGCATGTTTTTTTAATTTTTTCTGGACAGGATCTCTGTCCTGGAACTCACAGAGGTCCACCTGACTGTCTCCCAAGTGCTAGGATCAAAAGCAAACGCCACCACACCAGCAGGCTACACCAACTGTAAGGAGCCATCATATTTTGTTCTTCAGTTGGCTTACTCTTGGTTTTATGGTTGGTGTAATTATTTTAGGGAGCTAGGGTCTGAATCCAGGCTTTATGAGTTCCAGGACAGCCAAGGCTACACAGAGAAACCCTGTCCCAAAAAAGAAAAGAAAAAAGGTTTCTTGAGTATACTACAAGAAACAGGCTAGACAGTACCTAAAGTACCACCTAAAGCCCATTTACTGATTTTTATTTTATTGTTTATTCTTTTTGTTCTTTTCAAGACAGGGTTTCACTGTGTGACCCTGGTTGTCTGGGAACTCACTTTGCAGACCAAGCTAGCCTCAAATGTACAGAGATCGCCTGCTTTGCTAAGATTAATGGTGTGCACCACCACCCTCCTGGCCATTATCTTATTTTTTTTTTTTCTTTCTTTTTTTGATTTTTGAGACAGGGTTTCTCTGTGTAACAGAGGCCTGGCTGTCCTGGACTCAAGCTCACAGAGTTTGCCTGCCTCTGTCTCCTGAGTGTTAGGATTAAAGGACACAATGGCTGGCTCATTACCTGATTTTTAAAAAGCTCTTGATTTACAGAAAATTTACAACATACACAAAAGTATAAATACAGCAAACATCCATATCCTACTCCAGTGTCAAACAACTCCAGAATAATCATTTCTACTCCTCTCTCCATTCTCCCACTAGTTTTTTTTAAAAGCAAACCTCAGACATCATATCATTTCATTTTTAAATGGCCTTATTATATTTTTCTAAAATATAAGAACTTAAAAGATATTAAAATATTAATTATGTTACTGTTAAATACTCATGACTCTTGATGCAGTTATTAATTTAATTAACGTTTAAAAACTGGGCCCTACTGTGTAGCTCACACTGGCTTCAAACTCACTGCATAGCTCAGGCTAGCCTTGAATGCTTCATCTCACTGCTTCAGCCTCTGGGGGCTGGGGAGTATGCCATCATGTCCAGCTCCTCATGTTTTAGAGTAGGCTTAAGTCCCCCTCCTTTTTCTTCTTGTCATTTCTTCACCAAGGAAAGTGGGTCAACTATCTTTCATTGCTTACATTCTGGGCTTGGTTAATTATAGCTCCAAAGTGACTTTATTTTTTAAGTTTATTTTTATGATTATCTTGGGTATGTAAGATGGGTGTTTGTGGCATGTGTGCCACGATGCCCAAGTGGGGTCAGAAGACAAGTTTGTGGAGTTGGGTCTCTCCACTTTTCCTTGGGTTGTGGGGATCAGGTTATCAGGCTTGCAGTAGTGGACAGCAAGAGCCTTTAGCTCTCCTACCATGTCCTTGAAAGCAGTGAGCCTTAAATAACTGCTAAGACTTCAGGTTTCTTTATTTTTTGGAAAGTTTTCACAGGGAGTATTGTCTATCTCCTACTGTACCACATCAACATGGATCCATCAACAAGGTGTAAGTTTTTTTTCTATATGTGTGTGTGAGCATACGCGCGTGCATGAGTCTGGAAGTTCAAGGCTGATGTTCAATGTCTTCCTGGCTCATTTGCCACCTTAAATACTAAGGTCTGTTATGTGGAGACTGGAGATCTGAACACTTGTCTTCACCGTCCACATAAACACTATTCACTGAGCCATCTTCCCGGCCCTTACCTACCTATCTTTTACAGTTGTTGAAATCCACCTTCAGGATCCAGCCTGACTGCATCCACCATAATGGTCCCTAGCTACCACTAACCTTACTTAATGGTTCTAACAATTAATGATAATCACTACTTATATCTATTATTGAAGCTGGCAAGTAATAATTTAATACATTTAATTAGTAAACTGATCCTATTAGTCTTCCCATAAATATTAGCAGTAATCAACTAATGATTTATGTTTTAATATTTTGAAATCCAAATAATTTGCTTAATAACTTAAGAGTGATGCATCAGTTATTTCTATATAATTACAAATAAAATAAATACCCATCAGAATCTCTATGTTATATATGATAAAAATAAGAGGACACCTCAAAAATACTGTATCTTTAAATTAAAAACTATAGCTTTTTAGCAATAAATAGATTGCAAGCCCTATCCATCCCTTGATAAACAAAAGCCTGCACTATCTCACAAGCCATGGTGGTACACGTCTTTAATCCCTGTGAGAAGGCACAAGCAGAAGGATCTCTCTGAGTCTGAGGCCAGCCTGGGTCTGCATAATGAGTTCCAGGACAACCTGGGGTACATAGTGAGCCCCTGTCTCAAACAAACAAACAAAAACCCAAAACCAAAACCTATACCAAAAGCACAAAACTTAAGAACTAAGAGACTACTTAACAATGAAGAGGAAAGACACCAGTTATAACTCACCCACCCACCCAATGCTTCAAGTAGGAAAGATGCAAAAGAGCTTCACAGCCATTAAAAACACTGGCATAAAGCAAACTTCTTCACTGACAAATTCTGTGGGTTTTTTTTTTTTTTTTTGGTTTTTAAAGGCAGGGGCTTCTCTGTGTAACAGAGCCCTGGCTGCCCTGACCTCTCTTCATACACCAGGCTGGCCCTTGAACTCAAAGAGCCCCAGTTGTCTCTGCATCTGGGATTGAAGGCATGTGCCATCAAGCCCAGCTAATTCTGTTTTTTTGTTTTTGTTTTTTTTTTTAAAGATGCTTTATGTAGTTTTCAATTCCTTGTGTGTTTATGAAATTTGATTATACCCATTATTTTTTTTGGGTAATTTTTAACAAGAAACACCCATATTAACAAAGACTTTTGTTATTATATAAAATAAACGCTAAAATATACTGTTATCTTGTTTTACACATCTCTAGCAAACATGAGGCCTAAGCTTGAAGGCTCTTGTTTTATTTGGCACAAGCACAATCCTTTTATTACCGTAAATAGCATACATTAACATCTGTACTCCCAAATTACAAATACTTTGCCTCTAAACTGTCTTTAAAAAGCAGATGAAACAATTATTTTTTCCAGAAAAATTTCTTCTTTCAAAGAATCTACCATAAAAATCTGTATGTTACAACTGATTTATTTTATTATAAAATTCATGTACCGAATAAAAAAAATGGAACTAAAAAATATGTATAGCCAGGTATGGTGGCGTAAGACTTTAATCCCAGTACACTGGAGGCAGAGGCAGATGGATCTCTTTGAGTTAGGGGCCAGCCTGGTCTACAGAGTTCCAGGACAGCCAGGGCTACAAAGAGAAACCTTGTCTCAAAATCCAAAAAATAAAATAAAACAAACAAAATGTATCTAAGTGAAGCTGATGGCACTGTGCCCGCTCCCAACTTCCTGGAGCATATATACTCACCATTTTTGGTCTCCAGTAATTTATTGATGATGTTACTAAGGTCAGCAACTTCAGAGGTGGCAGGGATTGAAAAAGGAACATCATCTACAGCATATCTATACACAGGAAATGATATGTCAGCATTAAGTCTACACATTTTGACAAATCTGCATTTATTCATTCAACAACTGTTTATTGGGTACTTTACACAAGACATTTACTACATGGCACAAATAAAACGATGTAAGGTCTCTCTATGTTTTTTGAGACAGGGTTTCTCTGTGTAGCTCTAGCTGTTCTGCAATTCTCTGTAGACCAGGCTGTCCTTGCACTCAGAGAGATATGCCTGCCTTTGCGGCCTGACTGCTAGTATTACAGCCATGTACCACCACCGCCTGGTAAGATTGTCTTTATTCGTAAAAGAACAGTGAAAACCCATGAACACAGTGTCATAAATGATGAGACATAAGTCACTTCAGAGAACAGGGTGGAAGTTCTGGACCCAAATAGATGCACAAAAAAGATAATTCTTAAGCCATAGCTGTAAAAAGTGATGTTGGCCAGGTAGGAAAGGGAAACCTGGAAAGGAGACGGTGGGAAAGCAATAGCAGACCAAAGGAACCTGTGCCTATTTCAAGCAATGATTTTGCCTTAGGTAGCGTTCAAAGACGAGAAACATGTAGAGTGTTTTAAATCCTATGGTCTATAAAACTATTTTTAATTCTTTGTATAGGCAACAAGGAAACACTGTAGCAGTCCAAATTAAGGAGTAATAAGAGTACTTTGCATAGTTACTTCTTTATAGCTGTTTAACAGACTGAATTAGAAGAATATGTAACCAGAAGCAGAAGACTCAAAGAGAAAAAAAAAAGTTGTAAATTATTTCTCTGGTAAGGAACTTGTATCTACCATATATAATGAACATTTACAGTTAGGTGTTAAAAAGTAAAAAAAAAAAAAAAAAAACAAAAACGAAAAATGTTTAACAGTCAGGGAATCTGAATAGTTTTCCACAGAAAAGAGCAATGACTACAGGCACAGGACCAAACCACAATCATTTCACATCCGTTAGGGTGCAAATACAGTGTTGGGAAGATACAGAGAAAGAACCCTCATTCACTGCTGGTGGTAATGTAAAGCCGTAGGGTTACTTTGGAAAACAGTTTGCTAGTTCCTCTAAAAGTTAAATGTGGTCTTCCTACTTGGCCCCAAAACTACACTCTTGAATATACACCAACAAGCAATAAAAATGCACATTCACTGGGCATGGCAGCACGAGCCTTTAATCCCAGCATTTGGAAGGCAAAGGCAGGTTGATAGGAGGGTCTAAGGCCAGCCTTGGCTACACTGTTCACAGAAAAACTGTACATTAATGCTTACACAGCCACTGTTCACAATAGCTAAGATATTCAAAGATCTAATTGGATAATAAGAGAAAATGAGCCATATAATGGACTATCTGGCCATTAGGTATGGTGATATTCTGCCTTATGAATAAACTACAAAAAGCTTTCATCATGTTTTATAACAGCAAGAGAAACGTAGCTAGAACAACACATTTAATACACCTAATCAAATCGGTAACTGAATTGACTTCAATCTATTTTAAAAAAAGAAAAAAACGGACTGGAGAGATGGCTAAGAGGTTAAGAGCACTGGCTGCTCTTACAGAGGTCTTGAGTTCAACTCCCAGTAACCACAGGGGGTTCACAACCAGCTGTAGTAAGATCTACTGCCCTCATCTGGCGTGCAGGTGTATATGCATACAGAACATTGTAGAAATAAATAAATCTTTAAAACAAAACAAAAACAGCTCTATGAACCCCAAATTTAGAGATCCAGTTTCTAGACTGCTTGAAAAAAAAAAAAGCAAACACAGTTGTGCTTTCAGAAACCGCCAGAAAGCATCAACGGGCAGCCTGGAAACAGAAGTGCCACAGTTCACTCCTCAAATTAAGAGCACGGTGTGCGCATCATTCAGAAAGTCAACTCGAAGCCCTGTTAAAATTGTAAAGAGCTCACGAAGGTGGGTGGGAAAACGGAGATTCAGGAAGCCGGCTAAGATGTGCCCACTGCTTCCAAATGGGACAGGGCACCAGTGAGGGGCTTGTGAAAAAGACGGGAGGGCAAATGAAATCTTTTTATTTTTATTATTATTAGCTCTATCCGCCAGTCAGCTTATCTCATTTGCATTCAATCCTCTTAATTCCAGCCAGATACTTGTTAAACTCTTTTCAGCTTTGATTTCCTGAAGCCTTGTCCCGTTTCTTCTTTAGTGTCTGTCCCCAGGCAGAACGGCCAAGGAGGGGTCTTAAAACGAGATCGGCTACGGGGAGGCAGGGACAGGAGCCGAAACCCTCACTTACTCCTTGTCCTCGGTGTAGAAACGTGCCTGGAGCTGTGCCATGGCGGAAGGTACACGCGAGACCTCTCCGGGAAGACGTGCGCGCGGACGGTCGGGCAGCTCCAGGCAGACGAGGACGCCGCCGGCGCGGTGGAAGCTGGGCTTCGGCTCCCTTCCTCCTGCTTCCTCAGAGCACACCACGAGGTTCCCTTCCCACCGGCGCCCAGCCCGCACACATCAACTACCGATTCCGGGATTGAGGAAACATCGATTAGTGAGGCAGAGTCTTAAAGGCAGCCAGGCCCCCTTAGTCCTTGGTTTCTTACTATCTACCTACATCCGTAATCCACGTACTACAAACCCCAGAAGGGAGCGCGTTTCAGACCCTCTGAACACTGGGAGTTGTAGGTTTGATTCATTTGGCCGCACCGCGTCCAGGCTCCCTTATTTGCTTTTAAAACTCCCTTTCCCGGGCAGATATTACACTTCCTGCTCCTGAACTTCGGGCGACAAGGGTCCCGCCAGTTTGTCTGCTATGCAGAGTTCCAAAAGCCCGGTTCAACCGGGACCTCATGTGTTCTTTCTTACCTCAGGCTGCAGAGCGGAAATAGGAAAAAGGAGAGCGCGTCGGAGGGGAACCGGGCGACGGTGGCCGGGAAGGGTCCAACCTCTGGGCCCGCACTGCGCCGCCCGGAGGATTGCGCCTGCGCATTGTGCTGGTCTCCATGGCGGGGCCTCGGAGCCAAGACGAGGTTGAGTAGACTCGTTTTGCATTTTCCCCCTTCTGCTCCGGCGGACTCCCCTCTCGCGTGGCGGGGCTCACTGCGGCGGCAGGGCTGGGGGAGCCGGAGGTCTGGCCGAGCCGTCTGCGCCCACGGACCGGACGGACGCTCCCTCCCTCCCCTCTTCCCCCCCGCGTTCCTCCTCCTCCTCCTCCCGTCACCCCCTGACCCTCTCGGGCTGGGAGCAACCGCCGGCCCCCGCCCCCGCCGTCGCCGGACGCCGCGGCGTGCGGTCCCTGCGCCCTCGCCGGCCTCCGCGGCGCGTCCTGCACCCCGGTCCCGGGACGGGGCCCGCGGCCCGGAGAGGGCAGGCTGCGGCCGGGAGAGGCTGGTGTCCTGCGGAGGGTGCTGAGCCCTAGAAGGCGCCAGCGTCCGCCCCAGAGGGGCCCGTCCCCTCCTTTCTGAGCACCTTCTCCCCTGCTTTCAGACTTTTTTTTTCTTTTAATCTCGAGATAACTCGAAGGCTTGTCTCGGTCCCAGTGGTCCTTCTGCTATGACTCTAGGGGAGTACTACGCCAACGCCCCTTTTGAAGTCACTCGCCTGAACAGTCCCGGGAGGGGAGGGGCGGGTGACCGGACACAGTCCTCCGAGACAGCAGTTTCCAATCAGGCTGAGCTGGATTGCAAAATGTGTGTGGGCTTAGTGGTATGTGTGTGCAGGTGAAAACAATGCAAGCTTTTCTTTTCTCTATGTCGCCTAATATTTAAATCCTCTGGAGCAAATTAGAAGGGATCTAAACAACCGGAGGAGAGAGAGAAAACAACAACAACAAAGCAGTCATCTGTTAAGTGAGCAATGACAGTTAAAAGCATGAGTTAATTTTCAGTTGATCCACCCTACAGATTTGCATGCCCTGAAACAAGGATGCCTGAATTTAATTAACCTCTGTGCCACACTTTGACCAACTGTGAGAACTGAATGTCACATAGGAAGTACTCAGTAAATGTTAACTTTTGCCCTGAGAGCTAGCAAAACAAGTTTTTACTAGAAACTTTACCGATGTAGTGGAGGCAAGAAAATGGGAAAACCTCTGCACAAGTTCCAGAAAGGAACAAAACAAAACAAAAAACCGCTTACGTTTGGATTTGCTAGTAATAGTGTAGTCCTTTAAATGTGAGTCATTTGGAATGGTGAGGATTTACATTAAAAAAGCTGGGACATCTGAAACGTGAAATTCCTTAGCTGAAGTATCACTATTGTTAGCATATAAATGATTACAACAGCTCTTAAACTTCCTTTAATATGGGCTTATTAAATTGGCAGTACTTGAAAGCCAGTACATTTTTATGTTAATTTGAATGGAAAACTATGATGAGGAAGATACAGAACATAAATTACTCAAGGAAAGATTTCAATTTGCAAAGCAGAAATCTTGAATTCACTAAAGTGTATTTTTATTTGGTTAAGATGTTTACTTAAGTAAAATTTAATAAGAATATCCAGTATGATTTCTTTTTCTTTTTTTTTTTTTTTTTTTTTTTCAAATTTTGAGACAGGGTTTCTCTGTGTGGCCTTAGCTCTCCTGAACTTGCCAGGCTGGCCTCAGACTCAAGAGACCCTCTTGCCTCTGCCTCCCTGAGTGCTGGGGTGAAAAGCTTGCACCACCACAACAGTGACTTATTTGTCATGTCTTTTGTTGTTTCCAGGCAATTCCTAGATAGCTAATGCTTTTGAGTCTTGGTTTTCTTAAGTTTCGTTAATATTACTGCACACTTTTGAGATTCATTTACTGTGGGCTTCATGAAGACTCACTATTAGCTGCAGAAGCTCCAACATGGAAACAGTTTCTTTTTGTTACAGTCTTCCCCCTCCCCCACTCCAGGATGGATTTGAATTGACTCTGTTTCATTAGCTTTTAACTCAAGGCCCTCCTGCCTCTGCCTCCTGAATGCTGGGATTATACCTGCCTTCTACCACACATGGCTATTGCTTGCCTTGAACCCGAATCCGAAGTTTTGGAATCCGTCTCAGGGCTTTGTGTATGCTGAGCTCCATCTGCATCATAGCCCAAGTTCCGGGATCTTAAGATCTCAAGAGAATTACCATAGTTCCCTTTTACCCGTAGTTTTGTGTTCTTCACCTTCAGTGTCCTGCTGTCAATATTAAGTGGAAATCCTAGAAATAATTCTGAGTTTTAGATTGTTTGTCTTCCTCAGTAACCTAATTGTCTTGCACTCCCCTACCTGGGATGTGAATCATTTGTCCAGGGAGAGCATCCACTCTGTCCACTGTCCACCCGTAAGTAGTTAGTATCCTTTCAGAGAGTAAGCCAGTACCACAGTCTTTGTGTTACAGCAAGTGCAAAAGTGCTAATAATGGCAATTCACATGTGCCAGAGAGACATTTCCAAGTGTTTTAAGTAAAATGAACTTCTTAATTTGGAAAAAAAAAAAAAAAAAAAAAGCTATAGGCTAATATTGTAACATCTACAACAAGCTATTTCAGAGCCCACATTCACAGTTTTACTAAATATATTGTTAAAACGTGTTTTTAATCTCCCTGCTTAATTATAAGTTAGCTCTCATTAGTTTGCATGTATAGAAAAAAAGCATGGTATGTTTAGCTATCCTTGATTTCAGGTAATCATATGGGCTCAGATTGTGTCCCCCACAGATAAGAGAGCAGAGGACGACTGTACTCCACTTACCTTTAGATGGCTAATACGATCACTCTAGAGTCAATATAAAAAAATAATTTTTAAGCTCTCAAAAACTAAAGGAATAAAAAATATGCGTGTATAGGCTAAGAGCTATAGAAATTGGCAGTGGTGGCCTACACCTTTAATTCAAGCATGGGAGACAGAGGCAGGAGGATCTCTATGAGTTCCAGACCTGGTCTATAGGACAAGTTCCAGGACAGCCACGCTACATAGAGAAACCCTCTCTCAAAACCCCCCCCCAAAAAAAAAACAAAAACAAAAACAAAACAAAAATATTATCTGCCTGCCTCTGCTTCTTTAGTGCTGAGATTAAAGATGTGTACCACCATACCTGCCTTGGATTAATAGTTTTAAAGGATTTATTTTAATCCACAAAGGTTATGGTGGAAATATGACAAAATTGATGTTGATAGTTTTTCAGGAACTACATCTGAGAAATTACCCTTAAAGTTTTGAACAAATGTATTTACTGTGGATCAAAATCAAGCACCCATAGCCCAAGTATTGCCCTTTATAGAGAAAAATCTATATATCTGACTAATTGGTAGCCCTCTGCCATGAATTCATCATGTGTAAAGAGTCAAACAGCCTTTATAAAGTGAAATCACAGAAGCACTCATTTTACGGTTTCTCCTAAACCTTTATTTTTTAAAAAGGTTGATGTTTACTTATCTGTATATGTTTGTGTCTTGTTTGTGGTTTATGCACATGAGTGCAGTGCCCACAGAGGCCAGACGAGGTGTTACATCCCCCGGAGCTGGAGTTGCAGGTGTTGTGAGCCCCTTCACACAGGTGGTGGGAAATGCATGTGGTCCTCTAGAAAAGCAGTATGTGTTCTCAACTACTGGGTAATTCCTCTAGCCCTGTAACCTTCACTTTTGATATAGAATAAAATCTCCTGCTCTGAAGTGATACAGACATCCTAGACAGCAGTTTTCCAGAAAAAGAAAAGGGGCTTTCTGACGTTTATTAGATTCCATCTTCAATGCCTCTTTCTCTCTGCTCCTTGTAGCCAGTCCTGGTACTTCCTGCTTACAAGACACATTTTTTGGTTCTAGGATTGGAGGTTGTAGGTGTGGAAACTTTATTTTCAAGCTTCTTGTGGCACTCAAAGATGCGGTGTTGGTAATTGTTTTCATTGAGGGGAAAAAAAAAAAAAACGTGGCTACAGAAATCTTTGTTTCAGTGATAACTGTAAACTGTTGGACCTGAAATAAATCTAGCTGTAGAGGAGGAAGCAGCAACAAAAGGTTAATCACCTCTTCCAGGGCACTAATGAGTCTTAAACTTTAGCTCCTATCAACTGAGTGGAATAAGGGTCAACTGTATTTAGCCTGGTAAGAAAACCTGTAATGAAAGTGAGCAGTTCTGTTATGTGTGCAAGAGTAAAATTGGCCATCATTTCCTTACAGAGAACATGCTACCTTGAACACACAAACAAAGCTGTCACTGCTATAATTTAGTTCCCCAAAGGAAGACCATCAATAAACATGAAAGGACGTTTCTGAGGCTAATAGAATGGAGGAACCTGGACTTGAAATGTGAGCCACTGCTTGAAGGTAATAACTTTTTAAACTTTTGGGGATTTTTGTTGGTTTGGTTTGGTTTTGGTTTTTTGAGACAGGATCACTCTGTGTAGCCCTGGCTATCCTGGAAATCACTTCGTTAACCAGGCTGGCCTTGAACTCAAAGAGCTCTGACTGATTCTGCCTCCCGAGTACTGGGAGTAAAGCCACCACTGGGCCACTGCCACCTGGCCATCTTCTTATTTTTTTCTAAATGTTTATGTTTTAACAAAGTAAATTACCAAATCCATCCTCCATTCCTATCCCCTCTAATCCAATTTTTCACCTACCCCCCACCCCACTATTCCCTCAACTCCATGTGCCTCTTTTTCTTCTTCTAATCCACTGAGTCACTTTAGTGTGGCATTGTGGGGGGGTGTGGAGGGCCATGTCTGGAGCATGGGCAACCCTCAAGGGTCAAATCCCAGAAAAACACTAACTTTCCTGCCACCAATGGCCAGCTGTTCCTTAGTTGGGGGTGGAGCTTGATGACTTTCATTTCTTTCCATTCATGGACTTTGTCTAGCTTCATTTTGTGCAGGTCTTACCCTTGCAGTCATAGCTTCTATGATTTTATGTATGAACTATGTCAGATGGAGAGCTGGGGTCTGGAATATACAAATAACTCAAAGTAGATACAAAAAAATAAACAATCCAATTAAAAATCTTGGAGTAGAACTAAACAGAATTCATAAAAAAAAAAAAATTAAAATTGCTAAGATTTAAAAAAAAAATGCTCATCAGGCACCTTTTGCCATCAGGGAGATTCAAATTGAAACTACTTTAAGATTTCATATTACTACAGTCAGATGGGTAAAATCAAAACAAACATGCTGGCAGGGATATAAAAAGAGGAGAAAGATTATTTGTTTGTTGAGGTCATTTTTGAAAATGAGTGTCCCCGACTTAAAAATTTAAGAACATTCTTTTAGTTCATAGAGATTTAGTAGGTATAAGGAAGTTTTAGATGGATGAGGGAAGATAGCAGTGTTTTATCAACACATCAGAAACTGGAACAAGAATATCTGTTCCTCCAATGGCAGAAATGATCTCAAGGTATACACCAGAAACTCTGAATTGAAAATGGAATGAGATTTAGAACGCAAAGGCATGGTTTAGCAGATGTACTTTGCATATATTTTTCTTTTTATAAATGTGTGTTTTATGTAATAAAAATCCATTTAAATTTAAAAGACTTTTAAGTATGGAACAAAAAAGTAGGGAAAGCATATATATGGTTTCTTAATGTTTTTCTCTCCTAGTGGTACATAAATTAATTGAATTCAGTGATAACAGGGCTTTGTTAGACTGACTGTTTTTATTTATGCATTTGGGCATTTTGCTTGCATGTATATCTGTACATGGTGTGCGTATAGTGCCTGCAGAAGCCGGGGAGAGTGTCCTGTCCTCTGGGGCTGGAGTTGCAGCATGTGGGTAGCACGTGGAAACCAAACCTGGGTCCTCCACAAGAGTAGCAACTTCTGAGCCATTTTTTCAGCCCAATACCAGAGATAAATTTCTTCTACTACTGATTTACATGGTGTGTGTGTGTGTGTGTACTTGTTCAGAGAACAGCGTGTAGGATTTGGCTCTCTCTGCACCATCTAGGGTCCAGGAATCAAACAGAGCAGCAGGCTTGGCAACTAGTACCTTTACCCATGGAGCCATCTTGTAGGTCCTATCAGACGATGTTTTTCACTAGACATTGCTGAGTTTCTTCGCTGTGATCCTGTTTAGGAGTTTTGCATTCATGTGTTCACGTTTTCTTTCTATTTAGGTATGGTGAGACCACCTGATGAAGAATCGATTGCCGTTGAAGAGATAGCCTGTTATTCACAGTTCCCAAAAGGAGTGGGGCATGCTATACCACGAAGTGCCACACAACATAGCACCAAGGTTGGTGGCAGGTAGATGTGGGTGAGGGCTGCAGAAGAACCCTGCTTGTGGTCATTGAGATAGAACAGGGGGCGTGGGGGGGGGGGGAAGCCGAAGCAGACTAAGCTGGCCCAAGATCAGAGAGTCTGAATAAACTTACTGGACTCGGACTCCTACTGGCTGATGGCTGGCCTAGGGTGGTTAAGGCTGGGCAATAGTGTCTCAGAGGGTCAGAGTCCACAGTAAAGCTGGCTGGTGGGCAGCCTGCTACCTCCATGTGTTTTCACAGAAGGTTAATTTGCAGGAGTGTCTTCTGTGCTCTAGGAACTGGGTGGTCTGGATCAGGGCCATTCTTCCTTGGTCAGTAGGACTCCAGAGGTGCCGGAGGATGGCCACACAACCTAGAGAGCACGACTGATAGAAAAACGAAAGTTAGTGTTGAGCTTTCTTCCTGTGCTCTCTCCTTTTGGAATGGATTAAGAGTAATCCCCTTTACTCTTACAGACTTTATGCAAGACTGTACTTACTTGGTTTCTAAAAATTTTCTTATAAAATATCTTGGCCTTGATATTCATTTTGTGGGAAGATTTTTCATTTTTAATTGTTTTAAATATATATAGGACTGTTCAGTCATTATAACTCTAGAATTTGTTTTGGTAAGTTATTTTTTTTCTAGGAACATGTCCATAATATCTTCATCTTAATGTCTACTATAGTTAGTCCCTTTTGATCCCTGATGCTAATTTGTGCTTTTTTTTTTTTTTCTTTCCTTAAAAAAATATTTCTTTATTTTTATTTTATGTGTGTGGATGTTTTGGCAACATGTATGTATGTGTATCTTCTGCGTGCTTGGGGCTTGTGGAGGCTGGAAGAGGTTGTTGGATCCCCTAGAACTGGAATTACAGGCAGTTTGTGAGCCACCAGTGAGTGCTGGGAACTGAAACCAGGGCCCAGCAAGAGCAGCAGCAAAGTGCTGAATCACTGAGCCACCATTCCGGACTGCCCCTTTCTTGATAAGTCTTTCTCTAGAGATCTACTTGTAATAGTATTGATTTGTTATTGGCTTTATTGTTTATTTTAATAGCAGTAAGAATTTATGATATATTTTTCTATGTGTTTGTGTTTCTTATTTTTAATTCTTTAATATTTATTTTTAATTTTTCATTAGATACTTATTGTTTCTTTTTCCATAGATTTTTTTTATTCATTGGCAGAAACACGTATTTATGAAGGGGAACATATTTCATGTGCATACATTGTGGAGTTAAAGCAAATGAATTAACATCTTCATGACTTTTTATTTGTGTCTGTGGGGGCCGATTTTGAAGAGTATACCAGGGGTTTTGTGCATGCTGGGCAGGTGTTCTAACACTGGGCCATGCCCCAGCCCAAGTACCAGACTTCCTTTTTAAAGAATGGTAATATGTTTTAAAATTTATTTTATTTTAAATTATTTGTGTATGTGACGCACGCACACATACACACACACACACACACACACACACACAATGAACATTTGTGGCAGGTACCCTCAGAGACATCAGATTCCTTGGAGCTGGTGGTACAGATAGTCATGAGCTACTCAGTGTGGGCACTGGGAATTAAAATCAGGACCTCTAGAAGAGCAGCAAGTACTCTTAACTTCTGAGCCATTTTTCCAGCCCTTATCAGTCGTCTTTGTCTTAAGAATAAAACCACTTTGACACTCTTTATTGTCAAGTAATACACAAAATTTAGAAAAGTAGACAATGGAGGTTAAGCTACTATAGGTTACAGGTTTTGTTCAATTTTTATAATAAATTAGATGAGGATACATGTGATTATTTAAAATCTTAAATGAGAATTTAAAGTTACCTTATAGCTATATATTAAATTAGTACTGATTTTATTGTTCCATTAACTCATTTCAATGACAGTCGTGGCCCAGCACTCAGGGAGGCAGAGGCAGGTGGATCTCTCTGATTTCGAGGCCAGCCTGATCTACAAAGTGAGTCCAGGACATCCAGGGCTACATACATGCATGCGTGCGTGCACACACACACACACACACACACACACACACACACACACACACACATCTCTTTACTGTTAATTGTGTGTAGGGTATGTGTGTGCATGTACCACTGTGTTCATTCATGTAGAGACCAAAGGAATTTTACCTATTTAACCATCTTGTAGACTCCATTTTACTCTCTGTAGTTTCAGTTACCTATGGTCAACCTTGACTTGAAACCATTAAACAGGAAATTTTCGGAATGATGTTTATTGTAGTGTGGTCATTCTGTGTTGTTGCTGTTATCACTCATCTACTGTGTGTAGTATAGAATTGTTGGTATAGAAATGCACGTGGAGGAGATGGTCCTATCTGAGGTTTTAGACATTCACTGCAATATTTGGAATGTGTCTTGTAGGACACACATTCCTGTGTGTCAGGACCAAGGCATCTTTCCTAAAGTTGCAAAAGGCCATATAGATTAACATGTTCTGAAGGACGCGTATTCTTAAACATGCATAGTCCCATTTGCACCAAGGCATCTTTTCTAAACTTATGTACTAAGTTTATATATAGGTTACACCCAACCCATAAAATTTAACTTTTACTTGATTAAATAATTGTGCAGTGAGTGTAACATAACTTTATAACACAAATTCAGTTTGTTTGGTTTTTTTTGTTTTTTGTTTTTTTCTTTTTACAAATTTAGCTTTAATGAGCTGATACAGGGTGTAATTAAGGACAAAATGAGGGAACTTTGTAATCCTAATATTTAATTTACCTTAAATGTATTCTGGTCCTTGGAAAGTTAATTAATAAAAACAATTTTCTATCTATTGAAAGAAAATTATGTAAGGTACCATAATATGAAAGATGAATTTTTTTCTTAAAATTACCATCCCCATAAAAATGCTAATTGCTACAGTTGACCAGTTGTTTAATCTCTCAGCTATTAACTAATAGGAGAAAATGGAACTGAATATGAAGCCAGCATGCAACAGTGTCATTCATTAGGAGCCAACTATAATGATGCTGAAGAGTCAGAAAAAGAAACTCAGGAATGTGAGGTAGGGATTAAGCTGGGAATGTCTCTAATCTTATGAAGAACAGCATGTCCTTTAACAACTTTTCATGCTCAAAGAACAGTTGCTTTACTCAGTGATTCAAGATTTTTAATAGGCCAGGAATGGAAGTACACATTTGTTTTTCCAGCACTCAGAGGCACAGGCAGAGGATCCAGAGTTCAAGATCAGGCCTGGGGTACATGTTTGAGATGCTGTTACAAAGAGTTTTTTATTACATATCTATCATATATTTAATTTTTTAATATAGATTTTTTGTATTGATGCTTAGATATAGCCATTAAAATCTTTATACTCAAATACATATTTTGAATTATATTTCATCATTTCCAAATGCATTCCTGAGAAAATAGTTAAAAATAAAAAAGTCAACAATTTCACTTAAGACAGCTGTTCTCAACCTGTGGGCCACAACTCCTCTTGGGGTTGAACCATCTTTCCACAGGAGTCACCTAAGACCATCAGAAAACATATTTACATTAGGACTCAAAACAGTAGCAAAATTATAGTTATGAAGTAGCAACAAAAATAATGTTATGATTGGAGGTCACCACAACATGAGGAACTGTGTTAAAGTGTCACAGCATTAGGAGGTTGAGAGCCACTGCTTTAAGAAAACTTTGGGCCGGAATGTAGCTCAGGGTAAATAGTTTGCCTAGCATGTAGTAGGTTCTGGGTTCAATATCCAGCTCCGAAAATACCCAAACTCGATGAGCATAGTGGTCCGTGTCTTTAATCTCAGCACTCAGGAGGCAAAAGCAGGCAGATCTCTGTGAGCCTGAGGCCAGCCTGGTCTACAGAGTGAGTTCCAGGTAAGCCAGAGCTATGAAGAGACATCCGTCTAAAAAATTAAAACCTCTTATTGAAAAAGTAAAATGAACAATTAACTGAAGTATAAACATTCTTCATTGTTAATTTTACACAGTTGTATACATTTTAAATGTGGTATATTTTACAAAGACTGAAGTCATTTTTTTTTTTTTTTTCTTTTCAAAAGCATCTAACCTGTATGGACTCTGGGGATCCTTCCTTTGGACAAAATGATTGCCCTAGCATCTTGCCCATTACTGCTCCTGAAACAGATGATTCACTCACAGCACAGGGTGTGCCAGAGACAATGACTGATGCACAGGCCCTTCATGCAGAACAATTTCATCTTTTGGAACAAAATGGGCAGCCTACTCAGTATGACCCTCAGCCACTGAGAGAGTCTAATGCACAAATGGTGAGAATATTTTGTAACATTAGTCATAAATACTCAATAGAGTATTATGCTATTAACCAGTATGTATTTATTAATCATGCTAAATGATCTTCGTTTCTTTTTTGTTTTGGTTTGGTTTGGTTTTCATTCTTGCCATGTTTAGTTTTTTTATTTTTTATTTTCCTTTTTATTTATTTTTATTTATTGCAATTTATTCACTTTTTATTCCAGCTGTAGCTCCCTCCCTCATCCCCTCCTAGTCCTACCCTCCCTCCTGCTTCTTCTTCTGTGCCCCTCCCCCAGTCCACTGATAGGCAAGGTCTTCCTCCCCTTCCATCTGACTCTAGCCTATCAGGTCTCATCAAGACTGGCTGCATTGTCTTCCTCTGTGCCCTGGTAAGGCCATTTCCCCCTCAGGGGGAGGTGATCCACAAGCCAGCCACTGAGTTCATGTCAGAGACAGCCCCTGTTCCCCTTACTAGGGTACCCACGTAGACACTGATCTGCCTTGTTTTGGTTTTTGTTGTTGCTGTTTTTTGTTTTTTTTGTTTTTTTGTTTTTTTTTGGTTTTTTTTTGTTTTTTTTTTTGTTTTTTGTGTGTGTGTGGTTCTTTGAAGCAGTGTTATTCTGTGTAGCCCTGGCTGTCCTAGAGCTTATGCTGTAGACCAGGCTGGCCTTGAACTCACAGAGATCCACCTGCCTCTGCCTGGGATTAGAGTGCTGAGATTAAAGGCATGTGCCACCACTGCCCAGCAACTTTAGTTTCTTTTTTCTTTTTAAAAAAAATTCTTCTCTTATATCATATCCCAACTGCTGTTTCCCCTCCCTCCTCTCCCCCAAGTCTACCCCAGATCTATTAGCCCTCTTCCTCTCTCAGAAAAGAATAGGCCTCCCAGGGGCATCAATCAAACATGGTATAACAAGCTACAATAAGACCAGGCACATACTATCACATCAAGGCTGGACAAGGCCTTCCTCCTGATAGGAGGAAAAGGTCCCACAAGTAGACAGAAGAGTCAAGGACAGCCTCTGCTCCTTTTGTTAGGATTTCTGCAGAAACACCAGGCCACTCAGCCACAACAGACATGCATAGGACCTAGGTCAGACCCTACAGGATCCCTGGTCTCTGCAAGCCCCATGAGTCCTGGTCAGTTGATTCTGTGGGCTATGTTTTCATGGTGTGTCCCTGACCTCTCTGGTTCCTCCAATCTGTCCTCCCTGTCCTCTGTAGGATTCTCTGAGCTCCGCCTAATGTTTGGCTGAGATTCTACATTTGTACCCATCAGTTGCGGGATGTAGTTTCTCAGATGGCAATTATGCTAGGCTCTGGTCCCAGAACCCTCTACAGACAGGACAAACTGTAGGTCGACAGCTTTGGGGCTGGCTTGGTGTCCCAATCCCTCCACGTGAGACCTTGTCTGGTTACAGAAGATGGCCGATCAGGCTTGTTGTCTTCCATTACTAAGAGTCTTTGCTAGGGTTATTTGTGTAGATCTGTGGAGTTTCCATTGCACTAGTTACTACCTTGACCCTGAAATGCTCCCCATTTCCAGTGGTTTCTCCCAGTATTTTCCCCTCCCCACCTCTCCTGATCCCAAGCCCACCTGTTGTTAAACTCCTCCCCCCATTTACCAGCCAAATTTATTCTTTTTCCCCTTCCCATGGAGACCCTTGCATTCCCCTCCTTAAGCCTCCTTACTTGGCCTCTCTGGGTCTGTGGATTGTAGCGTGTTTATCCTTTAGAGCTAACACCCACTGATAAGTGAGCACACACCACATTTGTCTTTCTGGCTCTGGTTATTTTCTAGTTCCACCCATTTGTCTGCAAATTTCATGCTGTTGTGTAAATGTACCACATTTTCTTTATCCATTTTTTGTTTGAGGGACATCTAGGTTGTTTCTAGTTTCTGGCTATTCTTAATAAAGCTGTTATGTTATGAACATAATTGAGCAAGTGTCCTTGTGACATGATGAACGTCCTTTGGGTATATGCCCAGGAGTGGTATAGCTGTGTCTTGATGTAGACTGATTCTCAGTTATCTAAGAAACCACCATATTGATCTCCAAAGTGGTTGTACAAATTCGCACTCCCTACAGCAATGTAAGAATGTTCCCTTTCTCCACGCACATCTTGCTTGTGTTTTTGTTGGTTTTTTGGTTTGGTTTTATTTGTTGTTGTTGTTTTTTGTTTGTTTTAGTTTTTCAAGATGGTGTTTCTCTGTGTGTAGCCCTGGCTTTCCTGGAATCACTCTGTAGACTACACTGGCCTTGAACTCACAGAGTTCCCCCTGCCTATGTCTCCTAAGTGCTAGGATTAAAGGTGTGCACCAGCATGCCCAGCTCACTTGTATTTTTTATTTTAGCCATTCTGACAGATAAAAGATGGAGTCTCAAGTCATTTTGATTTGCATTTCTGTTTTTTAAAGAAATCAAAATTTCAGAATTGTCACTACAGTAGTCTGCTAGGATACAGGGGGTTATTTGAGTTTTCTTTCATTTGTTGAGATTTGCTCTGTGACCCAGTATGTGGTCAATGTTGGAGAAAGTTCCATGAGGTACTAAGAATGTATATTCTTTTGTGTTTGTATGAAATGTTCCGTAGATATCTGTTAGGCCACTTGTTTTATAATGTCTATTACTTTCATTATTTCTGTTTAGTTTTTTTCTATATAAACTGTACATGGGTGAGAGTAGGGTATTGAAGTCTCCCACTATTAACGTGTGAGGTTCAATGTTTGATTTAAGCTTTAGTAATGTTTCTTTAACAAATGTGCGTGCCCTTGCATTTGGGGCATAGCGATTAAGAATTGAAATGTCCTCTGGGTGAATTTTTTTCTTTGATGAGTATGGTGTCCTTCCCTATCTCTTTTTATTACTTTTGACTAGAAGTCTATTTTGTTAGATATTAGAATGACTACACCAGCTTGGGTCCATTTTCTTGGAAAATCTTTTTCCAACCCTTTACCCTGAGGTAATATCTATGTTTGATGTTGAGGTATGATGTTCAAGTAGTCTCCTGAAGGATATTTCCTGGTTTCATATCCATTCTTTTAGCCTGTGTCTTTTCCTTGGGGAATTGAGTCCATTGATATTGAGAGATACTAAAGATCAATAATTGTTAATTGCTGTTATTGTGGTGTGTGTGTGTGCTTGTGTGTGCGTGCATGTGTTTCTCTTTTTTGGGTTTTGCTGGTGTGAGATTATTTACTGCCTGTGTAGTTAACCTCCTTTGGTTGAAGTTTTCCTTTTAGTACCTTCTGTAGGGCAGGATTTGTGGACAGATATTGTTTAAATTTGACTTTGTCAAGACTTTGTCTTGTTTTCTACACCTATGGTGATTGAAACTTTTGCTAGGTATAGTAGTCTGGGCTGACATCTTAGAGTCTGCAAGACATCTGCCCAGGCCCTTCTGGCTTTTTTTTTTTTTTTTTTTTTTTTTTTTTTTTTTTTTTTTTTTTTTTTCTGAGACAGTGTTTCTCTGTATAGCCTTGGCTGTCTGGAAACTCACTTTATAGACCAGGCTGGCCTCGAACTCACAGAGATCTGACTACCCCTGCCTTCCAGAGTGCTGGGATTTCATGTGTGTGCCACCACTCCCAGCCAGGCCCTTCTGGCTTTTAGAGTCTCTGTTGAGAAGTCAGGTATAATGCTAATAGGTATGCCTTTATATGTTATTTGGCCTTTATTCCCTTATAGCTGTTAATATTCTGTTTTGTTTTATCTGTTTAGTGGTTTGATTATTTTGTGACAAGGGGACTTTATTTTCTGGTCCAATCTGTTTAGAGTTCTGTAAGCTTTTTGTACCTTTATAGGCATATCCTTTAAAGTTAGAACATTTTTCTTTTATGATTTTGTTAAGTATATTTTCTGAGTTTTTGAGCTGGATTCTTCTCCATTTTCTATTCCTGTCATTCCTTAGCTTTGGTCTTTTCGTAGTGTCCCAGATTTCCTGGATATTTTATGAAAGGAATTTTTTTAGATTTAACGTTTTCTTTGACGGATGAGTCTATTTCTTCCCTTATATCTTCTGTGCCTGAGATTCTCTCTTCCATCTCTTATATTCTGTTGGTGATGCTTGTGATTGTAGTTCCTGTTTATTTACCTAGACTTTCCATTTCCAGAATTCCTTCAGATTGTGTTTTCTTTATTGCTTCTATTTTCATTTTCAGGTCTTGAACAGTTTCCTTCACCTGTTTGTTTGCTTTTTCTTGGCTTTCTTTAAGGAATTTGCTGATATTTTCCAACTTTTTGGGTTTTTTTCCCTTGATTTCTTTAAAGGATTTTTTAAATTTTCTCTTTAAGGACATCTATCAACTTTATAAAGTTGGTTTTAAGGTCATTTTCTTGTGCATCAGCTATGTTGGAATATTCAGGTCTTGCTAGGTGTCAGTTTCTGAGTTTGTCTTGGTAGGGTGGGTGTTTGTTCCTTTGGTTTCTGTTTCCTCTTTGGCCTTCTGGTCTTTGTGGCCTGGGTTTCTGCTGGCCAGAGTGACCTCTGATCCAGTAGAAAGTTTCTGTCTAAGTTGGGGACTGGACTTCTGGTGTCTAGGTTGGCCTTTGGTGCAGCAGGTGTCTTGAGTTGGGGAGTTGGATAAGGTGATGAGGGGAGTGGGAATTGGGGGCACTGAGTAAATAGAGGAAGCCCACTGTTTCCACCTATCTGGGGTTCTGGCACCAGTGTGGTATCTGGTCCAATAGGGAGACTCTGCCTGAGTTTTCCTATGTGTTTTTCTGGCTTGCTTGGCTTGCACCTATTCTTCTGACGGTCATGGGCTGCTCCAGTGCCCGAGTTTTAAACTTGTACTTAGCTGCTCATGTCTAGGCACACTGGGCCACGATCCATAGATAACTAATGTTTGTATACTAAGGTTTACTTGTAAGTTACTTTTTGTTCTTGAGACAGGGTTTCATGTAGCCCAAGCTGGCTTTTCACTCTCTGTGTTATTAAAGTTCATGCATGTGCTATCATGAGTAAGAACATAGAGCCTAAGACCATAGGCTCTGTCAAGCTGATTGTTTTGCATCTTAGCATCAGCACTTGTCAGCTGTGAGACCTAACTAACAATTGGCTGATGTCTGAATGTTGTACCTGTATACGCAGGTGTGTACTTCCATAATTTAATAACTCTGATACATCAGAGTGGCATTTGTATTTCTTTAATGCCTCCAAGATGATCACTACCAGCCCTTCAAAAAAACCAACAAGTGCTTCATGTAATTCCATCTCCCCAGACAGAAATGGCGCAAGTGATTATACCTCAGGAGCCTCTTGTGGATGTGACTAGTCCTCAAGGTGAGTCAAAATGGGGTGGGTGCTTTAAAGATTAAGGTGATTTTCTGGAACATTTCCTGCAGGAGTCCATATTAAATGCATCTCTTTAGATAAGATTGTGAGCGGAGTAATTAGAAAGGGCTTCTTAGCCCAAATAAATCTCAAGTTCGTTTTTCAACTCCTGTCTAGGTTAGCTGTCTATTTCATTTTGGAATTCTGTGAAGCTGGTTGACTCCTGCTTCTTCCCAAATGACCAGTGAGCATAAAATACATTCTTCTAAATTATAGCAACAATAATAGAAATAGCAGCAATAGCACAAATGTAGTACTTAGTTACAGAAGTTTTTTATATTTGCATTTTATTGATTTTCTGTTAGCTTACTGATCATTCCTTTCTTTATAACTGTATGTGAATCTTCTGCTTTCTCCCCTTTCTTTTGTTTTACATTCAGAAAAGAGATTTGGGCTTCCCAGTTAGACCCCTCTTTTTTTTTTTTTTCCTGTTTAATAACTTCCCTATTAATTTCCTTTCTTTATCTTCCTTTTCTTTGCAGTGTACTTTAATCTCTTTAAACATCACTGCTATATTGTTTTGTTTCGCTTTTATAAATAGTGATTTAAGATAGTTATTTTTACCTTTGTTTTATAATTTTTGTCTTCATTAACGGTCATTAAAACTTAGAAACATGGTTTGGAGAAATATAAACACAATATATAAATTTTTTTGTTTTCATATTACATGTGAAATTCTTTAATATAACAATTATTTCTACTATTTTAAAGTCATAGCTATTAAATATAAGTTAATTACAAAATTTCAATAGACAGTATACAATTTAAACATAAACACAGTTATAAATAACAGTCTTAATAAAGCATTTAAAGTTTTGTTGTTTTTTTAACTTCAGAACTATTTTTCTTTTTCCTGCTAAAAAGATTTAAATTTTAGTTAGGTAATCTTCATAGTGTTACTCTGGATGCTGATGTTTCTTATTTTTGTTGTTAAGATGTCTCTGAAGAGAAATCTCCTGGCAGAAGCTTACCAGCTGTAAGAGCAGATGCTCTTGAAGACAGCACCAGTAATTACATTCTTCATCCACAAGCATCCCGTGTGGTACCCAAAAAGTCAGGGACCAGGTGAATCATGGGAAAGAGGAGCTTGTCTTTGGGGTCCCGATGGAAGTCTGTTTTTAAAAGGTCACAACTAGAGCTGGCACACCATAGAAAAGATAAGAAATTTGGAAAGAGGAAACATTCATTAAATATATCTTCATTTATTTTAGTGCATCTTCGCAACAAGGATGCCTTTCTGTTCTTTTCAAAAATGTGAAATGTCAATAGTATGCTTTAGAATAAACCACACTTATATAGATATAACTCCCATATGATAAAGTGCTTAAAATAGCTTTTGCTAGCATTGTGTGTGTGTGTGTGTGTGCATGTGTGTGTGCATTCGTTCTGAAAACTGAGCACAAGGTTGTGAGCATGCAAGGCAAATATTTTCCCACACAGCCACAAAACAGCATATTTTTTTTTTTTTGCTAACTTCTACTCAGTTTTCCCTTTTTTTCTGAAAGTAATACTTTTCATAACAATCATAGAAAAATATTTAAAGTATCTTTTTTTTAAGCTTTTTTTGAGATTTATTTATTTTTATTCTATGTGTATGGGCGTTTTGCCTGTATTTCTGTGCATTACATTACAGTGCTCTTGGGGGCAGAAGAGGGCATCAAGTTCCTGGGACTGGAGTTAACAGTTGTTAACTGCCTGTGGTACTGGGAATTGAATCTGGGTCCTCTGAAAGAGCTCTTTAACAGCCGAGCCAGCTACCAGCCCCTCCCTCAAAGTATGTTTTTATGTATTTATTGTGCTATGAAAATATTTTGGAATAAGACAATATTTATATTGTGAGCCATTTGTTTATTCTTTTTTTGCATTTTATTGATTTTCTGTTAGCTTACTGATCATTCCTTTCTTTATAACTGTATGTGAATCTTCTGCTTTTCCCCCTTTCTTTTGTTTTACATTCAGAAAAGAGACTTGAGCTTCCCAGTTGGACCCCTCCTTTTTTTTTTTTTTTTGCCTGATTGATAACTTCCCTATTAATTTTCTTTCTTTATCTTCCTTTTCTTTGCAGTGTACTTTAATCTCTTTAAACATCACTGCTATATTGTTTTGTTTCACTTTTACAAATAGTGATTTAAGATAGTTATTTTTACCTTTGTTTTATAATTTATTGTCTTCATTAACAGTCATTAAAACTTAAATCAAAAACATGGTTTGCGAGGGAGGAGCAGCCTTGCCAGGCCACAGAGGAGGACTTTGCAGCCAGTCCTGAAGAAACCTGATAAACCAGGGTCAGATGAAAGGGGAGGAGGTCCTCCCCTATCAGTGGACTTGAAAGGGACAGGGAGGAGATGAGGGAGGGAGGGTGAGATTGGGAGGGAATGAGGGAGGGGGATACAGCTGGGATACAAAGTTAATAAACTGTAACTAACATTAAAAAAATATGGTTTGGAGAAACATTATAAACATAATATATAAGTATCAAACCTTGTATACTAGGCAACTGACCCAACACTTATATCTACTTTTAGCCAAAGACAATATATTTTTTTTCTTCACTGACTACATCTGCACTTGAGATTTTTGTGTGTGGGGGGGAAGATTTCTGATTACTGCTTTGATCTCATTGGTTATTGTAGATCTATTTAAATTATTTACTTTGTTTAGCTTTGGTAAATCATATGCATCTAGAATTCATCCTTTTAGGTTTTCTAATTTAGTGCAATATAATTTTTTAAAATATATCTTCATACTTTGTTGAATTTTCTCTGTGTATGAGTGTTGTTGTGGCTCCCTTTTCTTCTTCCTCTTCTTTCTCTCTTCTCCTTTTTCTTTTCTTTTTTCTTTTTCTTTTTTTCTTCTTTTCT
>NW_026593286.1:30003374-30055679 GCF_907164565.1 Psammomys obesus | reverse complement strand
TTTGTAGCCCTGCCTGTCCTGGACTAGCTTTGTAGACCAGGCAGGCCACCAACTCACGGAGCTCCTCCTGCCTCTGCCTCTATTGCTGAGATTAAAGGCGTGCTCCTCCACACCCACCCTGCTTTTTTATGTAGGCACTTACAGTTACACACTCCTCTCTTAGGACTCCCTTCTTGTAGCACATAGATTTAGGTTTTCATTATAATTAACTTCCAAAAATTTTTTTAATTTCTTTCTTGATTTCTGCAGTGGCCCATTCATCATTTAATAATGTGTTACTTAATCTCCATGAGTTTGCATATTTTTTCAAGTTTTTATTGCTGATTTCTGGCTTTATCTCATTATGATGAAGAAGAATACAGGATATTGTTTCAGGTTCCCTGTATTGATTGAGACTTGCTCTGTGTGCTGATATGGGAGCTATCTTACAGAAGATTGCAAGAGTTGTTGAGAAGAATGTGTATTCTCCATTGCTCAAGTAGAATGCTTTGTGGATGTTAGTTAGGTTCATCAATTAATTTGATCTATGATATCATTTAATTTTGTTGTTTCTTATTCATTTTGTTTGTGCAGTTGATCTGTCCAACAGTGAGAATGAGGTGTTGCAATCACACACTGTTACTGTTTTGAGGTTAATCTGTGATTGATTGATTTATTGATTTTTGAGATGGGGTCTCTGTGTAGCCCTGGCTGTCCTGGAACTCACTCTCTAGACCACACTAGCCTCAAACTCAGATCTGCCTGCCTCTGCCTCCCGATGATTAAAGGCATGCACCACCACTGCCTGGCTTTCTGTGATTTTAAATCTTGTAGTGTTTGTGTCACAAAACTGGATGAGCCTATGTTTGGCAGGTTTGATGGTGTGAATGAGAAACATCCACAGGTTCATGTTTAACACATTGTTCACGTTAGTGGCTGTTCTTGAGATCATAGAACTTGCCAGAGGAAGCAGTCATTGGGAACAGGTGTGCTCCACTTCCTGCTGTCTCTCTGTGCTTCCTATATGCAGTTGAGATGTGATCTCTCAGCATGCTCCCACCATGCTGTGACTTCCCTGCCATGATGGACTCTATCTCTCTCGAACTATATGCCAAAATAAACCCTTTTGTCTGTAATTTGGCATAATGGGCAGCACAGACAAAGTGGTGTCCATAATTGTCTGACCTGTAACGGGCCACATGGAGTGATTTTTTATGGTGGCATGACTCATACAGACCTTTGGTACTAGCTAATCAGTCGTGATGTTTCTGGGAAAGAAATAGATAACAAACCTACTATCTTTTTGTTTGATCTTTATGAGGAGAAAATTTCTCAGACAAATGAAAGAAACACTACCTTGGTTTGTAGCAAGAGGGTATCTCAGTAAACCAATTTCCAGACTTGAGCCAGTTTGCAAAGCTGGAACTTCATGAATGAAGAGAAGAACAGGTTGCCATTAGGAAAGGACCTTGCTAAAATGTCTCAGGTTTTTCTTGTTAGCCTTTCTCTCACCTTTCTCCTGGGAAGATCTATGGCCTTTCATGAGAGCGACCTTACACTTGGGGAAAGGAGACAGTTAGACCCTCTGGGGTCTTTTGGATACTGGTTCTGAGTTGATACTGATTCCAGGAGACACCAAGGAGCACTGTGGTCTTCCAGTTAAAGTAGGGGCTTATGGAGGTCAGTTTAGTAGAGTTTGGAGCTGAAGTCCAACTCACAGTAGGGCCAGTGGATCCCCAAACTCATTCTGTGGTTACTTCCCCAGCTCCAGAATGTATAATTAGGATAGATGGACTTAAAAGTTGGCAGAATTCCTACAGCTCCCGATGCTTTATCTAGCCCCACTGTTTGGCTTGTGCACAGTCAGCAGTTCTACCACTGTTCTGCCAGAATGGCACATACTGCTTCTATAAAATGACACCTTTCACATACCTCATGGCTTTCTTTAAAAAATGTATTTATTTTCTTATTAATTACAGTTTATTCACTTTGTATCCCAGCTGTAGCTCCCTCCTTCATCCCCTCCCAGTTCCACCCTCCTCCCCTCTTCATGACTTTTTTTGATATGTGTGTCCCTGATGGCCTGACCAGTTCCCTGGGTATTTTTAAAATGAGATTTGAGCCTCTTGATTTACATGATTCTGTGAGGTTTCCCAAATGAAGAGATTAGTGACCAATTTCATAGATCACCTCTGGCCATTTACAAGAAAAATCTGCTTTATCTTCTTAGCCAGTGTCAGAAACTATATATTGAGATTACCAATAAAAAAGATTAACAAATGAGCTGAAAAGATTTCTCAGCAGTTAAGAGCTCATTGAAGGTTTCACAGAAGGAAAACATTACCAGAAGAAACTGAAGAAACATCAACCAATAGCATAGAATGAAATAAATGTAAAGAAAGGTTTGTCTGTATGTTTTTAAAGGAGGAGTCAGAGGCTGAAGAGATGGTCCAGGAGTTAAGAGCACTCAGTTCCCAGCACCTATATGGCGGCTCACAACCACCTGTAATTCCAGTTCCAGGGGATCCAGTGCCCACTTCTGACCCTAGTCACATGGAGTACACGTACTTACATGCAGGCAAAATACAAAGACAGAAAATAATTTGATTTATTGATTGATTATTTTATTATTTATACAGTGCTCTATTTGCATGTACACCTGCATCCCAGAAGAGGGCACTATAGATGGTTGTGAGCCACCATGTGGTTGCTGGGAATTGAACTTTTGGAAAAGTAGCCAGTGCTCTTCACCTCTGAGCCATTTCTCCAGCCCCCACAAAATATTTTTTAAGAAGTGGTCTGGGAGCTGGTCGGTAGTGGTTCATACCTTTAATCCCAGCACCTGGGTCTCTGTGAGTTTGACACCAATCTGGTCTACAGAGCCAGTCCTAGCCAAAGCTACACAAAGAAACCCTGTCTTGAAAAACAAAGTGAAACAAAAAGAGGTGGTCTGGGGAGGTGGTTTAGTTAATAAAGCATTCAGCAGGCAAGTATGCAGACCTGGGTTCAAAACAAGGTGTGGTAGTTTTTGTCTGTAATCCTGTGTATGGAAGGTGGGACACAAGGGAAGGCTGAGCCCTTGAGCTCACTGGCCAGCCAGTCTGCAGAATTGTTGGACTCGAGGTTCAGTGAGAAGCCCAGTCTCAAACAATGAGGTGAAGCGTGAATATGGAAAACACCTGATGCTGATCTCTGGCGTCAGTACACATATATACACATGTGTATGCACGTGTGCCTACATTGTACAATATTACACATACACACAGAGAGACAGACACAGACATGAAGTAAAGAGAAAGACAAATGAGTTGAATGTGTGTGTGTGTGTATGTGTGTAACTACGTATTTATATCTACTCCTCGCCTCTCCCAGAATGCTCGAAGAACCTTTGCTGGCTCCTCTTCAGCCACGTTCTTCTAACACACCTCTATGGGCCTGTCGTCTTCGGAGTTGTGAGGTGAGTTTAAGATAATCCTTACCTAGATTCAGTTAACCAGTCATGGCAACATTTCATTCCCAAATGAACACTTTGACATACAAATAATATAGTCACTATCTGTCATATTCTGTATGCATTTGTGCTAAATCTAGGCTTATCTGCTTGTTGCAGGATATTTGATCCCATTGTGAACCCCAAAACTGTAAACTATGAGACCCTGTTTCTTGTTTTGTATGGTTGAGCCCTGTCACACACCTTTAATCCAAGAACTTCCTGTTTATTGTAAACAGGTGATGATGGTGTTGTTCTTTCAGCCCTAGTACGCCACTTTAATCCAAGAGCTCTCTGTACACGGGATTGAAGAACCCTAGGTCAAGAGGCAGAGCAAGAAACCAGCTGAAGGGGATAAAGAATAGGAGGGACTTTGAGTTAAGGGTATGTAAGACAGCATGGAGAAGAAAGTGCTTTTAGCTCAAGGCTTCAGCACCTCAGCTCCCTGGCTTTTGGGGCTTTGAGGTAGAAGCCTTTGGCCTTGGGGGTTTTTTGACGTCTTCCTTCTGGGCTGTCAGCTGAACTAGTGAGCCTTTTGATTTTTTTCCATCCATACCTGAACTAAGAAGGAAGTCAGCTGGGTGCTTTCTCTACCTCTCTGAGCTAGCAGGTTTTCACCCCAGCATCTGGCTCCTGAGTCTTTATTGGTAAATAGAATGGTTGGGATGTTTAGACAAGCTTTAAACTTAGACAGTCTTTCTTCCTCAGTCTCCCAAGTGCAGGGGTTGTAGGTTCACACTACCATGTCCAAGTCACAGTTAATTCTTTTGAAAGTGGTTAAGGACACTTGTTGCTCTTGCAGAGGACCTGAGTTCAATTCCTAGCACCCACATAGTGGCTAGCAATCATCTGTATTCCAGTTCTGACCCCTCATCTGGCCTTTGTAGGCACTGTGTGTGTCTGTTGCACAGACATATAGACAGGCAAATCACCCGCATACATAAAATAACATAAATAGAATCTCAAAAAAATTCAAGGTTATAAAAAAGAATATTAATATAATGAAGTTCTTCTGCAACATTTTTTAGGACAATAGTCATAGTTTTCATAAGGTTTTAGATAGATTCTTGGGATCATATTTTTAAAAATCCACAAAGAACCAATACTTTGTGGTGATTTTGTGTTGATCTGGATTTGATCTAGGGATGGAATCTTAGATATCCAAGAGAATGGCTATACTACATGTTCTTTGAGCTTTCCTCTCTAAGCTTCCTAGGGCAATGGATCATATATGAACCCGTGCATCTGTTGGGTGACACTGTGGAAGTTTAGATCAGACCCCGCCAGTTGTATGGTCCAGTGGTGAGGACGTGAACCGATGCTTCTTTATTTAGATAACCATCTAGTTAAATTTATTCTTCACTGAAATATTTACCAGTGATTTTCTTATTTAATTTCTCCCTTACAGAAAATCGGAGATTCCTACCGTGGCTACTGTGTCAGTGAGACTGAATTAGAAAGCATCCTGACTTCTCACAAGCAGCAAACACAGAGCGTCTGGGGCACCCGCCAGTCTCCAAGCCCAGCCAAGCCTGCCACGCGCTTGATGTGGAAGTCCCAGTACGTCCCATATGACGGAATCCCATTTGTCAATGCAGGTACTTCTTATCAGCTACTTAAAGGCTCCCCAGCAGCTGGGCACCATTTTCCTGAGAGTGTATTCATTTTGGTAGGTGAGAATTGAATATTGATTGCTGAAAATGAATGTTAAACTAAAAAGAAAACTTATAGCAAATATAACCAGTTGCTTTAAGTTATGTTTTAATGTGTGATACTGAATAAATACTTCACTTGTATAGTATGCTAATAAATAGAACTTTGAAATTCCAAATAGACCTTTAGACAACATCACATAATCAAAAAATAATTCTTTATGAATAGTCACACTAACAGGAATAAATCATCTCTCAGATAAATAGATATATAGACAGACACATAAAATTTCATTGTTTAGATCAGTTTTTGAAGCCAAGTGTGTTCCAAAAAGCCTTGTTTTCTGAGTTTTTTAGTTGTTTTTAAAAAATGAAAAAATCAAAACCATTCTGTTTTACTAGTAAGGACTCAGGAGCTACATGCTGGGGTGAAAATCTGCTAGCTCAGAGAGGCAGAGAAAGTAACCAGCTGACCTTACTTTGAAGTTCAGGTACAGATGGAAAAAACCCAAAAGGCTCACTAGCTCAGCTGACAACCCAGGAGGAAGAGGCCAAAAAACCCAAGGCCCAAGGCTTGCTAGTTCAAAGCCCCAAAAAGCTAGGGAGCTGAGGTACTGAAGCCTAAACTAAAGCCAGAGCTTGAGCTAAAAGCACTTTCTTCTCCATGCTGTCTTAAATACCCTCAACTCAAACTCAACTCCTCTTTAATCCCTGTCAGCTGGTTTCTTGCTCTGCCTCTTGACCTAGGGTTAACTAATTGCTAAATCTTGTGTACAGAAAGCTCTTGGAGTTGAGGTGTGTGCTAGGGCTGGGTGAACCACACCATAATCACCTATTTCTAATTAAAAGTTCTTGGATTAAAGGTGTTTGATAGGGCTTAACCACACAAAACAAGAAACAGGGTTTTGCAGTTCACAGTTTTGGGGTTCACAGTGGGATCAAGTATCCTGCAACATTCAGTTTTTAGATTTTATCACAAAGAATTAATGTGCTCATTTTTACTCCTGTTGGTAATGTTATAAATTTTCTGCAGTCAATCCTTGACATAGTATTTCTAGACTTTAAAAAATATCCAGGTGAGGCTGGGCACAGTTACATATACTTTTAATCCCAGCATTCAGGAAGCAGAGGCAGAGGGAGAGGCAGAAGGATCTCCATGAATTTGAGGCCAGTTTGGTTTACTTAGTGAGTTCCGGGACAACCAAGGCTACACAGACAGACCCTATCTCAAAAATGAAATAAAACAACAGATATATTGGGAGAACACCTTTAGTCTATCACTCTGGAAACAGAGAGAGGAGGATCTCTATGAGTTCAGAGCCAGCCAGGGCTACATATTGGAGCCTGTCTCAAAAAAATAAAAATAAAACAAGATTATGTTATGGGAACTTTTATGTGTATCAACAATAGAGGAAAGAATAAAACAAAACAAAATGAAAAAACGCCTCTATACTTCAGGAATCTATCATGTAGCTTTAACAACTGTCAGTATATGGTTAATCTTGTCTAATCTATATCCTTCCCAACCTATATGACAGCCCAGACATCAAACTTTAAATAATTAATAAAGGGCGGGCATGGTGTTGCAGGACTTTAATCCCAGCATTTGGGGGGCAGAGACCATGGAACTCTGTGTGTTTGAAGCCAGCCTGATTTACAAAGTGAGTCCAGGACAGCCAGGGCTCTGTTACACAGAGACACCCTGTCTCAAAAAACCCAATAATTAATAATAATAGTAATAATAATAGAGAAAGACTTGGTGGCACAGGCCTTCAAACCTACTACATGGAGACAGAAGTAAATGAATAAGCTCAAGGCTAGTCTGGTCTACATGGTGAGCTCCAGGACAGCCAAAGCTTCTTAGTGAATTCTGTCTATAAACAACAACAACAATAATAAAATAAATAATTAATAGTAGTTTATATTAATGTTATAAAGTCTCCAATATTCCCCTTTAAGCAGAGGTCTTACATTTTTATATCAGCCTTATAATTTTATTTATGATTAACAATTTTATTATATATATATTTAAATATTTGAGCTTTTATTTTATGTATATGGATGTGTTACCTGCACACTATATATGAGCAGTGGCCACAGAGGCCAAAAGAGGGCATTGGATCCTCTGGAACTGGAGTTGTAAACAGCTGTGAGCTGCCATGTGGGTGCTGGAAATTGAAGCAGGGTCCTCTAGAAGAGCAGCCAGGGCTATTAGCCACTGAGCCATCTCTCCAGCCCAGTTTTATGTTTTAAAAGTTGACTGTATCTTGCAGTAAAGTAGAATATTCAACTCTTCTGTGGCCTGGTTTTCACATCTCTGTATTTGTAATCTACTGCAATGTAAGAAATTACCCCGAATTGAAGGCTGAGAACTATAGACATATATTGTCTCAGGATTTTAAGTGTAACTTAGCAAGATGTCTCTGCCTCAGGTTCTCACAGAAACTGAGCTTGTAGTGTTGCCTGGACTTGCAGTTACCTTGTGCCTTACTAAGAGAGGAGGTAATTCCAGCCTTGCTTGTTTGGTTGCTTTGTTGTATGAGCCTTTGCAGAGTTTCCTCAGTGTGTGGCAGGCAGCTGATGTCACTTAGACACAGCAATCCAAGTAAAAGCGTAAAAGCAAGAGAGTACCCAAGGTGGAAATTATAGTCTGATAGCCTAATAGTCTTATAACCTAATCACTTCTACAATATTCAGTAAGTTGATAAGTACAGCCCATGCTGAAGGGGAAGAGATACACGAAGAAACAAATAGTAGGAGGCCAGTAGTACTGGTGTTGTCGTAGAGGCAGCTCACCACGCTACTCTAACAAGGCAACCAGAAAGAAGAAAATAAATGATGCTTTAAAAACACAGTAAGAGCCTAAAGAGAAGGGTCATCAGTTACGAGCGTGTGTACTCTTGCAGAGGGTCTGGGTTCTGTTCCTAGCTCCCACTTTGGGCAGTTCATGTCCATCTGTGACCCCAGGTTCATGGGACTCAGCACCCTTGGGCTGTACAGGCACCTGCACACTTGGTGCGCATAAGCTCTTGCAAGCATACACATTCACATAAATAATATTAAAGCTTATTTTAATTTGTTTAAGGAAACTAAGGATTGGAGAGATAGCTCTATATTAGCACTTGTTGGTCTTACAGGGGACCAAGTTCAGTTCCCAGCACCCACATGGTGGCTCACAACCATTAACTCCAGCTCTAGGGGATCAGATGCCTCTTTAAAAAAAAAAAAAAAAAAAAAAAAGATTTATGTATGTATTTAATGTATAGGAGTGCTCTATCTGCATGTACACCTGCATGCCAGAAGAGGGCACCAGGTCTCATTATAGATGGTTGTGAGCCACCACGTGGTTGCTGGGAATTAAACTCAGCCAGTGCTCCTAACCTCTGAGCCATCTCTCCAGCCCCCAGATGACTTTTCTTTGCTATGTGGGCACCAGGCATGAACATGTACACAGACATGCATTCAAGTAAAACTCATATACAGAAAATAGATCTAAAGAAATTTTAAAGGGAAATAAGATTTTCAATAGTATTTACTATTAACCAAATGTAACATTTGCGGTTGCGAATTTCAACTTATAAGGTAGGTCATTTAGTATTGTTAAAAATCGTGTCTCAGCCAGGCAGCGATGGCGCTCTCCATTAATCCCAGCACTCAGGCAGAGGCGGGCAGATCTCTGTCAGTTTGAGGCCAGCCTGGTCTATAGAGTTAGTTCAGGACATCCAGGCCTACACAGAGAAACCCTCTCTTAAAAAACAAAACAAAACAAAACAAAACTATGTCTCTATGTATCAGTGAATGTGAATATGGCATATTTGGTAAATTTTACATAAATTTAAATTTATGTCTATCTTGCATTTTAGTAAGAAATACTAATGTTTTTGCTCCATAACCTTATGTATTTATTGTCACAACAGGGTTTTAAAAAATCCGTCTAGAATATACAAACACATGAATTACTGTTATTGGTTTGTTTTGGTTCACAGGTAGTCGAGCTGTGGTAATGGAGTGTCAGTATGGACCAAGGAGAAAAGGGTTCCAGTTAAAAAAAATCAGTGAACAAGAAAGTAGGTCTTGTCATCTCTACAAAGCTACTTGTCCAGCCAGGTATTTAATGTTTTTTTTTTAATCTTAATTCATTTTCTTTATGCCTAAGTCTTATTTTTGAATAGCAAATAGAAACATTTTTATTAAGTTTAAACGTACAGTGAATTTTTAAGTTTTTCTCTTATTAATGCTTTGTATGTTCCTCACTAAAGCCTGAACTCTTGTTTTTGAGTCATTTTGCAAAGATTTTCTATGTGTGAATATGCATGTATTGGAATACCCACGTATTCTCTTCTGCCCGGGAATGTCGGTACAGCCCACTCATGTTTCCTTCTTAGAGTTAGATGATAGCTCCCCCTTCCCTCCTATGTCTTCTTACCGATGTAGTCTTGATCTGAAAGCCTATAGTGAGTACCCAGTGCACAGACACCGAATTGCTGACTAATGTGCATGTGGCGTGTACTTACTAAACACTGCTGTTCTCATCCTAGTATATTTTCAGAGTGACTTTATATACTTACATGAGTATTTTCTCCTTTCAGTGGCTATGCAATATTCCATTTGTTAAGGACATTAATCCTCTTAGATATGTAAGTTATGAAAAAATTGATCTTTTTGAGATAGAATCTCATGCAGTCCAGGCTAGCCTCGCCCAGATTATGTAGCCAAGGGTAGCGTTGAATTCCTCATCCTCCTGCCTCTGCCTCTTTAGAAATGCTAGGGTTTATGGATGAGTTCCTTGTGTATCCATGTATGTATTACAGTGTACTCATGTCTAGGGACAGATTCTGTTATTTTACCCAAAACCACAATTAATAACCTTGTTAAATATTATGATAACGCCCTACTATGTTAATTGTTATAGAAAACATTATATACTTTGAAAATGTTAACACAATGATTTGCTTTGAAAAGCACATTTATCAGTTTACATTCTCACCAGCAATGAATATCAACAGTAAGTTTTAGGTAGAGAACAAGGTTATCATTGCCCTGGGTGAGGATAAAAATATGAACCATTGGGAAAGATTTTTTTTACCATTGAAAGATATTTTTTGTTGTTGTTTTAGTTTTTGGTTTTTCAAGACAGGGTTTCTTGTGTAGCTTTGGCTGTCCTTGACTTGCTTTGTCAGTCATGCTGGCCTGATCTGCCTGCCTCTGCCTCTCTGAATGCTGGGATTACAGCATTCTTTCATGGCCAGTGAAAGATTTTTTTTTTTTAATGTTATATACTAATACTCTTTAGACATTGAAAATGTTCAAAATTATTAATAAATTGAAATTTTTAAAGAAATTATGGGCTAGGAATAGTCCTGGGCCATCTCAACAGCACTTCAAAAGAGTAAAGTACTATGTGCTGAATATGGTACCCTGCCTGTAATTCCAGATGCTTAAAAGGTTGAGAGGAGAAAATCATTGGAGCTCAGAAGTTTTAGTTCAGCCCAAGCAACAAGGACCCTTTGTCAGACAAAACAAGGATAATCTATTATGGTTGGACTTCACTGATAATTGAAACATTATATTTTAGTACCACATATATCACAAACTTGAGCATTCTCATGTTTTAAAAGACAGGTGTGGAGACTGGAGAGATGGCTCAGTGGTTAAGAGCTCTGGCTGCTCTTGCAAAGGACCTGGGTTTGGTTCCCAGCACCTACATGGTGACATGCAGACATCTGTAACTCCAGTTCCAGGGAATCTGATGTTTCTTGTGACCTCCACAAATCCTGCTCTCATGTAACACACATGCATATACTCAGGCACACACTCATACACATAAAGTACAAAATTTTAGAAGACTGCTGTGATGTGCACACCTGTAATCTCAGCACTTGAAAGGTAAAGAAGTGGCTTTGAGTGCACAAAGACACACACACACAAATAAAATGTAATAAAAAATTTAAGAACCTGGAAAGATGGCACAACACTTAAGAGCACTGACTGATCTTCCTGAGAACTTGGGTTCAATTCCCAGCAGCAACATGGTGGTTCACAGCCATCCATAACTACTTCCAGAGGATGCAGAGTCTTCCTTCGACTTCCACAGCCATATGGTGCACAGACATGCATACAGGCAAAATACCCATATACATAAAACAATAAAATATATATGCATATATGTGTTTAAATTTGGGGTCTTATAAGATATCTAGAATGTTATCAAGAATTTTGTGCTTGATTGTAAATATAGAAATTAATTAATTTGAGGTCATTCAGGTCTACAAAGTGAGTTCCAAGACAGCCAGGACTAAACAGAGAAATCCTGGGGTTGGGGATTTAGCTCAGTGGTAGCAAGTGCAAGGCCCTGGGTTCAATCCTCAGCTCTGGAAATAAAAAATAAAATAAAATGAAATAAACAGAGAAATCCTGTCTCAGAAAAACCAAAAATCCAGGTGCAGTGGCATATGCCTGTAATCTCAGCACTCAGGCAAAGGCAGGTGGATCTCTGTGAGTTCAAGGCAGCCTGGTCTATAAAGCGAGTCTGGACAAGCCAAGGCTACACAGAGAAACCCTGTCTCAAAAAACAAAAAACAAACAAACAAACAAACCACCAGAAAATACAGAGGAATACAAATGTGAGGAATTATTGTGTCTTTTTTTTTTTTTTTTTTTTTTTTAAAGAAACAATCTCTCTTCTGGCTGTCCTGGTACTTTCTAAGTAGATCAGGCTAGCCTTGAACTCACAGAGATACTCCTGTCTAGGATTAAAGGCATGGGTCACCACCAATGACTTAATTATATGTCATTGTTGACCAGGCTGTGATGGAGATTGCCTTTAATTCCAGCACTCAGGAGGCAAAGGCAGGCAGATTTCTATTAGTTTTGAGGCCAGCCTCGTCTACAGGACAAGTTCCAGGACAGCCAATGGTTACATACAGGATCCTTGTCTCAAAAAAAAAAAAAAATGCGAGTAAACTATAATTAATATAAAAAATAAATTAAAAAATATAGTGTTATTGTTGTAGCAGATGTTTTTGTTGTATTTTTTTAATTTTATTTCATTGTTGTGTGAATTTAGATAATGGAAGTTTAAAGGCAGTTAGCCTGGTAGAAGATCCTTAAAGTAAACCAAATGTGAGGTTGGTTTCCAAAACACTGAAGAAGAGGAAATGAACATTTCAGAAAATGTATCTATATTTAGATTTTTATACTCAATTTGTGATAGTTGTTAATTTTGTAAGTATCATGCATTAATATGACATCTTTCATAAGCTTTTGAATACTAATTACTCTCTTGAGCTTTATTGAGGTTAAATATTTGAGATTATAAGCTGCTTCTTTTTCTTGTCTAAAGAATTTACATTAAAAAGGTACAGAAGTTTCCTGAATATAGAGTACCTATAGACCCCCAAATTGACAGGAAGATAATCAGGATGGAACAGGAGAAAGCCTTTACTATGCTGAAGAAGAACTTGCTGGATGCCGGCGGGGTCCTTCGGTATGGCGTTCATGCAACGCTTTCATTTTCTGATTAGTAACAAGCACTCTTGTCACTGTGGTTTTCAGTTCTTTCACTAAGGAATGGTTTTATAAGTTAGATACCTCATGAGTATTAAACTTAGGTGCTATTGTATGTTACTGACTTTATTACCTAAAAATTACATATAATACTAACAATACATTGTTGATTTCTGTGACAGCCATCACAGTGAACATTAAGCCCTAAGTAAATTCCATTTTATGCTTTATATTTTAGATAGAAGGAATGATAGTATTTCTGGCTTACTCTTGTGTGTCAGTTCAAGTGAAGAATTTATTATTGTATAATGAAGTCAAATATAAGAAAAACTTTTGTATGTCTTTTATAAAAACTTAAAAATGAAGTAATAATTAAATTCTTTAATTCTTAAAATGTGCAACTACAAAATTTTTATTAAAAAATATTATTAGAGGCTGGTTTGGTGGTTCTCACCTGTAATCCCAGTACTCAGGGAGGCAGAGGCAGGCAGATCTCTGTGAGTTTAAGGCCAGCCTGGTGTTCAAAGCAAGTCCAGGACAGCCAGGGCTACACAGAGAAACCCTGTCTCGAAAAACAAAACAAACAAAATATGTATATGCATACATATATATATATATATATAATTAGATTATTTTATTTTGTGTTTAAGAGTTTTTGCATGTATGTATGTGTACCATTGCATGTTTGATGCCATTGATGTCTGAAGAGGGCATTGGATGCTGTGGAACTTGAGATAGAGATGGTTGTGAACCACCATGTGAGTGCTGGGAATCAAGCCTGGGTCCTCTGCAAGGGTAACAAGTGAACAAGCGCTTTTAACAGCTGAGTTATCTCAACCTCACACTGGACAAATTTGAATTAGGCTCTATTTTGTTTAAGTTGGTTTATATAAAGCAGAAGTATAGGGGCCAATAAGAGAGCTCAGTGAGTTCAGTCCCCAGGGCCCACATGATAAAAGGAAGGACTGATTCCCTTAAGTTGTTCTCTGGCAATAAGCTGGGGTCAGGTGGAAGGGGAGGAGGACCTCCCCTATCAGTGGACTTAGAGAGGGGCAGGGAGGGGATGCAGGAGGGAGGGTGGGATTGGGCAGTAATGAGAAGGGAGCTACAGCTGTGATACAAAGTGAATAAACTGTAATTAATATTTAAAAATAAACATTTAATTAAAAAAAGAAAAAAGTTGTTCTCTGACCTTTACACTCTGACATACATGTGCACACACATACACAAGTAATAGAATGCATGTAAATTAAAAGGACAGGGGCAGCCGGGCCAGATAGTGCACACCTGTAATCCTAGCAAGGGAGGCAGAGGCAGGCTGATCTCTGAGTTCAAGGCCAGCCTGGTCTACAAGAGTCCAGGTCAGCCAAGACTACACAAAGAAGCCCTGTCTCGAAAACACAAAGCAAACAAACAAAAAAAAGGGCAGGGGCTTGGTGTATTGCTCAGCGATAGAGTACTTTCCTAACCTAGTGCTTAGCCCAAAATTATATCCCCAACAACACAGACATACACACACACACACACACACACACACACACACACACACACTTGTACAAAAATATCTCTTAATCTGGGCATCGTGATGCACACCTTTAATCCCAGCACTCAGGAAGCAGAGGCAGGCAGATCTCCAGAGTTTGAAGCCAGCCTGGTCTACATACCAAGTTCCAGGCCAGCCAGAGCTATACAGTGAAACCCTGTCTCGAAAACAAAACAACAACAAAAAGAAAGGTCAATTAAAACACTGTTGTGCCAGATTGATTTTCCTAGCATCACTCCCTTGCATTACTGTACATGAGATGTGTCCACATTTTAGTTGATTCTCTTACTCCCTGGGCCAGTGGGAGTTGAGAATGCTTTGTTTGTTTGTTTTATGTGCATTAATGTTTTGCCTGCATATATATATGTGTATCTTGTACATGCCTGGTGCCTACATAGGTTAGAAGAGAAGTTTGGATCCCCTGGAGCTGGAGTAGTGTAAGCTACTGTGTGGGTGCTGGGAATTGAAACCCAGTCCTCTGCAAGACCAACAAGTGCTCTTAACTCCTGATCCATCTCTCCACCCTCAAATATGTGTAAATCCCTACTTCGCCTTAACTTTAGGGTCATAGTGAAAGTTTATCAAGTTACCTTTTTAACTGAGCATAAAGTCAATTTAGAAGAGTTGAACATAAGACATTTTAAATTTTATTTCACATGCCATAATCATATATGATTTTTACTTAAAATACTTTCTCTTGTGAATATTAAGTAATTATGATTCCTGCCTTTGTCTACAATTATCAAATAATTTTAATATTTAAATTTTAATAATTCTAAATGTTTTCTCTTATTAGATGGTATGTGCAGTTACCTACACAGCAAGCTCATCAGTATCATGAATTAGAGACTCCTGGTCTCCCTTTGTCACCATCGCCTTTTCCTATGACTTCTCTTGAAGAAGAGGAAACTGTAATCAGAGATGAGAATTGTGCGTTGCCCTCCCGTCTCCATCCACAAGTAGCGCATAAGATTCAGGAATTAGTGTCACAGGGCGTAGGACAAGTGTATGCAGTAAGGAAGCAGCTAAGGTACAGGAGAAGCAGCGTTTCCTTTTACACTTGTTGCTTAAGTGACACACTTAACACTATAGTGCTTCAGAGCCATTTTCCAGGGCGCGTGCTATCGGGAGGGTATGGTGTGTTTCTTCATCTTACCTATTTGTTATTTTCTGCAAATGCTTGGCAAGCTTTCATATACTATGTCTTAATAGAATTCTAAATACACATTTGAGATACTACATCTTGGCAGATTGGACTATTTCTAAATGATTACTTTTATTTTGTATTATATTATACTATACTAATATTATATTGTATTGTATTGTATTGTATTATATTGTATTATATTATATTTTAATAGCAAAGGTACCACCCAGACTGGCCTATAATTAATTACATAGCCCAGGCTGGCTTCCAGTTTTCAGTATTCCTTCTAGCTCAGCCAACCAAGTGTTGGGATTATGGGTGTGAGCTACTATCTCTGTAACAAATTGAATGATATGATATTTCAGAGGGAGTAAAGTTTGTAGAATCAAAAAATTAGAAGCCTAGCTAAGGTACTTATTTTAGATGATTTGAAATGAAATAGAATTTTATTGTATTATAGGGAATGAATATGATCAAAATAGAATATATGCATGTGTGAAGTTCTCAAAGAATTAATTAAAATATTAGATTTTTTAAAAGATAATAAACTACTATAATAATATGTAATGTAACATTCAATTATATATGTTATGTATCACTATAATATTAATTAAACATGTTATCTTGAGTACCATTAAGGTTAGTCCAAAATACTACAAATAAAGTTTCATTAATGAAAAAGTATACAGATTGACCACAATAATAATTATTATAATGAGGCAGTTACTATGTGTGTGCTTCGTATTTGGCCAAATCTTTAAATATAATTACTTCTTAACAGCTTAATAAAGCTAATACATGTATTTCCATTTTTATACATGAGAGAATGGAAATTCAAAGTTGCTAAGCAATTGACTTGAAAGACAGAACTGACACCCAGGGCTGGTTCTACAGCCTGTGTGTGGTGTAGATACCTGGCTCCTTTTGGTTGTTGTGTAGTGAACCCTGAATAACAAAAGGAGGACTTAGAGGAATTTTTTAGATTGGATCGCTCTGTGTAGCCCAGGCTAGACTGGGAGCCACTATGTGGACCAGGCTGTCCTGGTCCCTGCTCCTGGGATCAAAAGTGCACAGCTGAAGCCAGCAGACAAAGCGTTACTTTTTATATAACCTTATGTTTAGAAGTTTTAACTTTTGTTTTTGTTGAAGGGCCTACGGAACAAAGCTAAAACTTAGTAAAGTCATCCACTGTTTACTAAAATTTGGACACTCTACTTACTTCAGATTATTTATCTACATTTTTATTAATTTTTTTCAAGATAGGGGTTCTCTGCATAGCCCTGGCTATCTTGGAACTCAGATCTGCCTGCGAAGTGCTAGAATTAAAGGTGTGTGTCACCACTGCACTGCTGCCTCAGAGTATTTAAGAAGAGGGTCAGTGAGAACAGAAAATATTACAACCTTGTGGTTTTTATCCAGTGAATATCATGCATAAAGTGCACGTGTCAAACTGTGATTTCTGTGTCTATGTTCATATAATTGCGTAGTAAAGTTACCTTTCTTAAAGCAATATCTTACCTCCTTACACTATTCGAACCATCAACTTTCATGTAATAGTAACATGGTGTTTATGTATAAATTGGAAATTGCCCCCTGTTTTCTTACTAAGTAGGTGTATAACTCAGGGCAACTTCAACTTCTGCTCTCTTCAGATCCCTCACCTGGAAAGTGGAGTTGAGACTTACATCTGGTCACATGACTACAAGTAATAGTTAAAGGAAAAACTTGTAGTGTGTTCAAAATTGTGTCTGACATGGTAAATGTTTACAAACATGTTCAAACCGAGGATTGTGGTTCAAGATTAGTGCATGAAAATGTCACAGCTCAGCTGGGAGTGGTGCTGCACGCCTGTAATCCCAGTACTTGGGGAGGCAGAGGCAGATGGATCTCTGTGAGTTCAAGACCAGCCTGGGCTACAAAGTGAGCCTCTGGACAGCCAAGGCTACACAGAGAAACCCTGTTTTGAAAAACAAACAAACAAACAAACAAACAGACAAACAAAAGTCATAGCTTGGAACCAATGGAAATAGCACCTTTAACCCTTTCCTTTAACCTGCATGAATTCTATGTTTTGCTGAATGGAGACAAACCTAAAGTGACTAATATGAGTTACAGAAACACGAATTATACTTTACAAAAGCTGATATTAAAAGAGAACCTTTTTTTCAATCTGTAAGTGTATCATTACAGTTATATTTCTATTTTATATCTTCCACAGAAAATTTGTGGAAAGAGAACTGTTCAAACCGGATGAGGTACCTGAAAGACATAATTTATCTTTTTTTCCAACTGTGAATGATATAAAAAATCATATCCATGAGGTACAGAAATCCTTGAGGACTGGAGATGTGCTGTATAACGCAGAGATTATTCCAGCAACGGTACGAGCACACCCACCGTTTGTTTCATTGTCTTTCCCAGCTCCCGCTAGTACACTAGTACGTTAGGGAGGCGCCAGCTCCTGTTAGGGCTTGGCCTGTAGAAAGGGCTGCCACTACACCATCTCAATTACGGTGACTCAAGAGAACACAGATCGCTTTCCAAATATGAATGCTACAAGCTCTCAGATGATGACCTGACTGAATATTTCCTCTCACAAGGAAAGGAAACAGTAGCTTTCCAGATCTGAGTAGATCATAGAAGAATCAGACTTTTCCTCTTTGTGAGAGCTATTTCTTACTCAGCTCACAGACATTTATTGAGAACACACTGAGTATATCCTTTCCTCCATTTCAAAAAATAGATGGTCAAAGTTAAGTCGTTCAAGTTCAAGTGCACAGAGTGCTGATGTGAGCTCTCTATGCCATACATGAATATCAGTTTTACCTCATCTTTTTATGTTGTAGTTTCCCTGTCAATGTTAGTAATTTCTGAGGCAGTTTTACCGTAATTATGCAGAAGTTAGTAACTGTATGAATAGTGATTTTGGAATTAAAATGAGTAGTACTGACCTTTCCTTCCTGACTTTTCACTTTCCAAGTTTTAGTATCTGAACACTTTCTATTTTTACTTACTTTTTAATGTATGTGGATGTTTTGCTTGCATGCGTGGGTCCCATGGAGGCTGGAAGAGGGTGTTGGATCCCCTAGATCTGGGGTTATTGATGGTTGTGAGCCACCGGGTAGGTTCTGGGAATTGAACACAGATCTTCTGGGAGATCAGTTGGTGCTCTTAACTGCTGAGCCATCTTCCCAGCACTAGTACTTGGATATTTCAAATGCTAGAACTACTTGGGTGGTGCTTCTTTGTTTGTTCTATATCTAAACTCTTAATTATTGCTGTCCAGAATTCAAGAAAACAGATTTGCCACCTGCACTTTCTATAAATTGTTGGTATCTGAACAAGGACCCCAACATAGTGAGACACACTTGAGCTTTGAGAACGTAACAAGAGGGTGATCACAGAGTAAAGCACAAGTGTGAAAATAAAACAGGAGGCTGAGGAAAGAGCTCCTTCCCAAATATGATGGTCTAAGTGTGATTCCTCAGAGCCATGTAAAAATGCTGACATGCCTGTTGTGAATTTATAATCCTAGAGCTCGGAAGGTAAACACAGGAGTGGAGCTGGCGACAGTCATACCAGCCAACGAGCTGGCAGTGAGCTCCAGGCCAATGCAGGAGTCCATCTCAAAGGAAGTGGACTCAGTCTTTCTTCTGACATCCATATGCATGCACCCACACATGCAGGCATTCACGTGGATGACCTGACTATGCTGGATTTGTCAGAACCAGCGTGATAGAAAGAGAGGACTGATTTCCAAAAGATTTTCATACACTAAGGCATGTGTGTGCACATAAACACACACACATGCACACAAAATAAGTAAATAAAAGCAAACTTTTAAAAGAAAATATAATAGTTGTATTAATGTTTTAAGATTATTTTCAATGCAACTATTTTGTTTTTACTGAAACAAATGTTCTCATTTCAGCTTCAATGGACTACAGACAGCGGGAATATTCTTAGAGAGACTGTAACAGTTACATTTGCAGAAGGTAGGTTATTTTAATTTTTTTGTTTTGTTTTTCAAAACAAGGTTCTCTGGGTAGCCTTGGCTGTGCTACAGCTCTCTCTCTCTCTCTGTAGATGAGGCTGGCCTCGAACTCAGAGATCCTCCTTCCTCTGCTTCCCAAGTGCAATTAAAGGCGTGTATTGCTACCATATATCTCATATGTTCTTGACTCCTATGTTCTTGAAATATTCAAAGTTTCTTTTATTTGTTTTTACTTACTCTTTTACATGTGTTCTATCTCCTGGAAATGGCTGCTTTCTTCTTCTGTCTAGAAAATCCTCTTCTCAGTCAGAACAGTCTCTGGTTTTGAGTGTTTTTCAAACCTCATCTCTGCACCTGCTGTGGTAGGCTGCTGTTTACACGTTTGAGGCTTTAATTGTTATTAACACTCTTCAGGGGCAGGGATCATAGTTAAGCAAACCAAGTTCCTAGGATAGTGTCTGCTAAAGCATTAACATCATAATAATTGCTCTAGAATCAACTTATGAACAACTGTATACAAAGTATGTTTGCTGCCATGTATTAACCTCTAAAAGTCACTTCAAGGGCTGGTGTTAGCTCTTGTTATCACCTGTGTGTTTTATTTTAATAAGTTGCTGTGCTAAGTGCGGGCAAGTTCCTACTTCATGGACTTAAAGTCTAGCAAAGAAAAAAAAACTCCCAGCAAATGCCTTCTAATCAGTTGTTACTGTGAAAAGTGCCACGTGAGAATTGCTCACAATTAAGTGGGAAGTTTGCTAAAGACACACACTTAGGTGAGGGGTGGGGAAGGAACTTTTAAAAATGTCACTTTTGGATCTAGAGAAGTAGTTCAGTGGTTAAGAGCACTCATTGCTCTTTCAGAAGACCTGCTTCAATTTCCAGCACCCACAGCTGTCTGTAACCCCAGTTCCAGAGGATCCAATGCTCTCTTCTGGCCTCTGTGTGCAGTGCACATATGTGGTACTCAGGCAACACATAAAAGAAAAACGCAAACATTTTAAAGTATATATAAAATACAATTTTTAATCATAAAATTTAAAATTTATAAGCCTGACACCAAAATGTAATGTAAGATCTCTATTTAAAGGGACATTGGAGACTTATGGGAAATGCACTTGTAAGAAAGTTCCTGGAGCCTGGTGCTGGTGGTCCATGCCTTAATCCCAGCACTTGGAAGGTAGAGGCAGGGGAATATATGAATTTGAGGCTAGCTTGGTCTACAGAGGGAGCAGCAGGACAGCCACAGCTGCACAGAGAAACCCTGTCTGAAAACAACACAAAACAAGTTTGGAATTAAAACTGGATTATTTATTCTTATGAACATATGTATTTGCATATTCCTGACAACAAGTAATGAAAAAGAGATCGTGAATTTGAAAGGGAGCCAATTCTGGCCTATACAGGTTTGGAGAGAGGAAAGAGAAAGAGGAAATCAACTATTTTGTAATTTTCAAAAAAGAAACAATTTTTACAAATGGACTAATAAAAAAATGCAGCACTTTGCTGTGCCAGTGAAAAAGATGACAGTGGTTTAAACTACAGTTGAAAACATACAGTCTAAAATTAGACACACTTAATAGTTTATTAATTAAATAGATATAGAAGGTAAAATAGCTGGAGTTGTCTAGTAGAAGCCTTTGTAATTGAGAAGCTCAAGAGTTTTCACATATCTAGAGAAGTTTAGGTATAGTCTTGTCTTATAACATAGGAATGGACTAGGAAAAAACATCCCTAGATCTCATTCTAGGGTACTGAATTAAAATGTTGATGAGATGACTTAGCCAGTAAAGACATTTGCTGCCAAGTCTGAAAACCTGAATAAAATTAATGGAAATTAAGGACTGCGTTGTTACACAGTGTAGAGCAATAACCTAACTTGCACAGGTCCTGGTTTAGTCCCCATCACAGAAAGAGAAGCAAAGGAAGGAAGGAAGGAGGGAGGGAAGGAGGGAGGGAGGGAGGGAGGAAGAAGGAAGGATAGGAAGGAAAGGAGGGAGGGAGGGAGGAAGGAAGGAAGGAAGGAAGGAAGGAAGGAAGGAAGGAAGGAAGGAAGGAAGGAAGGAAGGAGGGAATCCTTTTGCTTTCTGTTGCTGTGATAATCACCATGACTAAAAGCAACTGGGGAGGAAAGGGTTTATTTCCTCCAACAACTCCCATCTCCTAGGCCATGGTCCCTCACTGAGGGAAATCAGGGTGAGAACGGAAGCACAGACTATAGAGGTACTCTGATTACAGATTTGCTCTTTATAGCTTGTTCCTTTACCTTGGCTTTTTATGCAACTCTGAACTACCTGCCCAGTGGTGGTCCAGCCCACATGTGCTGGGCCTTCCCACATCAATCACTAATCCAGAACCTCATCCACAGATATTCCTAAAGGCCAGTTGTATGGAGGCATGTTCTCAGTTGAAGTTCCCTCTTCTCAGATGACTCAGTTTGTGTCAAGTTGTCAAAAAAAAAAAAAAAAAAAAAAAAAAAAAAAAAAAAAAAAAAAAAAAACCAACAAAACAAAACCAGGACAGAAAGGAAGGGTTGGAAGGAAGAAATGGAACAAAGGTTGGATCTAGATCTGTATTTTTAGAGTTCCCTTGGAAGATCTGATGAGCTGACAGGTTCTAGACAGTGAAGTAGATACCGGGTCTATTTGTGGGTATGTGTCTGTGTCTATCTGTGTATTTTGTTTTTTGCTTCTTTGCTGTTATTTTGAAACAGGGTCTCATTCTGTTCCTGGGCTTGTCTGGAATATTTTAAACTGGCCTCAAACTCATGATATTCCTCCTTTGTTAGCCTCAAAAGTGCTAGGAATTACAAGCATGAGGCACCATACCAGCCTAGCTTGGAGTTATGCATGATTAATTAGTTAATCAACTGATTATTAATTAATTAACTAACTGATTGGTTTTGAAGTTGGACCTCACTATGTAGCCATGTCTGGCCTGTAACCCACTATGTAGACCAGGCTGGCCTCATACTCAACAGAGCTGTGCCTGCCTCTTCCTTTTATGTGCCACCATACCTGGCTATGTGTTTGTTTTTTAAGTGATGTTTGTTTGTTTATAACAAGTAGCCCAGGCTATCCTCAAACTCACTTCTCTGGCCAAGAATTACCTTGCACTACTGATCTTCCTGTGTCCACCTCTAGAGTTCAGGGACTATATGCATTTGCCACCCTTGCCTATCTCACTGATGATTTCTTTTTTAAGTCTTTTGCAAACCTTTGACTTTGTCTTGTCCTCTATTCTGATTCTAATAGTAATGACTGTCATAAAGTCCAAAAAATTATCTTGTCTGTCTCTTGTTTAATTTAGGAAATTCACTAGGAGAACCAATTTCAAGCAAAGTGGGGACAAGTCAGACACAGACTTCTTTGTCTCCAGAGGCACTTCCCTTGCTCTCCCCACTTTCTTCATTTCAGCCCCAAATATTTACACACTTACAGGTATGTACCTATTAAACAGCTAAATCTGGCAGTCTTCTTTTTTTCCCATGATTCCTTTTGTAGGGATTTCAGAGAATTCTGTAAAATTACAATAATGGCCATATATTCTTTCATTATTAATTTTTCAGTCCTTTGTGTCAAGGTGTAAAGTGATAACTCAGTATGTTTTGAAAAGTTTGAGGGAGACTATAAATGAAGGAAATAATTGTTGTACTACCTTTTCGTTGGTCCTTGTTTCTGTGTTCATGGAATATCTGTTAATAATTACATACTTATTACTTTTTGTTTCATTTTTTTCAAAAGACTATACTACAAGAATGTAATATATATTGTAAATCCAAACATTGTGATATAACTCTTTTCTCTTTAGAAGAGTTTGAAGTTACAGCCAAGATTCTCCTCTCCTGATGGCTCACAGGCTCTGATGTCAGTAAATAGCCATCCCTCCCCCAGTCCTTCAGGACTCGTGGATACAGTAGGGAATGCTGTCGTGAATGATCATCCTCTATTGCTTGGTCAAAGTGAAAGCCTTCCAACAGATATGTGCCTAACCCAAAACAATAGCTCTGCCTCTACCGTGGGGGATCTCCCAGAATCAGTTCAGAATATAGTTGCAATGGATCATCTGGTCGAAGGAGAAGATGCTCAGGTTGCGGGGAATCTGGAAGGAAGTATGAACAGGATTCTGTTGGGAGATGTGCAGACCGTTCCAATACGCATCATAGACAGCCATGCAGCTCTTAGTAAGTGAGCATCAACGTATGATCCTTTTTAACTTACCTTTTATAGGTGGTCTACATCAAACAACAGGAAAAAAAGAGTCATTTCTACCCAGTGGGTTTATAATAGTGTGTAGTTCAAACAAAATTATGAGAGAAAAATAGAGATTTACCAGCTTAATATTTTTCTTATTATGTGTAATTATTTAATCTCAATGAAATTATTCATTTATTTATCCCAGCACTTACAGGCTTAGGCAGACCGATTGCAAGATCGGACAGCCTGGGCTACAAAACAAGTCCCAAACTAACGTGAGCAACTTAGCAAGATCCTATGTCAAGATAGAAAGAAGGGTGGGGTGGTAGAGTGCTTCACTGCTCAGCAGGCCCTAAAAACTGGGTTCAGTCCCCAGCACATACAGAAGAAAGAAAGAGGATGAGGAGGAAATTACTCATTTCTCTTAAATTAATTAATTAAAGGTCTCATAATGTAGTTTGGCTGTCCTGGAACTTCCTATGTAGACAAGGCTTGTCTTGGTCACCTGCCTGCCTCTGTCTCAAGTTTGGAATTAAGGCATGTGCTGCCACCATCCAGTTAGATTTATTTACTTTATTATGCATATGATTGCTTTGCCTGTGTGTATTGATGTACCAGGGAGGGAAGAAGAGGGTTCTTCTAGAGCTGAAATTACAGATGGTTGTGAACTACCATATGGATGCTGAGAACTGAACCCAGCTCCTCCACATGAACAATACGCACTCTTAACCTCTGAGTGGTCTCCTCAGCACCGTAACTCCTCATTTCTTTCTTTCTTTCTTTCTTTTTGGAGAGGGGGTTTCAAGACAGGGTTTCTCTGTTTCTCTGTGTAGCCTTGGCTGCACTGGACTTGCTTTGTAGACAGGCTGGCCTCAAACTTACAGAGATCCACCTGCCTCTGCCTCCCCAAGTTCTGGGGCCACTGTGCCCAGCATGACTCATTTCTTAATTATCTACTTTTCCATGGAAAATCTATGGTGATATAAAACCAGGAAAGTAATTTTAGGATACATAAAAAACAAATGATGTAAGGAAAACTACTATCCAAATATTATAAAAAAAAGTTCATACATGCACAGAAAAAGGATGGAAATAAGTAGTAGATAAATGATTTAATAATAAAAAGTTGAATTATACACTTAAATATTGAGTTCTATGGATATTTACGAAAAGAGTAAAATTTGGGCACATGAGTTCCTTCAAAGACCTTTTGGTTACCCTTTTTGATAACCAGCTGTTGTAGAAAATAAAAATGACTAATAATGCATATTATTAAAACCTGTAAATATTACTCGGATCTCTGTGAGTTCAAGTCCAGCTGGGTCTGCAAAGCTAGTTCCAGGATAGCCAGGGCTACACAGAGAAATCCTGTCTTGAGAACAAAACAAAACAAAATCAGAAATTTATTAGAGAATTTTATAACTATGGAGTAACTTTATAGATGAAAAGAAAAATGAATATATGTCAATGTATTGGTATAACTCCATGAGAAAGTTAGCTATATTCCCATTCTGCAGATGGGAAAACCAAGGCTCAGGGAGGTTAAGTAACTGCCTAATGCTCATGTTTAGAGTAAGTGATGGAGGAAGGAACTAAGCCCTGGTATTTCTTACCTTCTAGAGCTTTCTTCCTTTTTTGTTTTTTGGTTGTTGTTCTTTGGTTTTTGGGTTGTTTGTTTGAGATGGAGTTTCTCTGTGTAGCCTTGGCTGTCCTGGACTCACTTTGTAGACCAGGCTGGCCTCGAACTCACAGAGATCCACCTGCCTCTGCCTCCCTGAGTGCTGAGATTACAGGAGTGCCCCACAGTGCCCAGCTGCTTTCTTCCTTTCTAACATGCTTTCACCTTCTGTGTTGTCACATAGAGTTTCTGGGAGCATTAATCCAAATTGCTTTCAGTGAAGCCCTTTTTAATCCAGATCTGTATGTTTTACCTAGTAAGGGTCAGTTGACCCAGATATGAGCTCTTGGGTCATTCACATCCATCTTCAGTGGGTCCCATGCCTCTGAGCTCCAGTATACCTGTATGTCACAGTATTTGGTGTGTTCAGCACGTTGCTAAGCTAGTCAGTCCCTCTACTTCCTGCTTCCCAAGAGCAACTGCATCATGGAGATTCTTGATAATGTATGGTGAATGTTTGAGGTCTCATGTGGTGGTACATGCCTTTAATCTCAGCACTCCATCTCTGAGCTCAAGACCAGCATGGTCTACATAATGAGACCCTGTCTCAAAAACAAAACAAACAAAAAGATGAAGATGCTAGGCAGTGCACTGGCCAGCTGCTGGTGTTGCTGTTGCTGTGCTGGGTGATAAGCACAATGGAGGGTGCTTAGGCATTCTGGAGTGTTTTAGATGGGCAAACGCATAGTTCACACAGCTAAGATAAAGCTGTCATCTTAAGATGTGCCAAAACATTTTTCTCCATGTTACCATGACCCTTTTTTTTAAACTGCAGTATATTTACATTATATACATAATGTAATATAATATAATTTATATGTAAAATAATATAATAGATAAAGTCTCAGGTCAGCCTTGAGTTGGCTATGTCACTAAGGGTGGCCTTGATCTCCTGACCTTACTCCATTGCTCTAGTGCTGTGACTAGCTTTAAGTTTATATCATTTAAAGACCACAGTGTTATAAAATATACTAACCCTTTTGTTTGTTTGTTTGTTTGATTTTAAAGTTGAAGAAAGTCTAGAAGATACTCTGTCTGTGAACCAAGTTAAACAAGAACCCAAAGAGCCAACACTGTCTATAGCAGCAAAAACTTTTCTGGACTGTAAAAAATTATCTGCCACATAAATTTTTAAAAAGCTCTGGTCCCTTCTGATGTCTTAGGTGAAGATTGTCAGAGCATGTCAGTTGCTGGACCGGAACTGGATGATGAGCAGCTTTGCCTTACACTCGAATGCGTGTTGCCAGTTCCATATTTGTACCCCCTTAGGAAATATTTTACTTTACTTTGTATTCATAGAACTTTTTTATTATCCAGTAAGGCAAGTGTTTCAAAAGATCATCTGAACTTATCATCAGTAATTTAGTGTGAACACAAAATAGTTACCTCGTCCCTGATACCCAGTTTTGGTTCTTACAAGATAAAAAAAAAAAGCCAACAATAAAAGCAGTGTGTGAGTGCATGTGTAGGTGTGTCAGAAAATTTAAAGTTGTGACCAGAATTTTGATGAGCTGAGAGAATATGTCTCATCCTTTGGAAAGATAGTTTTATATGGTAACACAGAACCGCCAGTCACATCCCTATAGATTTACATAATGGAACAGAGCACCAATCACGTCCCTATAGATTTACATAATGGAGCAGAGCACCAATCACATCCCTATACATTTACATAGTGGAACAGAGCACCAATCACATCTCTATAGATTTACATACTAGCTCAGAGCCACCAGTCACACCCCTACAGATTCACAAAGCAGCACAGAGCTGCTTTGTGTCACATTCCTAGACGCTGAATTTGCAGTTTGCCTTGTAGGCTTTATACTGTTTAACTGTAAAGGTCATCTGTCAGAAATCTCGGTGACTTGGTAAGTATTGAAAGGTTTAAGTCGAATTAATCAAATTAATACAAATAAATATATACGACTTGTATTTTATATGGGATTGGAAATAAATCCCCATTTAGGAACAGAAAGGTGAAAATTCAGAGAATGGAGGGCAACATTAGAATTCCCTGCTGTTTACAGATCATTTGGGGAAACTTTTGGTGGTAGCAGAATTTTTTTTTCAAAGATTCAGTTTTGACTATTTAAAAATAATTTAAATAGTATTTACATTTTTCTATACCAGAGTTCTTACTGAATTGATAGGATTATGATTTATATATTTCAAGTTTATCTAATTTAAAATTTAGTTCATATTTGAAACTTGAGAATGTCTGATCTAATATTTGCTCATTAAATAAGTAGATTTATACTTAGTATAAATAACTAGTAATCAGTATATTCATTTATAAGCTTTTTTATGAAATATTGACTAGCTAGGAATTTGAAATATAACTGTCATTAAATTAACCTACCTGAATGTAGTGATGCTCCCCTGTAATCTCAGCACTCAGGAGGGAGAGGCAAGAGGATGGTAAATTTAAGTCTAGCCTGGCCTACATAGCAAGATCTTACCAAGAAACAAAGAGGGGATCATCTAGAAGATTTTTTTTTTTTCTGGAGACTCATTTGTGAATGTATTTAAATTTTTATTTTTAAAAACAAGCATTTCAGCTGGGTGTGGTGGCACACACCTGTAATCCCAGCACTCCGAGGCAGAAGCAGGCAAATCTCTGAGTTTGGGGCTAGCCTGGTGTACAGAGTGAGTTCCAGGACAGCCAGGGCTGTTAAGCAGAGAAACCCTGTCTTGAAAAAAAAGAAAGGAAGGAAGAAAAATTAAAAATAAGAATTTCATGTGGATATTAAAGTTTAATATCCAAAGCATGAACAATATAATAAGATATTTGACCTTAATACTTTGCATGGATATCCATCACTTTTGCCTTTCTTAAATCTAATCTCCCATTATTATTTACTTTGTTTCAGGTACATGACCTATATCTAAATATACAGCACTGTTATTTTTAAAGTAGGTGGAACTCTAAAATTCATTATCTTTACACCTATATTCTGGACAACATAAAATTTATTATTTATATCTTATTTAATGTAAAGTTCATATCTAAATATATGTATGATTGTTAGTAAGAACTGCTTCTCTTTTTCTTAAGAACTGAAGATATCTGGTTCCAGTATTTACAGAGGCAGGCTGCTAAATCTGAGTATGTTATAATAAGTTTAACATAATTCATAGTCACTTTAAAACCCAAGTTCTCTTAGTCTCTGTGTACTTAAGAGAAATGAGATCAAAGCTGGGCTTACTGGCACACGCCTATAATTCCAGCACTCAGGGAGGCAGAGGCAGGCAGATCTCTGTGAGTTAAAGGCCAACCTGGTCTTCAGAGCTAGTCCAGGACAGCCAAGACTACACGGAGAAACCCTGAAGAAAGAAGGGGAGGAAGAGTTCAAATTATTATGGCATTTAGAACTCTGTTATAGGTAATGCTCTTTTGTTATCCTTGTCAAAGAAACTGTTTCTTGAGGACTAATAGGTTTTCACCTTCCAATAATAATTAAGGTTAGTTATTAAATATTTCACTCATTTAGCTGTATTCTTTAGGAAACATTCCTTTTTTATGTTGACTTGCTAAGGAGAAATGCTTATTAAGAAATAAACTAGCCTGTTTCCTCTGAGGATGAAAAATAGCAGAGGATTCAGTATTTAATAATTTAATCAGGAACAAACATAGTGAAAATGTATTTCTGTCACTTTATTCTGAGGGGCCTAATGGCAGACACCTTTAATCCCAGTGGATCGCTGAGTGCAAGGCCAGCCTGCTATACAAAGAAAGTTCCACAACAGCCTGTAATGTAATAAGACCCTGACCTGGGGGGAAAAAAATAAAAAGTATACTTATGTCAGTTCATTCAATAGGAATGGGTCTTATGTTAATATTTTTTATCATGAGTTCAAAAAGTTATACATATTCTTTCCACAAACAAAAGTAAAACAGAAAACTGAACACTTAAATTCGTAATTGTATATTCTTGTTTTTTAGGAAGAAACTGAAAGTGTTAATATTTTGTGTATTTAAATGAGTAGTTAGTTTTTCAGAAATGTTATCTAAATGGGTTTTAAAATTCGTTTGTCTTCTAAACTCGTGTAGTGTGACATGTCAGTGTTGGAAAGGTGCTTAGCATCAATTTTTGAAAATTATGTTTACATATTTAAGCGTTTAATTCTTTCTAAATGAACCTGTTCTTAAACACAAGTGTATAGAGATTTTAGTATCTGTATTTGGCGTTCTCTTCAGAACTCCGCAGCAAAATTTGACAAACCTTGTTTGGTTTGTGTATTACAAGATGTGGTGTCTGTCGTGGGAAGCTGCACATTTAAAACAAGCAGTTAGGATTTCATAATCACAGCTTGCCTTGTTTCTTAGTTGTTTCCATGTTTCAAACCTCCAAGTAAACTGTACATACACCAGTCAATTATAGATAAACAGCCACGGTAGACTTTTCCCTCAGTAACTTCCTGTGTGAGCAGCCAGTGTACTTAAAAAGCTTTGACATCTTGTGCAGGGAAGGTAGGAAACAGAAGCTTTGGAATGGGCTCCTGAAGCTGGTAATGTCGAGGCCGACCAGCTGTGCTCCTCCTCCTTCACCTCTGTGAGACTCTCTGCTTAATCATGTGCATATGAGACCGTGTTTAATTCATGCTAGGTTTTTAAAGAGATTTTAAAATATGTGTACATATTGTAACTTTGATGTACAGTCTTCTTGTTATAATGTAATTTTTTTCATTAAAAATTCTGCATTTTTTAATGTGTTAGTTTTTTAAAATATGTTCTTCTTGGAGATAATGAAAGTTTTGTTTGTCTTAAATAAGATAGTGATAAATGCTTCAGTACCTGAGAATCTTGACTAGAAATTTATGGCTATTTGTTTTGTTTCATTTTAGGTTTTTCAAGACAAGGTTTCTCTGTGTAGCCTTGGCTGTCCTGAAACTTGCTCTGTAGATCAGGCTGGCCTCAAACTCAAAAGAGATCTGCCTGCCTCTGCCTCCTGAGTGCTGGGATTACAGGTATATGCCACCTCGCCCAGTTAAGCCTAATAGTTTTTTTAGAATTAACTACTACTATTAGCATATACATTTATGTTATGTGTGTGTGTGTGTGTGATGGCTTGATGAGTAAAGGTTCAAGTGTGATGACCTGAGTTCAATCCCCCAAAGCATATTTAAAGGCAGAAGATTACCAACTCCACAAAGTTGTCCTCTGAGCTCCACACATATATGCCCACACAGTAATAATTTACAAAACAAAACTGTAAAGGCTAGCAATATGGCTCAGCACACAAAGCCACTTGCCATTAAGCCTGATGACAGGCTTAGGTTTCCTGGATCCACACAGGAGAGTACTGACCGCTTCAGGTTGTCCTCTGACTACCTATAGCCACGCATGATGTGGGTCTTAGGCACCTACATACACGGGTAATGAATAAATAAATGTTACCAAAACTTAACAACATGTATGAAAAGATACAAGTAATGTTTTGGCTCTGCATTTGGTACAGTGATATTTTCAAGTACTGCTTCATATGTTTGGAGTAATATCAGAATTATATGATTGAAAGAGGAAGAAAGATCATCAACCTTTCCCCCTCTTTTTTGATTTTTCTACCCTGTCTTACCTTTAGAACAAGATAAAACCCTGGGCTAGGGAGAGGGGTCTCAGTTGATCAAGTCCTTGCCATAAGTGTGAGGAGTGAAGTTCAGCTCCTATTCCCCACATAAACACACACACACGATACGTACAATAATAAATTAATTTGAAGAAACAAGACGAAGAAAATCTGATAGCATGCATAAAAGGCAACGATGCTGGGGTGGGGCGTCTGAGCCGGAAGTGATGACTAAGGAGGAGTCACCTGTAGAGGAACACGGGGTAGCTCTGAGGCAGGCAGGGCAGTGGGCAGGAGAGAGGGCCAGCTAACCTGAGTTTGTCCAGAGAGCTTGCTGAGCGTTTCTAGGTCTTATTTCCACCTTCCCTGAGGCGCCTTCAAGACATGTTGAAAGCTCCAGATACCAGCTCAGAAAGTTGTCTGGGCGGTGTGTGGCCTGATGAACTGAGGAATTCTGTGTTCAAGGAGCGCCTGAGCCACCACATCCGCTGTTTCCCTGGAGGTGGCAAAAGGCTCAATCCAGCCTGTAAAAAGTGTCAACAAGGATAGGGAGACAGCGAGCCACGTGGCCCTATGAGCATGCGTGGCCCTGTGGGTAAAGTCAGTCTGCCAGTCCTTGCCCGGTTGTTGCCCTCAGCTGGTGCAGCGACTGGCGTATCTGGAGAGTCCTCCGCGGGCTGGTCTTGGCACAGGTTTGGCAGGAAGCGTGGACCTCTGAAATGTGAGCTCGGAGGTCAGTGGGATCGAAAAGAGGCTTTAGAAATCTTGGGTCCGATGTGCAGGCTCACATGGAAGAGCATGTGCCCCATGGGTCTGGAACCGCTAGAAAACCAAGCCCCAGGCTACTGAGTCAGCTCTGGCATTACCCAGAGCCACTGGGTCCACGAAGGTCTAAAGCCCCCGGCAGTGAATTATGGCTACCTCTGCTGGGAGGTGGAGACCCTCCAAAAGTTTGGCTCTCAGGGGGCCGTTGGCGGTGGGAGTGCGCTTGGTGGGGAGAAAGCATAACGAGAAATCGGGCAGTATCGATGTTAGCCTGCTGGTCCTCGGCTAGTTGGAGCGGTCTTCCGCGAGGAGGGCCCCGCTGGAGGCGGTTTGCCTCAGCTGCTTTAGTGGCGATGACCGCAGCTGCTTGGGGTTTCCCCATCTATGAGAGCGCTCCCACCCACAAAGAGGATGAGTTGAGGCTCCATAAGGCTGGTCTGGAAGAGCAGGCCGGTCTAAGCGCTGGGCCTCCGCAGCCTTTGGGCAGGAGTGTGAGGAGGTATTGGAGGGGGATTGGATGGGGAAGGACTGGGGGTTTGAGACAAAGGCTTGGACCTATGAGGGTCCTAGGAGGGAGGCAGAGGAGTGACTCAGAAGGTCCAAGGGGCAATGTTTCCCAGGTGAGTTCCCTGCCGTTGCTAGGGCTCTCAGACACAGCTGCCATCCCATGAGGTGGGAAGGAGCCTTTAGGATAGGAAGGCTTCAGCCCGACGGGAGGGCCCAACCACTGAACTGAAACACCTGTGGCCGCCCCCACACTCCCTTCTGGAAAGAGGCGGGAGGGGCAGATGACGGCTGGGAGTGCCAGGCAGGGCCTGTAAGAGGGCATCCCACAGTAAGAAGAAGGGAAGGTGGGCTGTGGCCGGGTGGGTGAGGGCCCCCGTGGTGTCTCTCTGGCTGCCTGGTACAGTGGCTTAGCTGTAATAGTAAAATTGGGTTCAATGTCTGTAGAACCCCCATCAGGCCCAAAAATGAAAGAATCTGGTCCTCTGCAGTTGGCCGTTGTAGGCTCTTCAGAGCCTTAGGCCCTGAGCTAAGTAAACACCAGCGGGAGAGCACAGCTGATCTTTAGGAGAGACACTGTGACCCAGGGAACCAAGATAGTTTAGGAGGTGGGGAAGGGCTGCAGAGGAAGAGGTCATCTACGTAATAAAGAGGTGTGCTAAGGGGAAGCTGGGCGAACTGGTGCAGGCCTTTACTCCCAACCCTTAGGGAGGAAGAGGCAGGCAGATCTCTGAGCTCGAGGCCAGCCTGACAAAGTGAGTCCAGGACAACCAAGGCTACACAGAGAAACCCTGACTCAAAAAAAAAAAACAAAAACAAAAAACTAAGGCAGAGAGGCCAGGGCCTGTCCAAAAGAATTCAGGCTATCCAGGAAGCCCTGAGGAAGAACTGTTCCCCAGAGCTGTTTCACTATCAGGGTCCTCCCATGTGAAGGTACAGAGAAATTACAAGTCAGGGTGCAGGGGGCCAGTAAAGTGAGAGGTTGTAGAGGAATGTTAGGAGGGTGTAAAGGTTAGTGAGTCCGGGTTGGGTAGCAATAACTGCCTTGTTAACAAGGCGGAGGGCCTGTTCTAAGCGGTAGGCCCCAGAGGGTTCACAGACTGGGAGAATGAAGTGTTGCAAGGTGAGTCAGTAGGAATTAAGAGTCGCTGAGATAGAAGGCCACGGATGCTAGGTTTAAGGCCATGGTGGTCGGCTTCAGAGAGGGGAAACTGGGGTTCAGAGGGGAAGGAAGAGTTGTCCTCAAAGCAGATGAGGACCGGCTGATAGTGGGCAGCAATCACTGGTGTGGAGATGTCCATACTTTAGGGTCAACGGTTCTGGTAGGGTAGGAACAGGGCAGTCTGGGGTGTTGGGTGCAGGAATGTATCGATCTGTGAGCCAGGAAAGGGGAAGTCCCAAAACCAGGGAAACGAGGAGGAATCCCACCCTCTGAGATAGGTGGGAAACGGAGGCTGTTGACTGGCAGCGCTCCTCTGGATTCCAGTTAACCTGAGACTAGCCTGGAATTATATTAGTCTAGTACTTACAAACAGCCCACAAGGCTGCCTACCTCCTGCCTTTGTCCAATCAGGGGCAAGCATACACTGACTTACCTCCTGCCTGTGTGGGGGTCATGTCGACTGTGCCCCTGCCATGTCTCCAGGGAAACTGGCACAGAACTGCTGCGATGGAGTATGTCCAAACCCCAGAAATCTCATACTCGAGACTTAAAATCTGAATTGTATCATTATTACACATTATATTTATTATAATATAACTGACTAATTAATAATCTTAATAGATGAAGTAAAAGTATGTGACAAGTTCACCTCAGGAGAGGGAGTAAAGGCGGTGGGGGGGGTGCTCAGAGGAAGAATAAGGCTGCACCCCCTGCTGCTCCTCAGTGCTGTTGCTGCAGTTTGACAAGAAGTTGGAGATCCTGAAATGAAAATTGGACTTGCTTCTTTGTGTAATGTTCTTGTGGAATGTGTACAATTTACCCTTCTTCATTCAATGCTGATTTCTCTCCCCCACTATCTGGTTTCAGTCGGGACGTTGCATTTTGATGTTTATTCTAAGCATCACCTGTCTTAAGTTTGTGTAAACATGCCACCATTTGTTCTCTGTATTTTCAATAAAACAACCAGCCACAATGCTGAGCAATGGAGAGAATAGGGTGGGACATCCTGGTCCAGAGAGGAGGAGAAAGAAGTGAGTGGGAGGAGTCAGCAGAGAAAGGAAAGGACTTGGAACTGCAAGAAGAGATGAACTGGACCTAAGATATGACTAAAAGCAAGTATAATATGGGAAATCTGAATGGTAAGAAACTATGAGGGCTTGGAAGTTTAGGATGGAGTAATTATTGCCCAGCATTGTGCTCTATGTTAACTAAATACATCCTAGTCTCTGTGTGATGATTTGGGTATGCAGCTGGTTTAGGAATAACCGCCATTTAACTAAAAGATAAATCAACAGTTAATATTAATAATCAACAACATTTGCCCCAAGAAATAAGGACCCTAACAAGCAGGAAGTAGCTAAAGGTGAGTATGCCTCCTCTCCCCACTAACCTTTCTTATGTGGTGTTAGAAGGGATTGGGGTGAAGAAGAGAGAAAGAAGATTTAGAAAAATAAAACAGGGCTAAAAAGTAGACGCCCAGACGTAGGTCTTAGAATAATGAAAATCTGGTTTTTAATGCCATAGATGAGACAGTAGTGTATGAAGAAATGAATATACTGTTTCAGGATGTCGAAAAAAGTTTACCACAGCTGCTGCCGCTGGGTTCTCTCCCGCTTTGCTTCCAGAGGAGATTTTCTTTGCATAGTCTTTCTCCTATATTCCATTTCAAAAAGATTGGGAAAATGGTTGAAAAATTGGAAAAGTTGTGAGTGGATATGGAGGGATCTGAGAAGAAAAAAAAAAGGATGAAATAGAAAAATAGAAGTGTCACTCAATTATAGCATTTTAAAAGGATTGCAGAGTTGGCTGTGCAACTAGTTTGTGGGTAGAAACGGAAATGCTTGGGAAGCAAATAGTGCTGCTGGAGAAGGTAGGGAAAGTAAGGTTCAGACCTGGTAACTTCAGAAAGGATTGCGACCCAAGCCTGAGCTTAAATAAAGACCCTGTGTATTTTGCATCAGACTTGTGTTCCTGGTGGTCTCTTGGGGGTTCTCATGATCTAGGCATAACAGTTACACAGCCTGTTTCAAGGGAAAGGGTGAATCTTGAACAAACTAAGCTGCCAAAGGAGCAGCCTCGGGTTAAGAGATGACCACCACTAGCTTGCCCAGTAGCCACCAACAGCCTTAAATATGAAAATGCTTAGTGCTTCAATTGCAGTAAATTTGGTCATTTGAAAAGAAATTATGACCAAGATGCTAAAAGCCTCAAAGCTCAAAATGGTGGGTGCGTTAACTTTGAGAAATATGGTACTTTCTTCTGCCAGGGAAGTGAATGCGCCGTTTCTGCAACACTGAATGCCTATGTATCCCAGGTGTGTAGACGCTGTGGTAAAAGGTGTCATTGGATGCAGATCCAAGAGAGACATATGAGGCAATCTCTTGCCGTTAGGAAGCAGCTTTGGAGCGAGGCTCAGCAGCAAAGAGTGTGAGCTGTCCCAGATAAGAGCAGCTGAGAGTTACCAGGTTATAGAAGAAACTCTTGACCCAAAAAGTGTTTGGTTCATTGATAATCTCCTTTTAAGAAAGCAACGAGTCTCATTTATCTTAGAGAAAAGCCTTATTTTTTAGACTAAAGGGGGGGAAATAGTGGAAAGTTTTGGTGTCTTTAAAAACTCAGTTACGTTGTATAAACATGCTTTGTCTTAATCCCAGGTGTGGGATATGGGGCTGATTTAGATGGTCCACAGCAGCAAACTATTTGCCTCGTGCAAATAGTTTGAGAGGGGTCTTTGCCAGCTGCAGATAGTTTAATTCTGAGGACTCTGGAGAGGGAATAAAGGCCAGGGCCTGGAGAGAGAGGGAGGGCCTCTGAGAAAGAAGGAGGCTGCAGCTTCCCCTGCTGCGGCTGGTGGCTGTTGCAGTTTGACAAGAAGCACTTGAAGATATCCTGAAACGAAGATTGGACTTGCCCCAAGGAACCCCACAACCCTAACCAGCAGCAAGTATCCAAAAAGAACTACACCCCCTCTCCCCACCAACCTTTCTCTCCTACCTGGTGTTGAAAGGGATTGGGGTGGAGAAGGGAGGCAGAGGCTTAAGAAATGTAATTAAAACAGTCTTAACAAGTATGCCAACACCCAAAGGAACGGGCACAAGTGCAGAGAGAGGCGAGGACCCGGCACTGAGGGGCCTATTTAACGGAAGCAGACCTGGCTTCCAGGTTCTCCCAGCATCTCTGAGTCCCGGTATAGGCTGGGCTGCCATACCCTGCCTCTATCCTGAACTTTCCAGCCCTGGGGCGGGGCTTCTCCCCCTTCATATATAATCCAGATAATTTCGTTTCCTCCCCACCGCTCTCCTATCTCTTTCTCTGTCTCTCTCTGCATTTCCTCTCTTCTCTCCGAATGAGGGCTTTCTCTCTGCCCCTACTTTTCTGTCTCCCTCTGCATGGTGACTTCACTGACCCTTTCCTGCGAGGTCAGTGAACTCACAGGAGAGCTGCCCCCAATAAACCTGCGTTTATATACTCTAATTTAGCTTGAATTGGCTCAATTCTTTAACAGAGATCTAACCTATCAGAGAGAAACAGAATGTCTGTCTGGATTGTTTAGCGAAGAGCCTCGGGGAGAGGAAGCCCAGCCCCTGGAAAGTTCAGCTAGGGACTGAGGGATGCTGGGAGAACCTGGAGGCCAAGTCTGATTTGTTATGTTAAACTGGCACCTCAGCCACTTGTCCAGAGCCTGAATCCCAATACACAGGAAGGATGACTTTATATTCTAAGGTTTGAATTAGCTTCATCGTACAAAACAGCTGAGTGGCAGGCTGCTGCAAGATAATTTATTACCTAGAATTTGGAGGACAACTATCCCTGAACAGTTTTTGTTATTGTTTGCTGGAGATGGAACCCAGGGCCTTGTCTGTGCTCAGCATATACTTTTACCATTGAAGTATACCCTTTGGCTGGGTGGTGGTGCCATACGCCTTTAATCCCAGCACATGAGAGGCAGAGGCAGATGGATCTCTGAGTTCCAAGCCAGCCTGATCTACAGAGCAAGTTCCAGGGTAGCCAGAGCTACCCTGTTGTCTCAACAAAAAAAAAAAAAAAAAAAAAAAAAAGCTTTTGCCCCACTTAATCTTTGTTTGGGTCTGTTTTTGGGGGACAGGATTTCTCTGTTTAGCCTTGGCTGTCCTGGAACTCACTCTATAGATCAGACTGGCCACAATGGTACATTGTTTTTTAAACAGGCATATGTGGTTCAGAGGTAAGAGCACTGGCTCTTCCAGAAGACCTGGCTTCAATCTCCAGCACCTGCAAGATGGCTCACAACTGTCTGTAACCACAGTTCCAGAGGACCTGATGCCCTCTTCTGGTCTCCAAGGCACTTCACACAGGCAAAAACGCCCACACATACAAAATGATAATTCTTTAAAATGGACATGGTAAAAACTGATCATAAACAGCAGTTTGTTCTGTATTTTATCACAATATCTTAAAAAAAGTCAAGATGATTCTTTATGAAAAGGTCCTGAAGGTATCATCTCTTGAAACTTGTCTCATTCGGCAATGCAAAATAAGACATTTGAGTTTCTGCATTGAATGTCCCTGAATGGGGTAAATTTTCTTACTTTTTACATACTCGCTTGGTTGTGGTTGCCTGTGTGTGTGGTTGTGTGTGTGTGTGTGTATATGTTATGGTATGTGTGTGGGGTTAGTTCTCTTCCACTGTGGTTTCTGAGGTTCTGACCAGACTTGGGTTGCCAGGCTTGCTTGGTAAGCACTTTTACCCACTGAGCCATCTCACAGTCTGGCCCAAGCATTTTTAGTGATGATATGTATTATTACCCTTTTTGTAGTATCTCACCTCTGTCCTGAATTCTGTGATCATAAATGCATGGGCCTCCTAATCTGTTTATGTTCCATAGCTCTATTAATTCAGGCTTGTCTAAATACCATACCATATTGATTACTATATTTTCATAATAAATGGTCATATCCCATGACAGTTCAGTCTCCAAGTGGGTTGCATAGTAATGGGAACAGGGACTGTCTCTGACATGAACTGATTGGCCTGCTCTTTAATCACCTTTCCCTGAGGGGGGAGCAAACTTACCAGGCCACAGATGAAGACAATGCAGCTACTCCTGATGAGACCTAATTGACTAGGATAAGAAGGAAGGAAAAGAAGACCTCCCCTATCAGTGGACTTTGGGAGGGGCATGCATGGAGAAGGGAAGGAAGGGAAGGAGCTACAGGGGGGATACAAAGTGAATAAAGTGTAATTAATAAAAAAATTAAAAAATAAATCGTCATATGCCCACAAACATTGATCTTTTTGAAGATCACTTTGGTTGGTTTAAGTTTTTTGCATATTTCCATTTTTTAATACATAAGATTATCTTGTTTTGCATTTTCTTCTTCCGTCTTTCCTTCCTTCCTCCCTTCTCTCCTTCCTTCCTTCCTTCCTTCCTTCCTTCCTTCCTTCCTTCCTTCTTTCCTTCCTTCCTCTCTTCCCTCTCCCAGTTTTTTGAGATAGGGCGACAGGGTTTCTCTGTGTAGCCTTGGCTGTCCTAGACTCACTTTGTAGACCAGGCTGGCCTCAAGATCTGCCTGACATTGTTTTACATTTTGTGCACATTTTGAGTAACTTTTTGTATTTTAGGCCTTCACCCCAAATCTGTGTTGTTGTTTTTGACAAGGTCACATGTAGCCCAGAATGGTCCTAGGCTCACTGTGTAGCTGAGGATGCCCTCAAACTTCTGATCTTCCTCCCACCTCCTGAGTGCTAGGGTTACAGTGCATGCCCCCATGCCCTTCCTATGTGGTGACAGAGACTACATCCTGGCCGTGGTGTATACTAGGCAGGCTCTCTACCAACGGAGCTACATCTCTACCCCAAATTTATACACACACACACACTTGCTTTTTCAAGACAGGGTTTCTCTGTGTAGCCAGAAGGGTCAGGCTGGCCTTGAACTAGGGATTAAAGGCATGCGCCACCGTTGCCTGGCATAGATTATTACTATTTTAGCTGAGATACTATTTATTCTATAAATTAGGAAAGAGGCAACATTTTTAAGACAAAGATGTTAACCTATACCCTCTGTGTACTAGGCTGGGCAGCAGTAGCCCTCTAGTGGCTGACTGGCCGGCAGGCTACTGAGGTAAGCCGGAAAATGAGCAGAAGGAACTCCCACCTTCGTGATTCCATTCACCAGGATGAGCTTGCAGGAGACTCCTACAGCCTGCTGAAGGATGGGGGCATCGGCATGTAGAACTGCCCACGGATCTGTTTTGGGGAGGCAGCTAGGCCTGCAGGCAATACTGCAGACTAGGTCCTCACCTTCCTCCTCCTGCAGCTGTGATGAAGGAACCGAAGACCTACATTACAGGCTCGACAAGGTCCCAGGAAGGAGAGTGCCAAGTTCTGGATTTAGCCGAGCGTGCTCAGCGGGACAAGGACGGGAGCAGACAGCCCTTGCCTCTGGAGGAGGTGCTCATAGACCTCATGGGAGACCAGCATGATCAGCCGCTCACCTCCCTGCGAGAAGTCAAGTAGAAAAGAGGTTTACTCCCCAGGGTTGTGAGAAGCTGGGGATTTCTTCAGGGTCCACGAAAATGTTAGTATCATCCTGACAAAAGCACAGCTCAGCTCTGTCCAGGATTTGGAAGTACCTAGACACTGCCCATCCTGGGCAAGCTGGCTCCTATGTGCGCCAGGTGTCCCAAGAACCCTTTGAAGAACCTCGAAACTTCTGTCTGCATGGAGGTCTTAAAGGATACAACTAGTCCAGTGCTCCAGCATCATCAGGCAGCTAGAGGACTGGGATCTAGAGAAGCCAAAAAGACCAGGATGAGCCTTGAGACCCTCCAAACTCTGCTAGTGGGAGCTCTCAGGACCTAGGACCTAGACTTGGATATGCAGGGGATCACCAAGTTCCAGTTCACTGCTCCCAGCTCAGGACCTTCAGAGCAATGCTGGCCAACGTTCTGCCTGGGGAAACGTGCTCGCCTACATGCCAAAGAGAAGTATGTGCCACACAAGTTAGGGCGGGGCAGCATGGGCTGGGTCGGGGTCAACCCCTGTCCTCGTTGTGGTGAGTTGACTCTGTGAGACCTGGGACCCTATAACCTGTTCAGCTGGGTTCACGTGAACTTTTACTCAGCATGTAAGGGCGCTTGGCAAGACCTCAGGAAGTGACAGTTTCTGAGCAGGGAGAAGAAAAGGTGATGGGGAGGGAGGGCAGGAGCTGATCACCAGAGAGAGATGTATACAAAGGAAGTAAGGGTCTTAACTTCGCAAAGGCCGTTCTGGCTTAGGAGCGACCTGAGGGAGTTGTCCCTGCACGGGCGTTTATAAAGAAAAGTTGCTAAGCACGGAACCGAAGCAGTGCAGGTCCCAGTACCTGAGTAGCTGAAGCACGGGGATTCTTTAAAGCTAGCCTGTGCTACACAGCAAGTACAAGGCCAGCCAGCAGAACTTCATAGCATGATCCCGCCTTAAAATAAATAAATAGATAGATAGATAGATAGATAGATAGATAAATAAAGGACACTTAAGTTCTAAAACTTAGCGCTGGAAAAATGGCTCAGTGGTTAAGAGTACTGGCTGTTCAGTTTCCAGCTCTTACAGGAAGTCAGGTCATAACCGTCTGTAACTCCAGCTCCAGGAGACCCAACATCTGTCCCCCCCGTTTCTTAGGGCACCAGACATACAAGTGATACATGTGTGTATACACTCATACATACATAGGTGTAGGTAAGACATCTAAATTTAAAATTAAAAATTTTGTAAAAAAGTTCTGAAATTTCCCCTGTAATGGTCTTACATATTTTTCTTGTGCCTTTCTCTATATGGTTGATAACTTTTAATTCTATATAAATTATCTATTTTTGTTTATTGTTCTTGGTTTCCCTTGGCTGGCACAAATCTTAAATGTTTCCATGTGGCTGGAGAGATGGTTTAGCTATTAAGAGCACTATCTGCTTTATCTGAGGACCTGGGTATTATTCTCAGTACCCACATAACAGCTCACAACCATCTGTAACCCCCGTTGCATTTCAAAATTTTCTTTTTTGTTTGGATATGGTAGTGCATGCCATTAATCCTAGGATTTGGGAGGCAGAGGCAGGCAGATTTCTCTGAGTTCAAAACTAGCCTGGTCTGCAAAAGTGAGTCCGAGACAGCCAAGGCTCTGTTACACAGATATCCATTCTCAAAAATCCAAAATAAAATAGAACAATTTCTTTTGAAATTGTGAAGCAATTAAAGTTGAGACTGCTTAAGGTGTTAAACGCAGTGGGGTTTCTCCACGGATGAAATGAGCCAATTCAAGTCAGATTAAATAAAGCAGAAAGGCAGATTTACTGGGTGCAGCTTTCTGGCAGGGTCATTGGTCCCAAGGAATGAGACCAGGGAAGTCACCAGGGGATGGGAAACAGAGGAGGGGGAAGGAACAGAAAGACCATGTGCAAGCAGGGAGAGAGAAAGCACAGAGAGAGGGAGGGAACCGAAATGACGATATAGGGAAGCAGGGTGGCATATGCCAGCCATGTCCTCTAACAGGTAGGGACTGAGGGATGCTGGGAGAACCTGGAAGCCAGGTTCTCTTTGCTTAAATAGGCACCTCAGTGCTTGTCCCAGCTGAAACCCAACCAAACAGTCAAACTTATCAGGGACTGCTGGATCTGAGACCTATGTTTTTCTTTTAAATGATTTTTTTTGAGACAGGGTTTCTCTATTCTTAAAGTGATTTTTATTCTAAAAATGTAATCTATAAAAAAAAATCCTATAAGTCATAGTTTTAGTCATTTACTCCCCAAACTCCAGATCTCAACATTTAAACTCAAGGTAATAATAATAAATCTACATCACTGGGAAAATAGAAAAAGCAGAAGGAGCTGAAAAATCACACCAAGAAAGATGACAAAACAAGTATATGCAAAACTGAAAACGGTGCCAGATACAACTCCTAGGAACGCTAATAGGTTAATATCTGGGAGCAGGCTCAGGGCTTATCACCAAGCCTCCAAATCTGTGTTCGGTCCATGGGACTCAGGTGATGGGAAGAGAAAGTGACCCTTGCAAGTCGCCTTCTTACTCTCACATGTGTGCTGTGGCACATGCACAGTCACAACGTAATAGAGTAAATATAATTAAAAAAAAAAAAAGCTGCTAGAGAGATGGCTAAATGCCTAAGAGCACAACCTAGAGGACCCAGGCTTGGCTCCCAGCATCCACATGGACACTCCAATTCCAGGGTGTGCTGGGTAGATTTTATGTCACTGTCACCCATGTTAGGGTCATCTGAGGAGAAGGAATCTTAATTGAGAAAAATCTCTCCATAGGATTGGCCTGTTGGTATGTCTGTGGGGTGCTGTCTTGATCGGTGGTTGATGTGAGAAGGCCTAGCTCACTGAGGCACGTGGGCCTGGATTGTGTAAGAAAGCAGGATGAGCAGGCTATGGACAACAAGCCCCGAAGCAGCATTCCGCCAGGGGCTCTGTGTCAGCTTCTACTTCCAAGTTTCCGCCTTGCGCTCTTGCCCTGACCACCTTTGACAGGGGACTGTTATGCAGAAAATAAGGTTAAATGAACCCTTTCTCCTCAGGTTGCTTTGGGGCAGTGTTTTATTGCAGCGACAGAAACCTAAACTAAGACAAGATGTCATGGCCACCTCTCATTAGGCACCAGGCACTCATGTGGTCCGCGTCCATACGCAATAGGCAAAACACATACACATAAAATAAAAACAAACACTTCTTGTAAAAAAGGACTTAAAAGAAGGGCTGAGAGAGATGTCTCGGGGGTTAGCGATTTAAGAGAACTTGCTGTTTGTCCATAGGACAGTTTCCAGAACCCACACTGGGGTGCTCACAGCTGTCTGTAACTCCAGTTCTAGGGAATATGCTGCCTCTGGCTTTCCTAGGCCATATGTACAGAGACAGACATACCTAGATAAAAACAACACAAAACTTTTTTTTTAACATTTAAAGAAATTCCATAGTCTTTCTTACCGTAGAAAATGTAGGAAGAAATGGAGAGGTGTGGCCAGTACAGCAGCAGTAGAGGACGATAGTAACAGATGGCGCAAAGACATTCTCCCTTTGTGTGTGCATGTGTGTGTGTATGAGGTTCACGGGCAGGTGTGTGTGCAGATGCATATACCCATATGTGCACGTGTGGAGCCAGAGGAAAACACCAGGTGTTCTGCTCGATCAGTTCTCTCTTCCCTTGAAGCAGGGTTTCTTGCTGAACATGGAGCTAAGCTGGCTGGCCAGCAGGTCCCCGTGAGCCTCCTGTCTCAGCTCCCATACAGTGCTGAGACAGACATGCATATGGCCATTCCTGGCTTAAACCTGAACATGGAGGATTTGAACTCACGTCCTCATGCTTGTGCAGCAAACACGATTACCCACCCAGCTGTCCCCCAGCCCAATTTCATTTTCTTTCTGTTCTTAGTATAGTGTTGTAAGAAAAATATATCGGTAGATGTGCAATTAGGGCTCTTAGGATCTGAATCACAGTAGCTGACCTTCAAGAAGTAGCTTTCTTAGAATGAATAATAACAAAAAGCCCGATATCAAAATGTTCCAGTCTTCCCAACCAAGGACCCATTCATGGAGAGGACCTAAACCTCCAGCTCAGATGTAGCCCACAGACTCAGTCTCCGAGTGGGTTCCCTAGTAATGGGAGCAGGGACTGTCTCTGACATGAACTGATTGGCCTGCTCTTTGATCACCTCCCCCTGAGGGGGGAGCAGCCTTAGCAGGCCACAGAGTAAGACAATGCAACCAGTCCTGCTGAGACCTGATAGGCAGGTCAGATGGAAGGGGAGGAGGACCTCCCTTATCAGTGGACTGGGGCAGGGGTAGAGGAGGAGATGAGGGAGGGAGGATGGGATTGGGAGGGGCTGAAGGAGGGGGCCACAGCTGGGATACAAAGTGAATAAATTGTAATAAATTATAATTAAAAAAGAAAAAAAAAAACAGTTCCAGTTAGAGCCATTTTGAAACTACAAGGCTTCACATTAGATTTTAAACTTGGACTATAATTTTTTTTAAATAAGGTAAAATGAACATCAAAATTGTAGCTTATAATAAAGGTCTATCATTACTACTGAAGAAAAATAAAAATCTTTGGGGCTGGAGAGATGGCTCAGAGGTTAAGAGCACTGTTTGCTCTTCCAGAGGTCCTGAGTTCAATTCCCAGCAACCACATGGTGGCTCACAACCATCTATAATGAGATCTGGTGTCCTCTTCTGTCATGCAGATGTACACACAAAATAGAGCACTCATGTAAAATAAAGAAATAAAAAGGCTTTAAAAAAATCTTATAAATGTGAGTCAATCAACACCATAAAGACTACAGTGAATAAATGTGCACCACAGTCACATCTTTGTTTAAATTATACTATAGCTCCTCTGGCCATGATCAGGGGTGGTAACATACTTGTGAGACGATAGATACCCTCTAGATTTTTCCTACTGTGTAATTTTCTATAATATTCTTAAGTCAAATATAAACAATATGATTTCTTTTTTAAAGAAATGTTCCAGTCTTCATATTTTTTTAAAGAGAATTTGAAGAGTAAAGAAAAAGCCAATTCTTAAAATTTCCTCTCTTTTTCTTCTAGATTAAAGGTATTTTCTTTGCTGTGAAAGGTGGAAGTGAAGTCTTAACTTTTAATTAACTTCCCCGTCACCCTGGGAAGTCTATTACAGAAGAAGGGGAAGTGGTTTTCCTTCATGTTTCAATCCAGCTTTAATTACTGTATGCTCTCTCTCTCTCGATTTCTCTCTGTGTGTGGGTGTATGGAGAGAGAGCAAGAGCACATGCTTGAGAATTCATGCACATGGATGTTTAGGTTTTTCTTCTGTTTCTGTGTAGTCCTGTCTGTTCTGTAACTCACTCTGTGGACCAGACCGACCTCGAACTCACGGAGATCCACCTGCCTCTGCCTCCCGAGTGCTGGGATCAAAGGCGTGCACCATCACATCTGGCCATGCACTTGAGTGTTAACTTGGGTAAGACATCATAAAGTCTATTGACACACAGTGGCAAACCGCCTGGAACTCCAGTGCCAGGGATCCAATGCCCTCTTCTGGCCTCCATGGCCATTAGGAGACATACACAGACATGCTTAAGGGCAAAACATCCATTCGCCTAAGATAATAAAATTATTTTGAAATATATGTAACTAACAGAAAGGCCCAAAGGATAAAGATATTAATTCTCACCCTGTTATAGCCATGCTTAAAACCTTTAAGGTATTTAATTCATTCAGGACCCAATGAGCTGGCTGCTGCCTGTACACCCACCCTTATCTCCTAGCTGCTTCTACCCGGTAGACTGGTCAGGTAATTCTTGGTCTCCTTAAATTGAGGAGGATTATTTCCTGGGAAGCCAAGCTCCTACCCAGGGCATTCTCTGTGGTTCAGCATCTCCCAGGAGGCCCGGAAGCAGCCTGGCCGGAAATGCATGCTGGCAGCTTCTGGGTGGAACTGGATGGAACTCGGAGTCCCAGGTTCCCTCAGGAGCGGATGGAGTGTACAGAGCAAGGTCCGTGGGACAAGACACCCGATCTCATCATGGATGTGGAAAATAAAATTTCCACCGTGTTACGGTTAGCTTTTTAAAATGAGATTGCTGGTTCCAAACCGCAGCAGAAACTCCAAGTAATACTGCAGTGTTCCAGTCCTTCGGTTAAACCACCCTGGAACCGGAGGGCGCAGGCATTCACCCGTTCCTGATCTGGTGACCGCTTTAACACAGGTTCTGGGGCTGATCCAAGCAGCAGGTACTCAGGGTTCCGAGCTAACCCTGAACAATCAGGAAGCTGCCGCGGGGAGACGAACCCCATCGGCATCCCGGGCAGCCAAGGCGGTTCTGCTGAGGCTTGTGTGACCCACAGCGAATCCGCAGTGGTCCAACTAGGATCTTTTGGGGAGGAGGGGAGCACTTTTTTCCCCCAGAGTAAACAACGAGTCTTACACGGTCATTGATGAAGTAGATGGTGGTAGTTCACAACCATCCGTAACTCCAGTCCAAGGAATCCCATGACCTCTTCTGAGCTCCCAAGGACACCAGTACTCACGTGGTGCACAAGCATACATGCAGGCAAAATGCTCACATACAAAATAAAATGAATAAATTTATTAAAAAATTTTAAAAAACGATTAAAAAAGAAAAGAGAAATGCTACAGATCAAAGGCATTCTAGCAGAGATGAATGATCATCAGTAGGCTGAATGAAGAGGCCTATTAGTGCACTGGACACCGCTGAGGAAACATTTCTGAGCCTGAGGGAATGTCCATAGAAACTGCAAAACCAAAAAACAAAGAGAAAGAACACTGAGGAAATGGATTAGAACATCACCAAACAATGGCCTTATTACGAACCTGCCATACACATGCAATGGAAATTCTGTTCCATTCCAAAAGAAGAAAGGAATAGAAGCAATATTCTGAGTAATAATGGTCAAGAATCTCCCCTAAATTGATGACAGACACCAATCTACCCTCCAGGAAACTCGGAGAACAGAGGCAGGGTTTAGAAAAGAGCTCAAAGAGCAAACAACCATTTTTCCTGCCTTGTAGAACCAAGTATATATATATGTAGTGTCATCTTGTAGAACAGCCTGTATACAACCACATCCACTATGTATACATATATGTATGTTTTTTTCAAGACAGGGTTTCTCTGTGTAGCCTTGGCTGTTCTGGACTCACTTTGTAGACCAGGCTGGCCTTGAACTCACAGAGATCTGCCTGCCTCTGCCTCCCCCCGCAAGTGTTGGGATTGTGGCTGGCTAGATTCCAGATATGTTTTGAAGATACATTGTTGTGGATGTTTTGGCTTATGATATACAAACATGTTTTTGTTAAGACTCCAAGTTGGGGATTTTAGTTTGTCCACACCTGTTAAGTATCTGTGGGGAGCATGGTCTTTGCCAGATGGAATTAGATGAAGTCTGAGGACTTTGAGGGGTGTAAATATGACCACCCAGAGGAAGAAGGCACAGCTGCTTGGAGGAGGACTGTCTGCTGCTGGTTCATCCTGCTGCTGCATTTGCTGTTTTGCTGCTTACCTGGACTTCTGGATTTCTGGATGACTGATACTGGTATTACTCCCAAAAGAATTTTACGACCCAACCCATCCGGAAGCAGCAGAGAAATCTCTGCCCCTGTCCCCACTAACCTTCTTTCCCTCCTCCCTGGTGTTGGGGGATTGGAAGGAAGATAGAAGCATTTAAGAACCCAAAATAAAGTAGGTTTGTTAAAAAAAAATCAAGGTCAACAACACATTTTAAGATTTGAAGTATATTCTAGATTCTTGAGCATAGCAATTAGAAGAATAAAGTTGGTAAGGACTAAAGTGCATCATTTCCTTTGAGGAGTTGCTTTTCTTAGTCATCTCCTCAGCCATTGCTGCTGGACAGACCCTGAGGGCTCACTCCTGCCACCTGACATGTTCTATCACTTGGCTCTTTGAAGCTCTTTCAAAGAGCTTTTGAAGCTATTTGAAGAGCAAAGAGCTATTTGAAGCTCTTTTCCCCAAACTCTGACATGAGTGATAGCATAAGATTGGTAGTCCCCAACCTCCTTAAATACCTTAGTTCAGGTCCAAGACTTCTATATGTCAAAAATTCGGTGTTCTGACTCCATGCACAAGCTTTTCTGCTTTTTAAAAGAGGCATGATGTGGCGCTTTGAATAGGTATGGCCCCATAGACTCATGTGTTTGACTGCTTGGCCACAGGGAGTGGTGCTGTTAGGACGCGTGGCCTTGTTGGAAGAGTGTGTCACTCTGGGGGTGGGCTTTGAGGTCTCCTGTGCTGAAGCCAAGCCCAGTGTGGCACACGATTTCCTGCTGCTGCCTGTGGCTCATGATGCAGAACACTCTGGCTTCTCCAGCACCACGTCTGCTCACTCCCACCACAAGTACAATGGACTAAACATCCAGATCTGTAAGCCAGCCCTCACTAAACATTCTCTTTCCGAGAGCTGCCATGGTCAGAGTGTTTCTTCACAGCAGTAAATCCTAACTAAGACACTAAGGTGATTTAATCATGAAAAACAAAGACTTTTAATACTTTTCTGTCATTCCTCAGCAATTAAGTATCAACTTAGTATATTTTTAGATTGTATCGTGTTAGAATGATGATTTTTAAAATTGCTGTTTAGAGTCCTGTAAGATAGCTCAGTGGATAGCTCAGTCTGATGATCTCAGTTCCATCCCTGAACACAGAACCAGCTCCTGCAGGTTGTCCCATGACTACACACATACATACGTGCACACACTCTCACACTAAATAAGCAAATAAGTACATGTAATTTAAAAAATTGCAGTCTGGGTTATGATGTGAGTTTCATAAAAAGCCATTGAAGAGGGGCTGGAGATATGGCTCAGTTGCTATGGAGTGCTTGCTGAAGCCCCAGGTTCAATCCCAACACTACATAAAGTAGACTTGGTAGAGCACTCCCTACAATCCTAGCACCCAGAAAGTGGAAGAATAGGCATTCAAGGTCCTTATTGGCTAGTTTGAGAGGCCAGCCTTGTAGGTATGAGACATGGTCTCATAAAAAAAAAAAAAAAAAAAAAAAATCATTAATGGAATTTTGACTTAGAATTAGGACAGAATTTCTAGCAAAAAATTTTTTCTTTCCTGTTTTTTTTTTTTTCTTCAAGACAGGGTTTCTCTGTGTAGCCTTGGCTTTCCTGGAACTTGCTCTGTAGGCCAGGCTGGCCTCAGACTCACAGAGATCCGCCTGCCTCTGCCTTCTCAGGCGCTGGGATTAAAGGCATGTGCCACCGTGCCTGGCTTCCATCAAATTTTGAAATGGCTCTAAATTTACTTCTGCCATGTAGAAATATTATAAATATATTTATTGTAACCATATATATTTATAATGTGTGTTTGTACGTGTGCGAGTGTGCATACAAGCAGGCACTCCTGTTGGGGTCGGAGGAATTTGAGTGGCTGTCTTCTACGTCCATCATGTTTGAGACAAGGGTTTCTTGAGGTTTTTCCTCTGCTGTGTACCCCAGGCTAGCTGACTCTCTGGCTTCTGGAACTCGTCCTGTTTCCACCTCCGGTCTCTCCATAGGGGCACTAGGATATCGCAGACCTGTGCTACCACATATGGTTTTCCGTAGGGTCTGAGGATTCCAAATCAGGACCTCAGCTGAATGAGGTGTTGCCTGCCTTTAATCCCAGGACCAAGGAGGCAGGTGGAGCTCCCAGTTTGAGACCAGCTTGTCTACAAAGGGAGTCTCTGGACAGCCAGGGTTGTTACACAGAGAAACCCCATCTCAAAACAAAACAAAACAAAACAAAACAAAACAAAAATAGAATTAAATCCTCACACGTGTACAGCAAACATTTTATCCACTGAGCTCCCCTCCCAGCACACTTCTGCTATTTTTTACTACATATTTGTGAGAATCAATATCAGCTTGGATGATTATAAAATTAAAATATAAATCAACTTTGAAAGGGGTAGTGGTTGTAAATGCCTTTAATCCCAGCACTCTGGAAGCAGAGGCAGGCAGATCTCTGAGTTTGAGGCCTGCCTGGTCTACAGAGTGAATTCCAGGAGACTCGGGGCTAGGCTACACAGAGAAATCCTGTCTTGAAGACCCAAAATAAATGAATGTCCTGTATGCCCTGTAGTATTAAATGGTCAACTAACACTTAATTTTGTGTAAAATATACAAATTGCTTTTGTTTTTATCAGATGCTAAAATTACATACATACCTGTTACAACCTGCTGAAACCATAGCCCTATCCCTTGAGACCTACTTTAGTTCTTAGCATGACTATAGTTCTTCTGTTAACACCTGCTGCCAATCGCCTTTAGCACATCAGAAGCCCTTTCCCCTCTCATTCCCCATCTTGAGTATGAGGTAAAAATTCCCAGGCTCTACATCACTGAGAATGGTATAAATTCAATAGTTCAATGCTTGCTGCTTAGAATAAAACAATAGATGATAAATGCATGTTCTGCTTAAATTAAAGATAAATTTTTTTTAGAGGTAAGACCCATATATCTTTTCACTCTAGATGTTTTTTGCCTGAGAACTTTTTTTTTTTTCTCTGCATAGCCCTGGCTGTCTTGGAACTAGCTCTGTAGACGAGGCTGGTCTCAGACTCCATAGCCATCCGCCTGCCTCTGCCTTCCAAGTGCTGGGATCAAAGGCGTGCTGAGTGAAAAGATTTTTTAAGAAGACCTGTGCTAAGACAGCAAAGAAGAAAGAACAATTTAAAATGTAGGTTTCTGTACAAAAAGCTGAAGGCGGGGCTGGAGAGATGGCGCTTTCCAGATGATCTTTTTCCATTCTTTGAACTCATTTGGCGGCTAATAGCTGTTGTAACTCCAGTCCCCTCTGTGGCACTGCGGGAACATACCTGTACACAGGTATATGTGGTATGCGGACATACAGGTCACATAAAATAAAATCTTAAAAAAAAGCTGCTCTAGGTGTGGTGGTGCATATTTTTAATTTTAACACTCTAGAGGCTGAGGCACGCAGATCTCTCTGGGTTCAAGACCAGCCTGGTCTACATAGCAAGCTGCTACAGGCCGGTCAGGGCTACATAGTGAAACCATGTTTCAAAGCAAGCAAAGAAACCCTGAAGGTTTAATTTGCAAACCACTATTCTTAAATCTGTCATGGCTGAGTGAAAGTAGCTAAGGGCAATAGTGAATGAACAGGTCTGGTGGTATTAAGAAAAACGTTCAAACAATGGAAACTGAATTTTATTTAACAATCACGGGAGAGGATGAGCAAATAGGGGCTCTTTCGAGTCGTATTAAGCCTTACAGTGTATTTCGTATCTCAGAAGGAATCTGAACGTTCGCATAGTAAGCAGTTAGCTCAGCACTGCTAATGGTGTTTGTTTTGTGTTAACCCTTAGCCCAGGTAATCCTAGGGAAGAGTACAAGGCTTTGTGGCACAGACAGAGACAATAATGAGGGAGGCACAAGAGAACCTACAGAGAACCCAGAGAAGTTACACCACCTTGAACCTCAGAGACAAGGCTGACCAGAGCAGGAAGACTAAGCTTTGAAATGATTGACTGCCTGTTTCCATTCCATTAGAGCCAACTGGCTGGACATCAGAAGACAAACAAGTAGGATGTTGATCAGTTGTCTCTTTAGATCACAGAGTGCCTGAATAAAGCGAAGCCTGAGGATTCAATTCTGGTCCTCTACTCATTGGTGTTTGTGGTGAAGGGTTAACAGGAACTGTCTTTTGGTGACAGTGTCACAAAATTTATTTTCACTTTTGATAAGCTGCAGCACAGTCTGCAAAGCTTGAATCCTTTATTCTGTGGTTCTCGACAAGGAGAGCTTGTAGATTCGTCATAGATGAAAAATAGGTGAGAGGCTAGGCGTGTAATCCCAGCACTGGCGAGGCAGAGGCAGCTGGATCTCTTGAGTTCGAGGCCGGACCGGTCTACCAAGCCAGGACAGCCAAAGAATGCAGAGAGAAACCCTGTCTCGAAAAGCAAAACAAAAATGATGGTTATGCTTTTCTCCTCCCTTAAACAAACAAAAAACTTATGAAAGTTGTGCGCAGCTAATAAAACGCAGCCTTGCCTTCCGCATCTTTTCCTGAAAGACGGAACTCATTCCGAGATTCTTGGTAGAGCAACCCACTTGGCATAAACGCAGAACGGCGGTGACAGTGCAAAGGCACCAACACAAGTACGGAAAAAGATTTTTTGTTTTTAATTTTGAGCTCTGTCCCAGGACCAATCCCGCTTCTCCAGAGAAACGAAGTCGAAATCGTCTCCAGAGGTCACGGCAGGCTCCCCCGGCCCTCAGCTGGCTCGCAGCGGCGACGCCGGCCGAGTTAAGTTCCTTCCGCCCCACCTAACGGGGGGTGGGGGTGGGGAAGGGGGGCGGGGCGTGACGTCAGCGCGTCGGTCCCCACGTCCAGCTGGGAGACGACTGACCCGAGCGGCCCGAGCTGGCTCGGACCGCATCGAGCGCCCGGGAGCGGCGCGCACTGCGGCTGCGCAGGCATGCCGGGGGCGGGGCTTCGGGCCGAGCGGCCCCTGGAGGAGCGGCCGCCGGAGGCCGGGTAAATCCCGAGAGGCCGGAATGACTAGCCGAGGGGCTGCCCCGCCCCCGCCCCTCGGGCTGCTCCCGCCTCGCGTCGCCGCGGCCCCGCC
>NW_026593286.1:29907324-30002974 GCF_907164565.1 Psammomys obesus | reverse complement strand
GGGCGGGCGGGCCCGGGGCGCGGGGGGCGCGGGGGCCGCGGGGCTTTGCAGCCTGAGGGGCGGGCGAGGGGGCGCGGCCGGCCCGGGCGGCTCTGGCCGAGGCCGGTTGGCGTGGGTCCCCGGCTCGGGGGGTCGCGGGGCTCCCGCGCCGCCGAGGTTGATTGGCACGCCTGACGTCTGTCCGCCCGGTTGGCACCGGGGACGGGGCCGGGCGCGGGGAGGTGCCCGGGGCGTCCTCCGGAGGTGGCCCCTGTCGCGGGTGCGGGCTCCCGTTCCTGGGGGCTGGAGGGGCGGAGGCCAGGTACGCGGGGCGGCTCGGCCGGCGCGGGTCGGGGGCGCGAACCGAGGAGTCCCGCGGGCCCTCCCCCACGCCCTGCCCTGCGACGCCGCGGACACCCGCGGCAGCTCCCAGGCGGCGCCCGGACCTCCCGGGGGTTCGCGTCCCCGGCCCTTGGGTGTCCAGGGAAGACGCGCGAGTGGGGGAGTCGCGGTCCTCCCCAGCCGTCGCGGTTGTGGTTGTGAATCAGCCCGGAAAAATGCTAACGCTTGATGTGGCTGGTTAGTGGCCGTGCGCCGAGCAGGAGTCTCTGGGAGGTCTGATCGCGTTAAAAACGTACCCCTCAGGGTGGCTTAGGGAAGGCCCACGAACACCTGATGCCCTCCTCACCCCCACGGCTTGAGAAAACTTTACGTATCTTTGTATTTCACAGACCTGTTTATGAGCCCAACCACCGCCGAGGAAGATGTGTCCGAGTTGCTGCTGAAACTGACCCGTATTGACCCGAGACACTCTTATTTAATTTATTTTATTTTATTTTTTATTTTTATTTTTTTGTCTACCCCACGGCTCTGCGCTTTACTGTAACGGCTTGAGAAAACTTGGAAAATAGAATAACATGCTGTGGTTTTGAACCTTTCTTTTTCTTTTTCTTTTTTTTTTTTTTTTTGAGGAAATTAAAGTGCCAGCGTGAAAAGCCAGAATGGCAGCCAGAGAGAGGCTCTTTGAACTTTGGATGCTTTATTGTACAAAGGTAATTGTTTTCCTTTTTATTTCTGTACTTGAAAATACTTGATTATAAAATTTTGTATCCGGCATTATGATCTTAATGAGTAGTGTGTGTGTTTTTTTATGTTATTAATCCTGAGTTGACAGGTGTGGTGGTATGTACCTTTAGCCCCAAAACTCTAGAGGCGGAGGCAGGTGGAGTTCAGCGAGTTTGAGGCTATCCTAATCGCCGTAGAGGTTTCCAGGAAAGCCAGGGCTGCACAGAGAGACCCTATCTCAAAACAAAATAAAACCCCAAACAACTCCCCCATCCTGAATTTAAAAAAACATGTAAGAGATCTCATATAGCTCCCCCCCCCCTTTTTTTTCAGATTTGAGTATGTTGATAATGGTCTACTTTTAAAAACTTACAAATTTGTTTTTTGTTATTGTCTTCAGTGATCTCAAAGTTATATAGGCATAGTGTGTCTATAAAAGAAAAATAATGCTCTTACTGTGTCTAGGATGTGTGGGGCACATGGTAGCCTTGGTACTGTTAGGTCAGGGGACAGTCTTGTGGATTTGGTTGTTCTCCACTTTTATATAGGCTCCCAGGATTGAATTTAGGTCAGTAGGATTGGGTGGCAGTTGCTTTACCCATTGAACCATAATACCTGCCCCCAAATATTTTATTTTTATGCTGTTTTTACCTCCCTCAGTTGGGGGTAAGGACATTTTTTGTGAGGACATTAAACTTTTTCATCAGCCTTTTAAAATTATTTATGAAGGATATTGATTGAGGTGATTATTATGTGATTACCATTATGTTAGCCCCTACTAGCATCTATCTCATTTGATACTAACTAGAATCTGATGAGGTGGAAATTGTAATTATCCTCTTTTACTCATGAGAACTGGAGTAGGTGTGAGTTTGGAATTCAGAAGTGCCTGATTCAGGTCCCAGGCATTTTGCCATTTAGAAATAAATGTCTTTGATATGGATTTTTGCATAGCAAGTTTGATTTTAGGTCATTGAGAAGGGTCCTACTTGTTTCTCAAGTGAGGATCTGTATTACCACTTTGAAGACAGGGTAATGGTCAGAGAACCATCCTCAGTCTACTATTTAAATTAACTTAGGTCTAGTTGTATATGTTCTCACTTCACAGCCTATAGTTTTATATTATGTATACATATATATTTAGTTTTTTAAAAAAATATAATTTCATCTATTTAACAAACAAAAGGTCATCTCATTTTCACAGGATTTTTTTCTCAACTCCTGGTTTGATAGTTATAACTATTAAAGTGTATCTGTACACACACACACACACACACATATATATATGTGTACACACATACATACCTTGAAATGTTAATGTGAAATTTTAAAATAACCTTTAGGCTTATGTAATTGACAGAAATATCTTTTTTAAGACAGCCCTTCCAATAAAAAAGGAATCCATTTCATCCAGACACTTTTGAAAAGTCAGTAATCTGTTAGCCAGAGGTTAAAATGACATTTTAGTATGAATGCCCAGTAATTTGAAAATGGCTCATTAAAAATATATTAAGAAGTGCTAAGTGAGATTGCACTGTTTTACTGGTTATGTTTTTTTGAGTTAGCTTGAGTGACTGTTGAAGAGACAGCGTGTTATTGATATATACTGATTTTTAAAATGTGTATTCCTGAAATGTGAACCCTTTTGTCATGAATTATCTCTCTTTTTCTTTCTTTCTTGAGGAGTACTGGGGACAGAATTCAGGGCCCTGAGTATGCTAGGCAAGCGATATGTCCCTGTACTACATTTAACCCCTACTGTCAAATTTTGAAGCCTCTCTTTTTGGACAGAAGATAAACCTGAATTTTTTTGATTAAAATTAAACCATGTTTTGTTTTAATAAGATATAATTTTTTTTTTTTTGTTTCAAAGAGTAGTTGTTTAAAAATTGTTTTTTTAAAAAATACTTTTATCAGTTCATGGGTTACATACTTTTTAGATAATAACCTACCCTTTGAATCAGATAGCGACTAAGTGTCATAGTTCTGAGATTAAACTCATCTCCTTACTGAGGATGCTAACATATCACTGATCTTTAGACTTTCTAGCCTCTATCCTATTGCTTTTACTCTAGCAGTTTGTTCCTCAAAATATGACTTACCCACCAACACCGGACACTTTTAAGATCTTTTTGCTTTGCTTTTTATATTTTTGAAGACTTCAGATCTTTTAAAAATGTTTTCTGCAACTGAATTCTGAGAGCTTCTTCGACTTTGTAGCTTGCAATTGTGAGGTTCAATTTTGGTTCTCCTATTTAGTTTTGTGACCCCGAGCAAGACTTACTTTTTTAAATCTGCTATGTAATATTATATGTTTCAGGAGGGTGCTTGTCAAACTCATCTAGTTTTGTGTTATTATTTTTTTTCCCAAGACAGGGTTTTTCTGTGCAACCCAGGCTGTCCTGGAACTTTTCTCTGTAGACCAGACTTGCCTTAAACTCTTTTAGATTTATTTTTATTTTATGTGTTGTGTGGGTGTTTTGTCTCCATGTGTGTCTGTTCACCATAGTCATGCCTGGTGCCATAGAGTGTAGAAGAGGACACTGGATCTCCTGGAACTGGCATAATGGACAGTTTTGTACTGGAGATTGAATCTGGGTCCTCTGGAAGAGTAACCACTTAGCCCTCTCTTCTTCAGCTTCAGATTTTGTTTTGTTTTGACCTTGGAGAGATGTGAGAGAGTAGGATGTTTTTGCTCTTCATTCTGTAAATTAGTATATAAAATCTTTTAGTGTTACTCTTTAAAGCTTTTATTATGGAAATTTTAAGTATGTACAAAGTAGGTAAGACACAGTAAAACTTTGTGAACTTGTTTCAGCAGTGATCAGTGTATACGGTAGTTCTTCTGTAACCTTCCATGTTGCCTCTCTCTACCGAATTATTTCAATTCAGATTCTACACAGTTGCAGGTGTTGCCTATATATATTTAAAATTATAGCTGTAAAATAAGTCTTTAAAATTATCACAAAATTCTGTAAATTATAAAAGATGCATTTATATTCAAACTTATCTGCTAATCTTATGAGACTTTATTTTATCACTGAATAATTCAGTATTTAAACAAAGTATAAATTTAAACAAAGTATAAACAAAGCTCTGTATTTATTGAAAGAATGTGTGAAACCTTATAGGTTTCCCTTTACCGTGCTTTTCTTTGCTATTACATGTGGTAGAAAGCAGTTTTGACCTTAGAGTTTTCTACAATCTGAATTTTGCTAATGGATCTGCATGAATTTTAAAAATTGGTTCTCTTTGGGTTTGGGTGCCTGTAAACTGGCACCTGATTCAGGTTCTAGTTTGGGTATGGAAGGTATAATAATTCATTAATGAAGCTTTTACCAATTTTTTACCTATTTTATGAGGATTTTGCATTACTGTAATGTTTTAGCATTTTCTTGTTTATTAGGATATGTACAGAAATGACCTTTTATCATTTGTTGATGACAGTTCCTTAAGAGAAAGTAATTCTGCATAAATGTTTGATTCTCTTTGTCAATTTCCAGAACAATGACTTGATTAACAAAATGACCAGTTTTTCTGGAGTACCAAGTTTATTTTTCATTAATAAAATTTAAACAAGTGTTTATCATTTTGCTGTTCTACTTGATTTTTTGAGTACACAAAACATTGTATACATACCTGGTTAAAGAAGAAAATTTTGAAGATCGTGAAGGTTTGTTCAGGGCAGTAAAGTTAAGACATCATTCATATTTGTCACAGTGCTAAACTGACGTTGGCACATGTATTTCAGTGTGTCAGTAGTAGGTTGCTCTTATAATGTCTTCACATTGCCACTGATCACTTTGAAAGTGTGGTAGATGTACCCTTGGCTTATACTGCTTTGTAGAGGAATGTTAAGGAGTGTGTTCTCTTGCAGACTAAACACTAGAGATTCAAGTCTTTTGCATAGAAGCTTCTGTCTTAGCAGTTGGATCCTCACATATTAAATTGATCAATTGGTAAAATACTTGGTAATTTTTTGTTTATAATAGTTTTTTTCTTAAATTAACAAGTATTTGAGGAGTGCTGTAATTTTTAATACATGTGCACATGGAGTAGTCGAGCCAGGCAGATTAACATGTATATCCTCTCACATAATTACTGTGTAGTATGCAGTTTGTTTTGTTGCCAGATGTTTCAGGTCTAACATTTCTTACCTTGTCCTTCTAGGAATAGTTTTACTTGCATTGGTAGAGATATGACTATCCATAACAGATTACTTGTTAACTTTATAGAGAAGTTAGTACACAAAAAGGACAAGAAGGAACAAAAGCTGGCTGCAATGGTGCAAGTTTATAATCCCAGCACTCCAGGAGGCAGAGGCAGATGGATCTCTGTGAGTTCAAGGCCTGCCTGGTTTACAAAGCGAATCCAGGACAGAGAAGGCTACACAGAGAAACCCTTTCTTGAACCCCCCCTCAAAAAAAAGAACACTGTTTCTGTTCTCTACAGATTGTTACAATAGTGAACATGTCCACTAATTAAAGTTACATGTAGTCTGAACTTTCTTGCTATTTAGTTATCCCCACCCAGGGTCAAGGATTTGATTTACAGTGCAGTTGCATTTCATATAGCTCTTAAAAGTTAAACATTAAATTTGAACTGCTCTAATCTAGTATCTGATTTTAGTTCATTAGTTAGCAGCTAGTTCTCTGGATATATAAGAGTAGACAGTCAAATGACAACAAATGTCTTTTGACATCATTTCTTTGCTTAATTTTTTATAAGATTTATTTATTATTTATACAGTATACTGCCTGCATTTGTGCCTGCACACCAGAAGAGGGCACCAGATCTCATTATAGATGGTTATGAGGCACCATGTGGTTGCTGGGAATTGAACTCAGGACCTTTGGAAGAACAGCCAGTGCTCTAAACCTCTGAGCCATCTCTCCAGCCCCTTCTTTGCTAATCTTAAGACAGAAACAAAAATAGAGGCAAGTTTTATATAACTGTATACTAGCTTGGGTAGTTATTAAGTATCTTTTGGGAATTTATATATTTGTGCTCTCTCTCTCTTTTTCTCTTTCTCTCTTCCTCTTCAACGTCTGCCCTAGGAAAATATGTATTATTTTCTTAGTATTGCAGATTGAACCTAGGGCTTTGCACATAGTAAGTAGGTCTCCACTGCTCAGCTGTATCTTCAGCCCTTTTTTACTTTTTATTTTCTGAGGTAGTGTCTTACCAAGTCGCCCACTGTAGTCTTGAACTCTAGCTTAGGTGGTCTTGAACCTCTTCCTGCCTGACCCTCCTGAATAGCTGGGACTTCAGACGTACGCCACTAGGCTTAACTGAGATGCATTTCCAGTAGACATTTGTGCATGCCACAGTTAGTTGCTAGGACATGTAAAGAGAAATTGGGCATCTCAGATTCATCAGTAAGATGGAAGTTTACGTTGGGGTAGGAGAGGTTGCTCACTGGTTAAGGGTGACTGCTCTTCAGGGGTCCTCTGCTTGGATTCCCAGCATCACATGACAGCTCAAACGTTTGTTACTCCAGTCCCAGGAGATTCAGTGACCTCTCTGGCCTCTCTGGGCATCAGCCATACATGTGGTACACAGACATACACAGAGGCAAAAAACTCATGCATAAAGTAAATAAAAAGTTTACGGGAGTTTCTGTTCTTTCTAGTATAAATTATCACAAAGTGATAGAAAGGTGCCATTTTGAAATGTGTAGTATAGGTTGAAAGGCAGGGTTCATTAGTTATTTCGTTTTTCAGACAGGACCTTATGAATCCCTGGCTGGCCTAGAACTCCTTTTTTGTTCTTTAAATTAGATTTATTTTATTTTATGTGTGAATGTTTTGGCTAAACGCATATATGTGTACCACATGTGTGCTTGGTGCTGTGTGGAGGTCAGGAAGGCATTCTCTGGAACTGGAGTAATGGGTGATTGTGACTAATCGTTAGGTCCCGGGAACTGAGCCGAGGTGCTCCAGCCCTGCTAGAATTCTTGATATTCCTGCCTTATCCTCTTAAGTGCTCATGCTGTAGGGATGTTCATTCCATCTTTTTCTGTCATTTTTGAGACTCAGATTACACTGAAAAATTAAGTGGAGCTAATAGAAATGGACCCAAAATTTAGTTCTGATGTAGTTTTCGTCTTAGGTACCTCAAATCAGGTCATCTAGTTTTCTTTATATTTCTATCTTCTCATCTGTCAAATGGGAAAAATAAAGCAGCTTTTATTTATCTCTCAAAATTGTTGAGGAAAAAGTGAATTTGTTTTATTCACATGTACATTAAAAGTAAGAAAATGCAGATATTAGTATTTTTGTATCATAATTTTCATTTGTATCATTAATTTATATTTGCAATCATGGGCAATTTTTCTCTTTTAGGTGGTAATGAAGCTGAGCTAATAAAATGTCTTAATTTTTAATCTGAAGTTTCCAAAGATTGACATTCAAGCATAGTGCTTAGTTATCTTGAATAATAAGGTGAATTTTTATTTTCCCCAACTTAAAACCAAGTTTGTTTTGGCCCTTGGTGATGCTCCATTTCCTGCTGTTGCCCTTTGTCCTTCTAAATCTGGAATATGACTGAGATAGATAGTTTTGCAGTGAGCTCAGAGTAAAGTTCCTTTTCAAAATAAAAGTTCTGCTTTATAGTGAAAGTAGAATTTCATCTTGTTTTATTTACATAAATAGTCATGCACCTCCTTTATATGGATTTTAAAAAATTGTCCCGATGGCTCCTAATTAATGTTTAGGACATTAGATGTGAAAAGTAAGAAATGAATATTTTGTATCAGTAGACCTGAAGGTTGTCTTTAGGAAATATTACTTTGTGGTTTGGGTTGTGCTCATCATGCACTGCTCTGAAAGAAGTTAAGATGATGTGAACATTTTTTTATTGTTGGGCTGGTAATGGTGGCACATGGCTTTAATCTGTACATTAAGGATGCGGAAGTGGGTAGATCTCTGAGTTTAAGGCTAGCCTGGGCTGCATAGAGAGTTTCAGGCTACCCTGGCTGTATAGTGAGACTCTGTCTTAAAAACCACGTTTTAAAAAGTTGTTTTGATTATCTAAATTTCCCTGGTGGTTGGTAATGTAGGTAGCACTTATTCTATTATCATTATGTGTAGTTACAAAGAGTCTGAATAGTCCCCAGGCTGTGGAAACTGATACTTGGGAAAACCGTTTACAAGCTGGTACAAGATGACTAGGTTTTCAGGCAGGTAAGCTTTCTGGGTTTTGAGGCCTTGAGGGACATTCAAGTACTTCATATGTAGATACAGAGTTCAAAAGGAAGGTTGTACTAAAAATATTTGAGAGTTCCATTGGTGTATAAGTTATATAATTACAGGTATGTAAGGAGAAGAAAGTAAAAGTCAGGAAGTCCTGGAACAAAAGAACCTCACGGGGAGAGAAAAGTCCATTGTTTCTATTACTCATATAAAATGCATGTTAAGGAGTCTGAATGGGAGAACTAGGAGTATTGGTTCCTCAGAGGAATGGTGTTAAGAAGGAAGTAGTCGGAGAAGAATGCAACACAACACTCAAGAAAAGCATTGGAAGCTGGGTGTGGTGGTACACATACGTACTTCTAGTACCCGAGAGCCTAAGACAGGAGAATGCAGAGTTCCAGAGCAAAACAAAAAACTAGGGCTGAGGAGGTGATTCAGTGGCTAAAGTGCTTGGTTTGAAAGCGTAGGAGCTCGAGTTCCAATGTGATCAGATGCCAGATGCAGTGATGTACCTCTGTAATTCTAGTTGGCAGAGTGAGCTAGTAGTTGGAGATGGGAAAATTTCTGGAGGTTCATGGACTAGCTAGCCAGGGTGTGCTCAGTGGTGAACAAGAGACCTTCCCTGGTGGAAGGTAAGGTCCAACACCCAAGGGCATCCCTCTGATTTTTATAAGGATGCTTGGCATGTATACAGTCTCTCCCTCTCTCTCCCTCCCTCTCTCTCCCTCCTTTTTCCTCTTCCTCTCTCTCTCAAAGAATATTCCCCCCAAACATTGTGGAGCATATATTGAATTCATTTTCAGAGGTTGTTAGTAGTGTCATTAAAAACAGTCAAAGAGAGTGGTAATGAAAGATATTTAAAAGCTACTTATTTAATCATATTAGGAATTGAATCCAGGCCCTTATGCATTTTAAGCACGTGCAGTACTTTTCAACTATAAGCCCTTTGTCCTCCCCATTTTATTTTTTATTATTGAATTTAGACTTGATTTTGTTTCCATGCTGCTTTTATCATGTAAAAAGATTTTCCTTCTTTCTTTCTTTCTTTCTTTCTTTCTTTCTTTCTTTCTTTCTTTCTTTCTTTCTTTTTCTCTCTCTCTCTCTCTCTCTTTCTTTTTGTATTACACTGGTCAAGAATATTTGTCTGTAGACAACATTGTTCCATCTAGAATGCGGAACAGTCTTGGGTTTCCAAAAATTCATCTGTAATTCTAGAGAATTACACATGTATGTATGTATATATGTATGTATGTATGTATGTATGTATGTATGTATGTATGTATGTATGTATGAATGATATAAGGAACTTAAGCTCCATAAGTTGAATAGTTGTAAACGTTCCCATAACAATAACTGTTTACAAGATAGGTACTACTTTAATATGGTTAAAGTAGCTTACAAGTTAATATGAATAGCACAAACTTTAAAGATTATTACATGTAAGTTAGTCATCCCAGAATCAGCTTCTGACAGCTCCTTGAAACTGTATTAGAAATAAAGCTTTTTTGTTGTTGTTTGTTTTGTCAAGACAGGGTTACTCTTTGTAGCCCTGACTGTCTTGGAACTCACTCTGTAGACCAGGCTGGCCTCAAACTCAGAGATCCTTCTGCCTCTGCCTCTTGAGTGCTGGCATTAAAATTGTGTGTCATCACTGCCCTGCTAGAAGTAAAGCTTTGGTCAGTTACTGTATCTGTGTGTTGATTTGGCCTTGTTACAGTTTCCTTCCCTTTACTGTGAAATTATGGTGCCAATTTACTATAAGGGAACTGGGAGTGGTGGCACACACCTTTAATCCAAGCAGAAGCAAAGATCTTCAAGTTCAAGGCCAGCCTGGTCTACATAGAGAGTTATAGGTCAGTCAGTTACATAAATCCTGTTTCAAAAAACCAGCCCCCTGACCCCACCCCCCAACCAAAACTACAACAAAAAGCTTTTCCTGTAAAGTAATGAAGAATTGGGACCAAGAATCCATTCTGTCACAGTTTGCTTTTCCCCCTCGCCTTTGTTTGTTTGTTTGTTTTCGAGACAGGGTTTCTCTGTGAACTTTTGGCTGTCCTGGACTTGCTTTGTAGACTCAGCAGACCTCAGAATCACAGAGATCCATCTGCCTCTGCCTCCCCAAGTGCTGGGATTATAGGATATGCCTGTCCACAGTCTGCTTTCTTGATCACAGTTATTCATATTTTTCCTATATGTAGCATGTACTTTCTATTTATTTCAACTTAAAAACTCAGTCTTGCACTCAGTCTTGAAATACGATCTTGTGATATACATGGTCAACTCGAGTTGTACTTCTCTTGATACTGAAGACTGACTTCAGAAGACACCATCAATATATGTTTCGTATAAAGCTGACATAGAGTTAAAACTGGAATGAGGGTACTGCAGTAAAGATTTCAGGAAAGGGAAGAAAGAGGCCTGTAAGCAGTAGTTCAAGGCAAGTCTGAAAACTAAATAGTCTCTGCCCCTTCCACCTCTAGAGAATTATGTTGCCGTGGTTTCACCCCTCCCTCCCACCACCCCATGTCACTCTCTGTTTCTTTTGGCTCTTGGAAATGTATATTTTTATATAATTTTCCTTTTTTAAAATACGAAGAGAGGATAACTGCTCTTTATCGTAGTAAGACAGCTTGGTCAGCTTTCTATATTTGAGAGCCGGTCAGGAAGATGGATGTTGTGTCGATCCGGCCTCCTGCTTTCTCCTGCCTGGTTGTATTGATCAGCAGCTCCAGTGTATACTGTGTATTGGCGGGAAGGCTACTGATTGCTCCTTACTGTGATAGTGAGCACTGGGTTTTCTCCACCGCTTTAGATCCTGGAGCTAAGACATGTATGTATACTTTCTACTCTCTCACAGGTCAGTATAATTTATTATGGTAGTTTTTTCTCTAGGTGTTGTGGTGCAGTTTGTAGTGTTGCGTGTTTGTCACTGTTAGAATATGTTATGCAATTACTGTATAATTTTGTACAAGTACACTGAGATTTAGATATTAGGCGACTTACATTTTAGAAAAAGGCTAATTGCGTTATAGATCTTATTTATAGTTGGTATTAGTAGTTGCCACTTTTTTATTGATATGTCAAGTTTTTAATTTATTTTACTTTTTAGAATTTTATTATTTGTTAGGGACTAATTTTGTAGTGCTGCCTTTCCTGGAACTCAGTACTAGACCAACTGGCCTCAAACATAAAATCTTCTATCCTCTGCCTCCTGAATGTTGGGATTTAAGTCTGGGTGACATTGAATTGTCCCTAGCAGTCTTAGAACATTTGCCACATTGTGTTATCTTAGTAAATATACAAATTGGGAGATAAGACCATGCTATGGTGTTTCAGTGTACTGACCTTAACCATGAGAGTGACCAGGAAGTAATCTGCTCTGTCAGACAGTCTGGTAAGGGAGCTCAGGTGATTGTATTTTTATCATTGTATACTGAGGAGAAATGATGCAGGTATTACTGTTTCTGATGAAGGGGTCTTTCTTTTTATGAGAAAGTTCATGTATAGATTCTTCCAGGCTAGATGAGATATAATTATTTTGTGAGTTAACTTTTTATAGTCTTGATGAATCCTTACTGAACCCATCCTTTCCTTCGTTTGACCTGCTAAATCTCCACAGTTTCATGGTCCACAGCTAGTGCGGTGTAGTAGAATGGGTACCTGTTGGATTCTTGTATTCTTGAAGCACTAATGCTTTTGACTTAGGGCAAGTTACATCATCTTTTGTAGTCTGTAAAATGAAGAAAACTAAACCCGATTTGAATAGTTGTAAGGTTTAAATAAGATAGTAAGTTAAGAGTGCCTGCTGTTCCAGGTAAAAGAAGATACTTTAAACATTGTGTTTAACTCAAGTGAAACGGTACCTTTCCTTTTTTGTAATTGTTCAGTTTCGTAGGAGAATTCTTTGCTTGCCAAACACTTGGTAGTACTGACCTTTAGAGCCTGCGTGAAGGTTTGGAATGTGCATCAGTGCTACAGTGTTGGTGTGGAATTTGAGCCAGGTACTAGAGATTGTTAAATAAAATATGAAGAGAAATGCATTAATTCTTTATAGTGTTGTCTGTTCTGTGTCTTTTACCAAGAAGTAATCCTCTGCCTTTTTATAAGAATCTAATTAAGAGAAGCCCAGTTACTTGTATTTTTGAGGTCTTATCTCTAATGGATAAGTGAGTGAATAAACAAATGAATGACCTCATTTGAAACATAAAAAGCAAGTAATGTCTTAGAAAATTTCTCATAGACGCTATTTTTTTGCCTAAAATATTTCTCACTTCTTGTTTCTTTTGTGAAGCTGTAGGTAGTGCAAATTTATAAGCTGATTTTGAAATAATGCAATAATGAAACAAATCCTGAAAGGTTAGCAACTGTTATGTGTTCTTTGAACATTCTTTGAGATTCTGGATTACAGTATAATGCTTTTATTTTAGGGAAACAACTTGCTGGTGGTACCTTTGGCTTAGACTAGTGCTTAAGCTGTGATGTTTAATGATTAAGTGTGTAAACTCATAAATTACGTGTTGAAATTTGACCGCCATAAAGAAGTGTTGGGAGCAGGTGGTGGTTGTGCACGCTTTTAATCTCAGCATTTTGGAGCCTAGGCAGGTGGATCTCTGTGAATTTGAGGCCATCCTGGTCTATAGTGTGAGTTCCAGGACAGCCAGTGCTACACAGGCAAACCCTGTCTTAAGAAATGAACAAAACAAAACAAAATAAAATAAAGTGTTAAGGAGACAAAAGGGGGATAAATGCTGAGATTACAGAAGTGATCCTGTGAATGGCTATTGTTTCCACTTTAGGTTTTTATGATAAATAAACCTAATATTGTGATGATCTTTTCATTTTAGAAAGATCCAGATTACCTGAGACTATGGTTGGACAATTTTGTTTTGAGTTATGAACAATTTTTAGACGTTGACTTTGAAAAGCTGCCTACAAGGTATGTAGAAACACTGATTTATCACTATTATGTGAGATTGTTCACTTTTGGCAAAAGGATTTTATTGACATTATAAGAATAGAAGCTGTGCTAACAGTCTCTGTACTCCTTGCATGACCATGTTCTCACACAAGTATTGCCCAGTGGTCATAGTAGTCTTGCTGGGCAGTATTATACCTGGCTTTAGAAACCTCTTCCTTGTTTTGGTGAGCTACTACCCTCTTGGTGGTCTGAAATTCACTTAGTTTCTGACACTAGCTACTCAGCATAGCGCTAGAACACACAAGTGGAAGACAGGGCTCTCCATAGACTGCTTTTACTTTAGACAGTCATCCACACTGAAACTTTCTTATTGCATCTACTTGTTCATTTAATTTTTATTTAGTTCCTCCTGCCCTTCCTCCCTCCCCACCCCTCTCCTCCCTCCCCACCCCTCTCCTCCCTCCCCTCTCCTCCCCTCCACTCTCCTCCCTCCTTCCCTTCTTCCCTCCCTCCCTCCCTCCCTTCCTTCCTACTTTAGTTTAAGTTTGAACACTTTGTTTCTTTGCTCATATCTTACAGGGTAGATGATGTGCCTCCAGGAATATCACTGCTTCCTGATAATATTCTGCAGGTTCTGAGGATCCAGCTGCTGCATTGTGTTCAGAAAACAGCAGATGGGTTAGAGGAACAACAACAAGCCTTGTCAATTTTGCTTGTCAAATTCTTCATTATTCTTTGCAGGTATCTGGTATAAAAAGTAAAATTCTAGCATGATTATTACCAAAATAATAATAGTACTTGTTAATGATATTTGTATGAATCTTTAAAGAATGTATATATCTTTTTTAGTACGATTTATTAGTATACTGGAAAGCTTCTTAATTATTATACTTAATTATAGAAACACTTATCCAAGAATTTTAAATATGTGCTGTCAAGATGGCTCAGTGGGTACAGGTACCTGCTATCAAGCCTGATAACCTGAGTTCCATCTTCTGGCCCTACATGGTGGAAGGAGTGAGCTGACTCTGCAGTTCTGTCTTCTGATCTCCCACCCATGCTATGGCACACAAAGGCTGTACAATGTACACGCATACACAGAAATAAACTTTGAGAATTCTAATAAAATATTGTTTAAAAAAAAGAGTAAATTTACATGTAACTTTATTTTTATTTTTATTTTTTTCAAGACAAAGTTTCTGTGTGTAACCTTGGCTGTCCTGGAATCACTCTGTAGACCAGGCTGGCCTTGAACTCACAGTGATCTGCCTACCTTTTGCCTCCTGAGTGCTGGAATTAAAGGCGTGTGCCACCTTCAGTTTTAAGAGTAACTTTAAAGACAATGGCAGAAGTTTTAATTTCGGCAAGTATGAAATATTTTCTGTATGGTTCTCGACTGTCAGTGTATACACATGTGTGTATGCAAGCCTGCATATATGTGCTAGACATCACCCTTTTATTTATACATTTTTTTAAAGATAGAGTCTCACTATGTAGTCTGCCTGGTCTGAAATTTACTGGGTAGATTAAGCTACTCTTAACAAAAATTTAAGAGTGATCTGCCTCTGATTTAAGAGAGCTGGAATTAAAGCTGGGATTATAATTTTAAGAGTTTCTTAGCGGCCTACCCATATGAAAACATGGATGTGAGCTTCTTGGGGAAGAGTTGCAGAAGTTGAGATGTACCTAATACCTTTTTATTACTGAATCTTATTTCACACAAAGGTACCACAATTTGTTTGCTTATTTACCTATATTGAAGGCTATCTTAGTTGCTCCCAGTTTGGGACTGTTATTTATATAATTGCTGTATAAATTTATTCATGTCTAGGTTTTATATGTGTATTTTTCGACCCATGTAGACATATTCCTAGGAATAGTAATGCTATAATCACATGGTTATAACATTCCCACAGTCAATGAATGAGGATTCCTGTTGTCCCCATTTTTTCCAGTATTTTATAAGCCATTCTTTTTTAGCTAGTGCAGTTGGTGGTTAGTATTTCATTGTTGTTGTTTTAAGATTTATTTATTTATTATGTATACAATGTATGTTTGCATGTACACCTGCACACCAGAAGAAGGCACCAGATTTCATTTTAGATGGTTGTGAACCACCATGTGGTTGCTGGGAATTGAACTCATGACCTCTGGAAGAGCAGCTAGTGCTCTTAATCTCTGAGCCATCTCTCCAGCCCCTCATTGTTGTTCTTTAATGATACAAAATATTTAACATATTTTTTTTTGAGACTGTCATAACATTGTTGGTAAAGTACCTACATAAGTCTTGACAAATTTTAAAATTGGATTGTGGAGCCGGGTTGGGGTGGTGTGCGCCTTTAATCCTAGCACTCTGGGGTGAGTGTCTGAGTTCGAGCCAGCCTTGCCTACACAGTGATTCCAGGATGGCTGGGCTACAATAGAGAAACCCTGTCTTGAAAAAACAAAAACAGAAAACTAACAAAACTTGGATTGTGTTCTTATTTGTACAGTCTGTGAATATTTTGATACGCAGTTGATATGTATATTTTTATTGTTTCAAAGTTACCTTTCTAATCTTTTAATACTGTGTTTGATTCTATCCTCCCCCCGCCCCCCCCCCCCCCCACGGAGTACACTTTTAGTTTTCCATCTAAACTGTTATCAGTCAACCTAAGAGCCTTTAAATTTTTCTTCTGTATTCTCTAACAATATTGTGTTTCAGGGCTGGAGTGGGTATGCCTGCTCTTTCAGAGAACCCAGGTCAATTCCTCAGTACCCACATGGTATCTTATAACTTCAGTTGCCAAGGTTGTGATGCCTTCTTCTGGCCTCTGGGGTGCTGCATACACACGTGGAAACCAGACATACATGCAAGCAAAACACTCATACACATAAAAGAAAAAACAAACAAAAACCCCACAATAGTACTGTAGTTCATTTTATTTGACTCTAAGCTATAATTACCTAATATATGTTTGGTGTTATATTGAATAAAAACTATAATGTTAGATCTGTTAAGAATAAGAATAAAAGATTTCATCTTGCTTATAATGATTTCCTTTTAAATTCTTTCCTTCTGAGGCCTCTAATGACTTTTAGGAATTTTCAGTTCAAGTCAGGTGTTGGTGGTGCATGCCTTTCCATCAGATCTCTGAATTCGAGGCCAGCCTGGTCTATTCAAAGAGTTCTAACACAGCCAGGGCTACAGAGATCTCCTGTTTTGAGAAGCAAAACAAAACAACAACAACAAAAATACAGTTTATTCAGATTTTTTCCTAATTGTGACCATGAAAGTGATAATTTTAAAACTTTCAGTTTTGGATCAGAAGCTGAAGGTCCTTCTTTATTTATTTTCAAATTTTAAGTTCCTTTCTTTCATTTTCTTTTTTCCTGTTTGTGGGCAGAAGGGAAGGAAAGAAATGAATGAAAAGAGAGTAATAGAGAATGCATGATAATGAGATTTGACAGAAACATAAGTGGAGCTAGAACTATAGTCCCCAAACTGGCAGTTTTCATATTTGGTGATTTTATCAGTGATGGGTTACATTTTGTTAATATACAGATGTTTCGACGCTTTAGTATAAGCTATCCTCTACTCCTTTGTCTGTGCCTCAGAGGTGTAGTTTTAAAGGCTCCTGGAGGTACAGATGAGCTATCCCTACTAAATGTATAGAAGTGATCTTGCTATTTGTAGGACTGTAATGATATCAAATAATAGCTGGATAAAAATTTAGCCATAGGCCTTTTTCCCTTGGACTTACCTCTTTTCCTCTGGAGATAGCGTTATAGGTGGTAGTGAGCCAGCTGATGTGCGCTCTGGGACCTCAACTCGGATTCTCTGAAAGAGCAGTATGTGTTCATAACCACAGAGCCACTTCTCTTGTCCCTAGACAGAGACTTTTAAATGCTCTTATATTAGAGAAAAGGGATAAACAGCTAACATGTCATCCTTGTTTAATTTGTAAGTTAAGTCTGTTCGTTTTTCCTGTTCTGAGAGCATCTACTGGATTTTGGTATATAAAGTATTTTATAGGTCCAGGGAACTAATAAGCTTAACTTTTAACAATAATGCCAGAGATACCTAAGTGTCATGAATTAGTGTAGTATGTGTCATAACTGAAGAACTTATGGGCTGTCTACTTTGAACAGGATGTATTGTTATATCCTCTTAGAATTTGTAAAGGTGACAATTCCCCTTGTATCATGGGCTTCTACAAAATGGACAGTCTATAAAATAGGACATAAATCAGAAAAAGGGAGCTAAAATTCAGAAAGCAGAGTGAAAACAGGAATGGGACATGTGTTGTATAATGGCAATATCCTTTGCATCATTTCCCATTTTAGTATTACTGATGTTTCATTTGCCAGCATCTGTTCTCAGAATCCAAGCTGAATACACTAGAAATCTATTGTGCGTATGTAATAAATGTTACTCTTTTTATCTCCTAGGAATTTATCAAATGTAGAAGAAATTGGGACTTGCTCTTATATTAATCATATCATTACCATGACAACACTGTATATTCAGCAAGTAGGTGTAAATATATTCCTTTTTGTTGATTTACTGAGACTAAGTAGGATTTACTTTTTAAAAAAATATATTTTATCTATTTATTATTTTTATATTTATTATTATTCTGCCTGCATGTGTGCCTGCAGGCCAGAAGAGGACACCAGATTTCATTATAGGTAGTTGTGAACCACCATGTGGTTGCTGGGAATTGAACTCAGGACCTTTGGAAGTACAACCAGTGCTCTTAACCTCTGAGCCATCTCTCCAGCCCTAGGATTTACTTTTTTAAAAAATGTATTTAATATTGTAATTAATCTTGCTACGTGTTTTCAAAGAAGGTAGTAATTGAAAAGACAACTAAAATTAGTTATGGGTAATAGATCATTTTATAAATTTTATATTTTGTTCCTTTTTTTAAAAATGATTTATTTCATGTACATTGGAGTTTTGCCTGTAAGAAAGTGTGAGATCTCTTGGACCTAGAGTTAAAGACAGTGGTGAACTGCCATGTGGGTGCTGGGAACTGAACCCAGATCCTCTGGAAAAGCAGCCAATGCTCTTAACCACTGAGCCATCTCTCCAGTCCCAAATCTTAATATTTTCTAAAAATAAACAGGTAGCTATTAATACATTATTTTAATTTAAAAATTTTTATAGTTTTTAAAAATGATACCATGTTTCATTTTATGTATGGATCATTTAATATATCATATATCTTACTGAAAAACATGATTTCCAAGATGTTTGGCTATTTTAAACTTACTCTAGGAAGAATGTACATCTGAGAGAATATATCTAGCCCATGTGATTAAGTGACTCTTGAGGACTCAAAGGGGAAGTTAGGCTTATGTTAATAAAAATGACTTATTGTAAGCTGACAAATGAAACATGTCTTTTAATGTTATGTTTAATTTTATTCTCAGTTAAAAAGCAAAAAAAAGGAGAAGGAAATGGCTGATCAGACATCTATTGAAGAATTTGTGATCCATGCATTGGCATTCTGTGAAAGTTTGTATGATCCGTATAGAAATTGGAGACATAGAATTTCAGGGTATGTCTTCTAAATGATAATATGGAAAATGAATCTTACTATGTAGCCTTGCCTGGTTTGGAGTGTGATGTGTAGACCAGGCTGGAGAGAGCCACCTGCCTCTGGAGTGCTGAGATTAAAGGCGCGCACCAGTCGGGCTGTAATGTTGGAGTCTAGAATTGATTGACTCCAGAGACCTTTCCTCTTTGGGGCTACAGTGTTCCTGCCTTAAGTGTAGGACAGACAACCCCCACCCCTAGAACCAAGAACAGCAGCCACAATGTCCAGAGAGCAAGAAACACTGAATTTCCATAAAACACTAGTGCAAATAATAGGGAACCTGACAAGTCTGCTATGTGGGTGAGCGGGCTAGGGATCTGAGAGAACCAGCAGAAGAGCTTCAGTCTGAGGGGTGACAGGCAGACACTTGGGAAACTAGAGCTGCAGATGAAACCCCAAGATGGAGGTTGTGTGGGGTAATCTTTGTCTTCTGTTTAGGCTGTCAGCCGATTCAGTGAGACCTGCTTATCTCATAGAAGAAAATATACTTTACTCAGAGTTCACATATTTACAGTTAATCGCATCTAAAAACATCTTCCAGGTTAATGAAATGACTCACATGGTGTGAAGACATTTTGACTGAGTAGTAGTGGGAAGGTCCTGAGGATCTGCTATGTCCTTCCACTTAACATCTCTTTTTCTAGGGATCATTTCTTTGAGTTTTCCTGCCACAAGGATTTTTGTGTTGCTCAGGGCAGTCTAAATTATCTATAGTATCAAATAAAGACCACAGAATAACAGAGGAGTATTTCTTGTTCATGCCATCTGTCTTTTTTTTTTTTTTTTTTGGTGGGTTTTCAAGAGAGGGCTTCTCTGTGTAGCCTTGGCTGTCCTAGACTCCCTCTGTAGATCAGGCTGGCTTCCAACTCAGATACCCACCTGCCTCTGCCTCCCACGTGCTGGGATTAAAGGCGTGCACCATCACCACCCAGCCAATCTGTCATATTTTTAAGAAAAATAATTTAAAGTATTATCATACGTTCATATATGTGTAGGTATGCCTTCAGGAACAAGAAACTTTGGATCCCCTGAGTCTGGAGTCACAGATGATTGTGAGCTGACATGGTTATTGGGAATTGAACTCTGGTCGTTTAGAATAGAATAGAATAGCTTTTAATTGCTGCAGTGTCTTTTCATACTTTTACCTGTATTTGAAACTTTTTTTTTCCATTTGTCTTTTGTGTTTATATAGGAACCCATATTAATTCTAGTCAGTCGAGTCCCACAGGACAGCCAATATTTTATGTGTTGTTAGTTACCATGAGAAAGAGGAAAGAAAGTGGCAAAATTTTTACATCGCTAATTTGATTCTTTCATGCTACACACCATGCCATTTTCATTCTGAATTTAATGTTGGCAAGAACTGATTATTTGTCCCCATCTGCCACAAAGGGTCCTCTGTTTTGATTTGTGTACTAGTGATTTTGCAAAGAAAATTGTGTCTCTTCTTCCCACTTCTGCTGCTTCTTTCTCTTCCACCTTCTACATTCAGCAATGGAAATCTATTAAGTTTTGAAAAAATGACATTGATTTTTTTCATTATTGGCACCAAAGCAGATAAAGAAAGCACTGTTAGTTTGAATATGACAGTCTTTAAAGCAAATCCTTAAAATCAGAGCAAAAAGAACTTAAATATAGTAATAGGAGAGAAGATGTATAAACAGGTAGCTCTGATAATAAACTAAAGCAAATTAAGTAAAGACATTGTTTAAAACACAATTTTTGAAATCTTGAACAAAGGGAAATTTTAAATAGCATGATCGCTATTTATAGTACACAATGGAAGACATGCATATGTAAGATGGCCACAGAAAGAAGGGAGCAGACATTATAAATAGTGACAGTAAGTGAAATGGTGTTTTGTCAGGAATTCTGCTTGAAGCTGTCATTGTATTCTCTTTAACATGCTTAAGAATCCTTTATTAATAGAGCTGTGTTAGTAGTAAACGGCAAAGTAAGGGATTCAGACTCCAGTTTCTTTGACTTTGATAGATTCAGTCACAGACTTAGAAGAAAATTTGTGGAAGACACATATAGATGACTCAGCAGTAGTTTACATCTTTTCTCTAAAATGACTGTGAAATTAAAAGTCAATTTATAATATGTGTATTGTGCATTGTCTGTGCTTCTTACCAAATGAATCAGGTAGAACAATTGCAATTCAAAGTAGTATAATCGCATATTCAGGAAAGTTTAAAATTGTAGTTTTTACTTGATATGAGGGATAGTTTTCATATTTCATGGAATTTGATTTTATTAATCTGTTAGCTTTATTTTGATTGTACTTGGAGACTCTGAAATAGTAACGCAGTGGAACTAAGGCATAAGAGTAAGGAGCCTTATTCGGTTCATAAGTATGATTGTTGGATGTTTATGCTATTGCATGCGTGCACAAACCTTATTATGACATGGGTGCATTACCCGTGTGCTGCGATGAAAAAAAGAAAAAAATTAACAACAACTAAAACCTTCCATTAAAATATTAGATTAACCAGACTGGTGGTGGTACTCACTTTTAATCCCAGCATTGGTAGGCAGAGGCAGGCAGGTCTCTATGAGTTTGAGGTCAGCCTGATCTACAGAGCAAGTTCCAGGACAGCCAGGGTTCCACAGAGAGACCCTCTCTCAAATCAGGCTAAGATGTAACTCAGTGGTAGAGTGCCTTGCCTACTGTTATGGAGAGACACCAGGTTCTAGCTTACTGCCAGGTTGGGGGTAGGATAGGGGAATGCAAATGTCTATTCACTTATTCAGCTGTTTGTTCAAATGTTTATTAGTTCTTTTGCTTTATCTGCTGTAAGTTTAATAGGTCTGTTCATGGAGAAAAACCATTGTTTAGTTATGTCCTAGGCTCTTTTTGTCAAATGCGACAGAATATATGCACAAAAATAATCAATCACAGAAAAGAATAATAAGCTATCAAGGAAAAAAATAGCTAGGTGAAGGAAAAATGAAGTTTCTTGTTAATAGTAGATTATGAAGTGCCAGTTAATAAATACAAAGAAGTTGGAGTTGAAAGAAAATCAACATTTTGATTTATGTATCATACTGAAGATTATCAGGGTATCAGGCATAGATCATCAATGGATGATAGGTCTAGAAGCAAGTTCTGGTTAGGAGCATGATATTTAAATGCTTGAAAAGGCCTTTTCTTAAATTACTTATTACTTGTAAATTAAAAATGATTTCCTGGACAGTATTACTCACTATAATAAAGTTGCTTGGGTAACAAAACATCAGTGAGAGCTTCACACATGATACCCTGAGAAAGATGTCATTGTCTCTGTAGTAGTTAGGAGTTTAGCTATGAGCGCATAGTCCAAACCTAACTGTGAGAAAGCACCAAGCAAAATCCAGAGTACAACTTCCTATCACAGGGAGGGAGGCTGGTGTACACCTGCAGCCTGTAGATGTACAGAATTGATAGGTAGTTTCCAGTATTATCCATTTGTGTTGTTTTTCAATCATATTAAATATACTCTTCAGGGCATGCTAAAAATCTCTGATTTATTTTATTTTTTAATTTTTACCATTCCACTAGTTGAAAGTATTATTGGTTTTAATTGGCTAATTCTTCAATCTCTTTATCACCATGGCTGTCTAAGTGACTTTATTTTGTGTTGAGCTGAAATGTTCTTAGTATAAGCATGTACACTTTGTATTGGCCTTGTTAAAGTTAATAGAAAAAAATCCATAAAAACTGGAATTTTTATTAAAAGATAATGCCATCCCACACATCTGCATCATTAAGATGTGGGAACTTAAAGGTCTGGACCCATTGTAGCTGAATAAAACTCCAGTAAGACGCAGCACAGTTTCTGAGGTCTTCAAGTAATACTGTCATAGCCTTAGCATCATTTTGCCAGAACTGCCATGCAAATTCTTCTGCAGATTGGAAATTTAAATGCTGGCTTTTAAAATTCCCAGTTATTTGGAGACTTATCTTGGCTATTATAATGCATAATAAAAAATATTCTCTAGTTGGTAAGCACTTAGGTTACTCTTTTAGCTTTTTTTTGTTCATTGCACCAGTCCTGAAGATGTTTTGTTTGGAATATAAACCAAAATCTGAATGTTAAACTTGTTTATAATTACTTTTAAATTGTGCCATCTCTACTTGCTCATGTTGTAATTTGTTACTGATTTCTTTTCTAATGATAGACGAATCCTCAGTTCTGTGGAAAAGAGCAGACAGAAATACAAACCGGCTTCTCTCACAGTGGAGTTTGTTCCCTTCTTTTATCGTAAGTAACACTCAAATTTACTTTACTTTGATTTTGATCAACTCTGATTACTGTTTTTTTTTCTTACTCCGATTCTGACTATAATTTGTTTTGTGAGTTTATAAGGTAAAGGCTGCTAAAGAATAAAACCACTGGATTAGTTAATTTGTGTTTCATTGTGATTATGGTTCTCAGTTTGATTAGTTTTATCCATGTTTTTCTTTTTAGAAGAGCTGATCTATTGTTTTGATAAACTGAGCATTTTAAAGATTGTATATTTTAGAACTTCATAATTTTTTATTAAAAACCAAAAACTTGGCTAGGGATATTTTAAGGACACACATTTAACATGCACCAAACCTGCCATTTGATTGTTAGAACCAGAAAGCAAGCCACTTTATACCTAAACAGTTAAGAGACTTGACTACTTTATATGTGCATAACTGTAAATATTTTGGTTTCTCTCTCACTTCTGATTTTACACTGAGGCAGGATTCCATGTCTCTTAGCCTGACCTCAAATTTAACTATAGGATGACTTCTGATCTCTTTCTAAGTGTTGTCATTAGAGGCACATGCCACCTCATCTGGCTAGTTTTCATGCTTAAAAAAAATGTTTATACTGGAGGCTAGAGAGATGGGTCAATAGTTAAGAACACTTGCTTCTTTGTTGAGGAATGTGGTTGGTTCCCAGTACCTCCATGGCGTTCATAACTGCCTGTAATTTCAGTTTCAGGGGATATGACACTCCTTTCTGGCCTCCCTGGGTTCTGCATACACATGGTGCACATACATACATGTAGGTAAACACTCCTACACATAAAATAAAGACGAATAAACCTGAACAAAAAAAGAAATTGTGCTGGTGCTATAAATGTACTTCAGTTAGTAGACTGTTTGCTTACCATGTGCTAGGTTTAATTCCTATACCTGTACTAATGGAGCACAGTGTTACATGCTAAGCCATGAGTTAGAGCCATGACGAGGTAGAACTAGGAGGATCATGTCATCTTTAGCATGTCTGACGCCAGCCTGGGAAACATAGGACTTTGTCTTATAAAAAGAAAAATTATGCCATCTTTCAAGAATGTAGAAAAATAAAAATATACTTAGAAAATATAAAAGGAACGCTTTGTTTCTTGAGTGTATTGCTTATTGGAACATATAAGCTCTTAACATTTGTCACATTTACTTCACTGTCTGCTTTCTGCCCCCAGTGCAATAAAGTAAGACAGAAATTGTCTTGTTTGCTTAGTGAAGACAGCTATGATACATACCCTGTATCATTACCCATAGTGGTTGACTTTACCCTAGATAATCAAATGCATATATTCATAATAAGCTATGCTTAGATTGGCCTCACTTTTAAGATACAGGACAGGAAACCCAACAAGTCAATACAATAGTATGTTTCTGTTCAGCTGAAGTCTATGTAGCTGCCTAAGGACTGTTCTTTAAATCTGTCATATAAAGTTATGAGGTCAAACTGGAATAAGATCCACCCAGGTTTAGAAATACAGTGGCCTTTAGAAGTCTTAGGTCTTTATATGTGCAAATTATGCACATAATTTGTTAATTTATCTCAAAGTACTTTGTTTTTTTCTTACAAATGATTTTTGGTTATATTGTTTATTGTTTCTAGTACATAGAAACAGTTTTTATATATTGATTTTATATTGCTAAAGAAATTCATATCTAAGTTGTACAAACACTTTTGCTGTTCCTTAAGGTTTTATATGTATCAAACATATACATATAAAATATACATTCTTGGTTTTCCTGATTCTCAATGTTAATTAAACCTAGCCTTGCATTTTGGGACCTGCATGTATGAGTCTGTAAGATTTTTTTTCATTTTATATCTTGTGCAGTAAAAATTGTATGTGTGTGTGTGTGTGTGTACACCCAGGCACTCTTACCATTGTGCCTTTGCGGAGGTCACAGAACAGTTTGGGGATTGAACTCAGACTGTCATGTTTGGCATCAAATTTCTTTGTGTACTGAGCCATCTTGCTAGCCCCTTTGTGTAGTTTTAAATCAGAATAATTGTTTTAGTATGCTTTGGCTGCTATAACAGAATATTTGAGTCTGTGGCTTAAATACAGAAGTTTATAATCTCATTTTTTTTGGGGGGGGGGTTTGACATTGTAAGATCAAGGTCCTAGCAGGGTTTGGATTTTGGTGAGGTCTCTGTGGCCTGCTTATGGTTTTCTCCTTGTTGTATTCTTCTCACAAGAATGTCAGTCTTGTATCAGGCATTGACTTTTCTGATCTTATTTAACCTTAATCATCTCTTCAAAAGCCCTGTCTCCAGTTTAGCCATGTGGGTGTGTGAGTTAAAACATCAATATTTGAGTTTGGGAGGGATAGTTCAGTCTAAACTACTGTATCCCTGCTATATTCCCCAAATTCGTGTGTTTCTCACGTGTAAAATATGTTCATTTTATCCTGATAGTCCAGAACATCGTAACACATCCCAATACTGGCTTTCAGTAGTCTATAATCTAAGTCTCCTCTTACTGTTTCGTAATCAGGTATGAGCAAATCTGAGGGGTAGTCACAGTGAGTATGTATCCCTCTTCAGCAGGACGCCTGTGATAGGCACTTCAGTATGCACTGGGGAATCAGGTATAGAATGTGGGCTCTCATTCTAAACGGAGAAATTGGAAGGAAGAAAAGGGTGACGTATTTCAAGCTATCATAAAATCTGGAAAGGTAACAAATGCCGTTAGACTTAAAGACTGAAAATAATCTTTGATTTAGTACTTCGTATTTCCATTAGAGAGCTAGTACTATACCATCTAGCTTTACAATGCATTCAGCTTATTGATTTAGTTTTTAATTATTGTGTGTGTCTGTGCATGACAAATGCGTATGGGCACACATGCTGCAGTGCGCATATTAAGGTCAACTTCGTGGGGTCAGTTCTTTCCTTCTGCTTTTACATAGCTTTCAAACATAGGACTCAGGTCATTAGTTTTGCACAGCAAGATCCTTTACTAGCTGGACCATCTTGCTGTTCTTTTAAAACAAAACAAAACAAAACAACTGAAACCGTGGTGTGGTCTTCTGAGAATCAGATTCTTACTCTTCTGAACAGTAACTAAAGTCCTACTATGTCAGACCTTTGGTTAATTGAGTTCGAACCTCAGTGTCTTCTAAGTCTGCTAATACCTAGTTAGCTATCTTAACACCCCTGCCCCTCTCCACACATACTAAGAGTCAAGGCCCTAAAGTCATTTAGCAGAGTAACATTGGGCTAATCTGTGTGCTTTTGACTGAAGTGGGATGTAGAAGGGTTTAAGGTCTTTAAGGGTTTGAGGTCTTTTAGGCCTCAGAGGACAATCAAGGGGATCCAGAAAGGAATTAGATTTGCAGTACTATTTGAGGGTGGGTTGGATGTAAATAAGAGGGAAAAAAATGAGACAGTCATTAAAACACACAAGTTGCAAAGACTTAATCAAATTATTTTTAAAATTATAGTAGGTATGATCCATTTTCTCCTTGAAAAATCTAGAGATCAACTTTCAAAGTTAGTCACTGAATGAAAAAAAAAAAACCGAAATGAAAAGGAAGGATGGTATGACTGCTCCTAGGTATGGTAGAGGGAAAGGTTTGTTGTAGATGTGTGGGAGAGCACAGCCAGAGGCATTGGAAGGGTCTAGAGTGAACAGGGCCAGACTGAACCAGGACATGTGAGGAAGTGAAGAGCCAGGAGAGGAAAGGGTAGACAAATGAGGACCAGCATGGCCAAAATGGATGATTATAAGGGAAGAGCCACTAGAAGAAGGGCAGCCCAGCCCTGGGTCTGGAGAAGTTTAGATAGGGGCAGGGCATGCCAGCCTTACCCTGTAACAGGTAGGGACTGAGGGATGCAGGGAGAACTTGGTGGTCAGATCTGCTCTGATATGTTAAATAGGCACCTCAGCCAGTGGTCTTTGGTTTGAAACTTTACATTCACCACAAGGGTCAGGGGTCAGTGTCCAACATAGATCTTTCCTTTTTTAAAAAAGGATTTTAAAAAGTCATTTATTTATTTGTCCTGTGTCTGCAGGAGTGTGCCACAGTTTACTTGTGTGGAGGTCAGAAGATAGTTTGCAGAAGTTGGTTCTCTGTAACATGTGCATCCTGGGGTCAAGCTCAGGTTGTTTGTCTTGGTGACAAACACTTTTAACCTACCATCCATCTCTCTGAACCTTGAACCTACTTTTGTATATTAGGTAGATGAGGTGACACCAGGCATATACATAAAATATTCAACCTCAATAAAAGCACAAGTGCCTCCTGACGGGGGCAGGGGGAGACGGTGAAGGTATTTAAAACAGTGCTTTTATACAGTTGCTCTTTTTTTTTTTTTTTAATCATTTCTACTTTAGAATTAAGAGAAATTCCCTAAGCGATATAATTTATAGCTTCCTAAATATATGTAGTAAGAATTTTAATATGCTAAAATGACATTCTCCATGTCTGTAGATGGAATAAAAACTGTTTTAAGCAATAAAGATTCTTGGAAGATTCACTGGAGAGATGTACTGAATCGTATTTCAGGGGAGTACCCCTGAGTGATGCTGGAGGCTCTCCACCTGCCGCTGGGGAAGCTGGAGTAGGAGGACCAACAAAAACACAGAGAGCAAAGGAAAATTTATACATTTTCAGACTCTGCAGCCGAGAGTAGCTTTGAGTTTAACAGTTTAGTGAAGGTACTGGCTAGAATATTAGGCAACCTTGGGCCTGGGCTATGGTAATCCTATTATCCTGCCCTCCATGGGGTTTATACTTGTTTGCAGTTTAGCAAAGGTGCTAGATAGGATGTAAGTTATGGCTGATCTCTACAGGAGCAGATCAGTTCTCTAACAAAAGCTAAATGGTCATACAAATGAAAGCACCTAGGTTCCAGTCTTGTTGTGCATAGGTAAATTAGCAGGATAATCGGAAATCCTAGACTATACCTGTCAGTTCATTCTAAGAGCAGTTGCTTAAAAAGAAAAAAAAAAATTGTTCTTCTGAAAAGCTTCTGTAAAGCAAAGGACAAAATGACAGTCTACAGACTGGGAAAGGATCTTTGCCAACTCTATATCTGACAGAGGGCTAATATCAACTCAAAAAGTTAAACACCAACAAATTAAGTAATCCAAATAAAAAATGGGATACAGAGTTAAACAGAGAATTCTCAATAAAGGAATATTGAATGGCAGAGAAACACTTAAAGAAATGTTCAGTGTCTTTAGTCATCAGGGAAATGCAAATCAAAATGACCCTGAGATTTCACTTACACACATCAGAATGGCTAAGATCAAAAACTCAAGTGACATTACATTCTGGAGAGGATGTGGAGAAAGGGGAACCCTCCTCCATTGCTGGTGGGAATGTACAACCGCTCTGGAATCAATCTGGTGCTGGAATAGGGCTACCTCAAGATCAAACTATACCACTCCTAGACATATATCCAGAAATACGCTTAAATATACAACAAGGACATTTGCTCAACCATTTTCATAGCAGCTTTATTCATAATAGCCAGAATCTGGAAACAACCCAGACCTCAACGGAGGAGTAGATACAGAAATTGTGGTACATTTACACAGTGGAATATTACTCAGCAGTTAAAAGCAAGAAAATAATGAAATTTGCAGGCAAATGGATGCAACTAGAAAAGATCACCCTGAGTGTTGATCCTGAGTGATGCCTGTAATTCCAGTGTTCAGGGGACAGAGTCAAGGGGGATAAATACATGTACATGAATTACCACCACTCTCCCAATCCTTGGGGAGACAGGTTTGTCTGTCAGTAGAGAACTGGTCAGCGAGAGCTGGAAATGTAAGTCAGGGAAGACTGCTTAAAGAGATGTTCATCACACTGGTATTTTATTTTTTGTGATAAAGATGAATAAGGTGGATTGCCTCTTTAATATAGTAGTACTTTAGAATTTATAATGTATAAAATTAAGAAGCTAAAAGTTTGTTTAGTACAGTCAGTTTTCCATATCCATGAGTTCCACGTTTGCAGATTCAGCTCCCTATAACCAACAGTCATGCAGTGGGGAAGAAATTAGATCTATACATGTACAGACTTTTTCTTGTTTTCATCTCTTAATGGGTACAGTATTAGAGTTACTTACCTATTTAGATCATTTTAGATAGTCTAAGTAATTTAGAAATGGTTTAACATATATTGGAAGATCGGCATTGGTTACAAACAAATTTTACTCACTTTGAACATCCATGGCTTTTGTATTCTGAGGCAAGGGTCTAGGAACCAATATTCCCTGGGTTTCTCACAAAGACTATATATTGTATAGCTCTTTTTTTCTTTAAAAAAAAATTTATTTTTAGGGTAGAGGAAGGTTGATAAATTGAGGAACAGGTTAAAGGGGAACTTCCTAATTGTCTTGTTTTTCGGCCTTAGTTATTCTTTGGCATGTGCATATATAGCATTTAAAAATAGCAAAATATTTTATTATGTTAAAAGACATGTAGGCGCTAGAAGTCTAGGCTATTGATCTTTGGAGTAGATTTAGGAAACCTTTTTATTTAACTCTTTCATTTTGTAATTCACCAAAGTGAGGGTCAGTTGTTAAGGAAACATTGATTTTAAGTTAGGACTGGCATAAGTTCTGGTTCTGTCACTTAGGACCATATTACTCCAGGTGAGATAATAACTTACGTTACACTACCTTATTCTTAATGGGACAGGATGCCCTTATATGAGTACTGTGGGGATTACATGAAAAATGACAAATGTTTGTCAGCCTTGCCTTTTGACAGAATTAAGTCTTTTTATATATAGTTCTTCATGTGTTAGTTTCAAGATTCCTTAGACATGAATTGTGTTCTGAAATAGAAATCTTATTTATTTGTTTATTTGTGTATTATATTCACAGAATGTTTTCAGGAAAGTGAACATCTCAAGGAAAGTCTTAAGTGTTGCTTATTGCATCTCTTTGGAGCCATTGTAGCCGGTGGGCAGGTGAGGACAGTGTTGAAAGTTAATGTATGAGTAGTTAACAGCACAAAAGTCTCTCCTTGGAATACTTAATACAGTTCATGTCTTTTTATGACTCGATGCTTCAGATAACTTTTAAATTCATATTTAATTTAAGACTAAACTTCTTAAAATAGTCCCTAAAAATCCAAGTAACATTAACACTGACAATATTACTAGATGACTAGTTTGGACATGCTTTCTTATTAAAGGTTCTTATTTCTCTTGGCTATTAATTACTGGTTATTATTTTAAAGTATAGCAAAATCGGCCTTAATATAGGCATGAAGAAATAAAATTCTAGCCAGTTTGATTTTGTCATGAATTCAGGCACTCTGCTGTCTACTTGCAATTACTAAATACATTTATACAACTAATTTCATTATTTACAAAGTTGAATTTTTAGTTATTCTGTGTTTGCTGTCTCTAAAGTATGTTTCTGAGTACAATTACTATTTGCCAACAGGCTAATAATTCAGAGAGAATGTTTTACATGTTTTTTTGAACCATGCAATTTAAATGAGAGATTCTTTACCCTTTTTGTGCATTTTGTGTTGTATACCCCTTCTGGAGTTTAGTAAAGCTCCTTTTAAATTTTTTAAAATGTCTAAAGCATAATATTTATTATAAAAGAAAAACTACTTTGAAATTTAGTTGCTGAAATGGTGATAAAACAGATTTGTGACACAGTAATATGTGCTTTTGTGTGTGTGCTTTTTTTTTTTTTTTTTTTATGTGGTGCTGAGGTTGAATGTATGGCCGCCATGCATGATACAGGCAAACACAGCAGTTAATCAGGCATGGTGCTTTAGTCAAAGATGTGCAGAAAGGTGAGACAGGAGGATTTGTTGAGGCTAGATTGAGAGAACAGCATATCTAACCAGGAAGACCAACATTTGATAGCCCAAACAGGATCTTGTTATGTTTTAACAGCTATAATATAGGAAAAGTACCTAGAATCTTAATTAGTGACAAAATCATAAGTATTGCTTATATAATTATGTGCTTTGTTGCTTACATTTAAATTTGAATGAAATACTAAATTTTAGATAGAAAGTACTAGAAATACATTTTTAAAATTCAAGTGTATGGATTTTTTTTTTCTTGAGTTCCCTCTTTTGCCTCTTCCTTTGTTTTGCTTTTCTTTCCTTCTTTCTTTTTTTGAGACGGTTTCTTTGTATAGCCCTTTCTGTCCTAGAACTCAGTTTGTACATCAGGTTGTCCTGGAACTCGCAGAGATCCACCTGCCTCTGCCTTTTGAGTACTGGGATTAAAGGCCTGCACCACTTTGCCTGCTTTCCCCTTTTTTTCTTTCTCTGAGATTGAAAATCCTTTCGTATCTTCTTTTGAAATAGTAGTCTTTTATTTTACGTGGAACAGTCTTTTACATATAGCAAATTACATGTATAAATTTTAATTTTATCTAAAAATCTAGAATTCTGTATTTTTGAAAAACTTTAATTTTATTTAAATATAAAATTTCATTGCTATTCTACATATACCTTATCACTTTGGGTATTTAGAAGTAATCTGGTCAGTGTTCAGCAAGGCATACTTCTGTTTTTGAGAGCTCTCATGAGGGCTTCTCCCCATTTGTTTGTCTGTTTGTTTGTTTATGTAATCACTTTACATCTCAATCCCAGCTTCCTTTCTCCTCTCCTCCCAGCCCCTACCCCGATACTATTCCTCCTATTTCCCCCTCCTTCCAAAGGCTCTTTTTCATGCCAGTAAGAACTTTTGGTTACATAGCAACAGGAACTGTTCATTATCTGACAGTTTATCTTTCATATTTAGATTGTTATCTTCTATCAGGTGATGAGAAATCCCTATATCCACCAGGAAGCCCAACTAGGGACACTGGATACAGGGCTATAGTTTAATGTTTTATTTGGAGACTTGAGAGATTACTGTTTTATTCTCAAGGAGATCCATAAACAGATTATTTGCTATATTTATATGTAATCCCCTCTCCTTTTTTTTTTTTTCCCCCTCAGATAGGATTTTTTTAGTTAGGGCCTAACTATGTAACCCTATGCTGGCCTTGATCCTCCTGCCTTTCCTGAATGTTGGAATTGCAGGCATGTTCTTCTGTGCTAGATCCCGTTTAATGAATGTTTCTAATATAGGTATATTCAAGTGTGTTTTCTAGTATGTAAATCCAGCCTGAGATTGGGTTTCCCACTGTTGAAATTCCCTCCTTATCTTTTCTATTTTTGTTTTTATCTATATTACCATATTTTTCATTTAATGGTCTTTATATCCAGTGCATATTCACACCTTTCACTTTTAGATTACTGCTGAAATTTCTTTCTCTGATTTATTTCTCTTATTCCCTCTTTAGAATCCAGTGTTTCTATTAGGCTTCCTTGGTTTTATGGACTTCTCTTCTTCCTGGTGGAAGATAGTAGTCTTCCTAAGATGAAAGGAATGGTTGTCTAGATCTTACTTTTGTTTTTTGTTTCGTTTTTCTGAGACAGTATTTCTTTGTATATCTCTGGCTGTCCTAGAACTAGCTTTGTAGACTAGGCTAGCCTCAAACTCACAGGGGTCTGCCTGCCTCTGTCTCTCAGTTACTGGGATCAAAGGCATGGGTCACCAGTGCTTGGCCTTGCTTTCTGTTTTAAGTTTGTTTCATGACTTTGCTGTATTCGCTGATTTTCTTCTTTTGGTGCATTATCTCACAATTTCTATCGTTTTCCACTATTGAGTATAAGAATTGACAGATAGACATGAAAGAAATAGAAGTGGTATTGTCACTGACTGGTGGAGAACATAGTTGTATCGCATTCACCTTTGATCACCTAGAGGCACATACTCTTCTTAGTACTCCAGGTTATGAAGCTCAAAGATGATTCTCTAGTGAACACTTACCATGAAAAAAATAGACACCAGACTTGATTTGTTATCGTATGTACTAAAACTACTCAGAATCTTTGTGATCAGTAAGTCAGCTAGACTTACTGAAGGCAGGGGATTGCTTGTTGGGTGTTGTGTCAGGCTAAAGCAATTTTAGTTGAGTTGAAAAGTTGATGATAATAAGGATGATCTTACTATAAGTAAAAGGAGGGGGATAGAGTCTAATGACAGGTCTGTCCCAAAGCATTGTGCTAGATTTTTTATTGATATATTTGCTTTTTGGTTCTGTGAAAACATAAAAGAACCTGTTGTGTTTTGTTAGGAACAAGAACACTGGGGTTGACCTAGGTGTGAATCCTGTCCATCTCACAGAAGTTGAGCTCAGATATATTATTTGTCTTTTGGTTTTCTTATTTATAATCTGGAAACAGTGACATTTAGAGAATAGTTACAAGGACTAAAGGACATATAAGGAAAAAGAGTGAACAAAGTGGCCTGTAGTTGTGAAAACTAAGGAAGTTAGAATTGTATTCAATTTATGATTTGCTATATAAGGATTAAATTATCCAAGCCTTTAATTCAGTTTGCTTTTGTCTCTGAATCAAAAACTGCAGTTGTGCAGTGGGAGGTGTGGCTTAGTGAGACATGCACACTCAGCATGCGGCAGCCCAGGGTTCAGTCCACAGCATTTCAGGGAAAGAAAGAAAATAAAAAGGAAGTAAACTGTTTGGAGTTAACATGGTGGATCCAGGCTCTTCAGGGATTCTTGAATCTTCCTTTTTTTTTTTTAATTTTTAATTTTTCTTGATTCTTTCTTAATGTCAGTTTGTTAGTAGCTGCTAGAATTTTGACCATAATGTCGGCATTTGGAGTACAAAAATGGGATCATGAAGGAGATACCAACATGAGCAAACTGTCTTTTAAGGAAATACTAAGAAACTGGCAATCACTCTTATTTCATCTTTCTCCCTCCTCCCTTCCTTTTTAGACAAATCTCATTGTATAGCCTCGACTGGCTTGGAACTCACTTTGTAGATCATGCTAGCCTCAAATTCATAGAGATCTGCATTCTTCTACCTCTCAGGTGATGGAATTAGAGATGTGTGCTACTGCATCTGCTCAGTTCTTCTGTATCTCATTTACTAAACTCAGTCATTGTGACTGTAAAAGAGGCAGGCATGTCCAGATGGTAAACTCACTTCCTGGGCCTTCTACACAGCAGGGGAAGTAGGCAATTTGGTCTTTATTCTTGGTAGACATGTAGCCAGGAAAACATCAGGGTTCTAGTAGTAAAGATTTTAGGGGAGATTGAATACTGAGAATGACATCAGTGCTTTCTTCCATAATATTATTTATTGTTAATTTTATTGTTGGTAATAAGGAGACTGACTTATGGACAGTTCCACAATTATATTTATTACATTTTGTTTTTCTCTTGTTTTGCTGGACAGCTTTACATTGCTCTAGACTGAGCTGTATACTCCCACCCACATCCTTCTTTTTTTTTAACAATTAAATTTTGAGACAGAGTCTCACTAAATTGGCCACACTAGCCTTGAATTTACTTTGTAGCCCAAGCAAGATTTGAACTTTTGGTCTTCTTACGTTAAACTCCCCAAATAGCAGGGAGTATAGGCCTGGCTTCATTATATTTCAACAGCAATCACTTGCTTAATATAAGGAGTTTCAGAAACGTTTGTAGAATCAGTCGGTCATTTTATATAACTAAGTCATTTGAGATGGAGTTACTGTAAATAGCGTAAAAATCTAAGAGATTTAATGATACTGATTTTTTTTTTTTTTTTCCCCAAAACAGGGTTTTTCCGTGTAGCCCTGGCTGTCCTAGAATTCACTCTGGAGATCAGGCTGGTCTTGAACTCAGAGATCAACATGTCACTGCCTCCACTGTGCTGGGATTAAAGGCTTGTGCCATCATGCCTGTCTGAAATTGATGTTTAAAAATTCTTGATTAAGAAATTTAAGTGCAGGCAGTGAGTACAGAAACTCTGGGAAATATTCATGGGCTAAGACCCTTTGAATGTCCCACTTTGCGCTTTGTTCTCTGCCTACAGTTTAATTCTTGGCTTTTATCTTTTCTAATGTAAAGGTGGCTACAAGCATTGTATCTACTCTCCAGGCTGGGAGTAAAAAAAGAAAGAAAATAAAAAGAGCCTCATTTCATTTGCTTAAAAAGTTATCTTTTTCATAGTCTTTGTTCTCTGTTTTGTGAGCAGAACTATCTTACATGCTTGCTTTTAGCCACAAAGGACGGAAAGTGAGTTGCAGGTTAGTAGTGAGCAAAATAAGGCTTAGATATAGGTAACATTTACAGTGTCTATTAATATCTATTATCTATTAATAACTTTATGTTAATTTATTTAAAAGAAAAAGTTACCCATAGCCATACTATTCTCATTGCAAATGTATAACACCTTGTTTAAATTTACTTTTATTTTTTATTGTTTTTAATGTTTCAGAGGAATGCTTTGCAAGCAATTTCTCCAGCTACCATGGAAGTTCTTATGAGAGTTTTGTCTGATTGTGATTCATGGGAAGAAGGAGATCCTGAGGAAGTGGGTAGAAAGAGAGAACTAACCCTGAAATGCCTTACACAAGTGGTGCATATCCTTCTTACTAGCAGCTCTGACCAGCGTCAGGTGGAAACTAGTACCATACTGGAGAACTATTTCAAATTACTCAATTCAGATCACTCAGCTTTGCCTAAACAGAGGAGGTCCAGGCGGTGGGAAAGCCAGTTCATAGCTCTGCAGATTAAGATGCTGAGTAAGTACTCAATGAAGTTTTCCCTCAGGTTATTTTTACTTTTTATTCTCAGTTTCTTTTAATACAGGTCTTTTGTATTAAAAATGTTGACTGGTTTAGGTATGAGTATTTAGTTTTTTGACTTCCAAATAATTATATGGAATTGATTTGTTTACATTTTTACTTTATGAAGGAGAAACTTATCTATATTCCTTTTGAAAGTCTAGTCCATTAAAGTATTTATGCTAAAGAGAAAGTCAGTTATGACTAGAATTGCCAGGAAGAATAAGTGTTGAGGAGGCACCATTTGTAGTCTCTTACTTATGATGAAGATTAATTAGGTATATGTCTCTAACGTTTCTGTTCTTTAGAACAGATTATCTAGTCACAGAGGACCCTTGTGTGTTTCTTCCCTTCTTTTTGTGACCCTCTGCAAGTGTATCTGGTTTCTATGCTTTGAAAACTCTAACCAGTTTATATGGTTTTTTTTTTTTCCTTCAAAAAAAACCTCATTTTTTGTTTTGGTTACAGTGTATTAGTGTAGAACATACTTTCCATCAATTGTTTCAATCAACAATAGGTGACTCAAGTTCATTATTCTCTTCTAAAGGATGAATGTATAGGAGTCAGATATTTAGTAATTTCCCCAAAGTCTCTCAGCTCCTACTGAGCAGAACTGGCATGGAAAGGCAAAGACCCTGACATCATAGGCCCATCCTCTGTGCATCGCCATCTCTGTGATCCTGAAGAGGGGATAATGCATGCCAAAAAATAGTGAAATATATATAGTGAAATAGTTCATTCCTGACTCTAGAATCCAGATTAAACATATCAGTTGATCATTACTTATTTTTTATTGTTCGTCTAAATCCGTCTTGTAGTTTTATATGTAGGCATGAGTAATTGAAAATGACAGAAACTACAATTAAAATACACAGCCTAATACAAAGGAATGACATTTCCTTTTATCTTAGTATTTTATGTTATGGAAGTAGAGCAACAAGTAAGGTTCGGAACCACAGCATGCCATTTCTCAACAGATTTGCCAAGTGTCTTATGCACAAAGAATTTTAAAGTTTCATTGGTGGAGACCGTGATGACAGTTCAGTATGTTGTGAATTGTGATCAATACTTTATAGGGTTCTTGTATTCCCTGTGTTAGATTGTTAAAGAACTGTACTCATTTCAGAGGTATATATTGTCGTTACAGCTAAACTGGGAGAGTTAGTAAGAAAAAAGAGAATACAGTTTTTTTTTTTATCTCATCACCCAGATATAAGAAACAGTAATTATTTGGGGTATAAATTTATATATGTTTTAATTAGAAATATTGTGCATAAATATTGTTGGAAATGATCCATTATAACATTTACTTATATAGAAAAAATAAATCATTTTGTATAGTTTTTAGTTCATGTACCTTAATGTCTTTTTTTGGTAGGTTGTAAGTTTAAAAGTAAGTTTGTTTTTCTGTTGGATAGAATTATTTTTCATTGGGAACTATGATATTTGTCATGCCAGATACCCTTTGATTTCTCAATTGGATTATCAATGCAGTGGGAAGTGAGAGATAACTAATATAAGTATTATTGCTTAAATGAACCATGTATTCATTTACTAGTGCTTAAATATGACCACTAAATATCATAAAAAGATCCTGCTTACTAATAGCAAATCAGACACAAGAACTGAGCCTTACGATAGGACACCTAAGCAAGTTGAAATATATTTGCCAGTCACATATAAAACTTAAGCTAGCTTGAATTATAAAGGATGAAATGTTCACTTTTCTTAATCACAGCTTTTGTTTTCTGTTCCTCACCTATACTATTTCCCAGTTAATTTACATCTGTCAGCTGAAAAGACTAAATGTTTAAAATGATAACAATAGCTATTTAATCTCAAATGTCACTTTTACAGCGTGATTTTGTTTTTGTTTTTATAGACACCATCACAGCCATGTTGGACTGCACGGACAGACCCGTTCTTCAGGCCATTTTTCTGAATAGCAATTGCTTTGAGCACCTCATACGACTTCTGCAGAACTGCAAGGTGCTTTATTATCATTTATAAACGTTTGCTTGTTTGTGTGTTTACTTACTTGTATGTGGGGACATGTGCCCAACATGAATGTGGAAGGTTAAAGATCAGCTTGTGGGAATTGATTCTGTTCTTCTGTATTGGGATTTAAGGATTAGGTTCAAGTTGTCAAGCTTGGCAACAAGTGCCTTATCCTCCTGAGTCATCTTGCTGGCCTTGTTTTTGACTTTTAAAAATGTTATTATTATTATTAAGTTTTAGCTGGGCATAGTTGGTAAATCCTTCTAATCCCAGCACTTGGGAAGTGGAGGCAGGTGAATCTGAAGTTTGAGGCCAGCCTGGTCTACATAGTGAGTTCCTGAACAGCCAGAGCTACATAGTAAGACCTTGTCTTAGAAAAAGAAAAACAAATGACAAAGGTTTGTTTTGATTCATATTTGAACATGTCACTACCAGAATTTTTATTATGTTTTTTTTTCCCCCTCCAATGCTGAGGACCAAATCCAGGGCTTTATGCTTGCTCTGCCACTGAGCTCAATCCCCAACCCCAATTTTTATATGTTAATTTGGGTTTGCATTACATAATCAAGTTTTATCTTTTTAAACAAGTAAACTGATTTAAATATCATTATAGAACTAGAACATATTAATATATATATAGTGTGTATATGTAAATAGATGTAGACACCCACCCACATATATGTATATAGATACACATACCTGCATATACACATACACATACACATACATTCCCATGTCATAGGTGAGAAAAGTGAGACACAAGGTTTATACTTTGTCCAAGATCTCAGAGCCCGTGTGAACGGAAGTAGGACTGAGGCCAAGGCTGTCCTCTCCCAGAATGTTCAGTTGTCAGTGGGCACTCTGCCTCTTAGCTCTCACTTGGCTCAGCCCAGGCTAGGCCGAGGCAGCATTCAGTAGTCAAACATCCCAGTCTAGGAACTAGGCAAATATCTAAATACTCCAATCTCAGTAGAGCCCGTTAGAGAAGGAGCTACTCACTGTCTACATGGGGATAGGTTTTTATCTTGATTGAAACTAGAATTATTTATAACTCTTTAAAGATACTAAAATTTATATGATTTTTTTGCATGGCGACATTTCAGTTTAAGAAATACTTTTTTTTTTTTCCATTAGACATTGATACACATACCATTTAAAGTCATAAGTTGCTTTGGTTTCTTGACTACCTATTTGTCTAGAACATATAAATACAGTGAAGGTCCTTACGCTGTGTAACAAGAAATTTTATTCACTGAGTCACCTTCCCAGCCCAATTTTTTTTTTTATTCAGATAACTCTTAGAAGTTTTATAAATGGAATTCTATTTCTTGTAGAATTCCTAGTCATAAGGTAAAAAGAAAACTTGTCTGTTTTTAAAATTAGGAGACTTTGTATTAAACAAGTTACAACAAATTAGAAAATATAGAAAAGTAGAAAATAATAGAAACACTGTAAAGGCTTACAGAACATACTGCCAATTATGTTTTTCTGACTGTTGTTACTATTCACCAGTTTATTCTTGCTATAGCAATGTGAGAGCATACACAGCAGTAATGTTTTTGTGTTTTATGCCCGGGTATTTAAGATGTTGCCAACAAGTTTTTAGAGAGGTTGGAAATGAAACTATTCCGTAGTTCTGTCTTTCTATTAACTCTTGGACTTCGTAGTTGAAAACACTTGGTCAATTCTGACATTATTCCACAGTAAGGATTCTTGTTTTTCTCATTGTTAAAGGGTATATCTTTGAAAGTTTTTATGTTACTTCATTGCTTACTTTATAGCAATATAGTTAATAGAACAGAAAAATACATTTAACATATTGATGAAATATGTAATAACAAGAATTTCAAAGGTTATCAGAACTCCTGAATTCTGATTAGTCAGCATACCTCTTCTTTTGTCTTTTAAATACTACTTTTTTTAGAGAGATGAAAAATACACAGCAGAAGTATTTTTAAACACTTTGATTATTGTAAAATGGTATGGCTTTGTCACTTAGGAAGACAGTGTCAGTAACAAAGTTATCTTGTGTGCATTAAAAGAATTCGTATTCAGCACTTGGAAGGCAGAGACAGGTAGACCTCATGAGTTCGAGGCCAGTCTGGTCTACAAAGCAAGTTCCAGGTCATCCAGAACTACACAGAGAAACCCTGTCTTGAAAAACAAACAAAATAAAGAATCCAGATTTCACTTGTCAAGTAAACTTTAGGTTGTCTCCCCCCCTCCCCCCGAAATTTTTCAAGATGGACTTTTCTTTAGTATATGAGCAAGTCTGATATGAACAGTATCTTTTAAAAAATTCAGTTTTTATTTCTCATAGCTAACCAGGATGGTGACCTAACAGTTACATCTTATAGGATGATACATTCTGAGAAATATATCTTTAGGATGAATATCACCAAGTATACTTACTCAAACTAAGATAGATACAACTCACTAAGTGATAGAATCTTGTAGAACCATTGTCAGATAGTGTTCTCTCATTTACCAACTTGTCATCAGACAGCACATGTTTCTATTTGTTCTGCTACAGCCAGATGTCACAGTTAGAGCTCATAGGTTTGCTTTTGAGGCAGGGTCTCACTCTATCCATGGCCTGCGCTGGCCTCAAACTCACTGTGGGACCATGCTGTCCTTGAACTTCACAGTAATCCTCCTGCCTCAGCTTCCCAAGTGCTAATTTTAAAAAAGTTAATTATTTCTTGCTACTTAATACATTTTCTTTGATACTGAATATACTGAAGAAGAAGATATGTTTTTCAGGAGAGAAAACCAGAACTTTGGGTCTGTTCCTTTCCTTTTATAAAAAAAAAGTTTTCTCCATTTGGAGAAACATATACTTGTCTGAATCATCACAGATCATGTAACATTCCAGCTATTGTCTTTCAGAAGTTAATGCATATTATTTCTATAAATTAATGGGACTCGTATGGTGTTTACGTCATGCATGTTATGTTTTGATCATGTTCATTTATTTTTCTGCCTTAGCCACCAACACCCACATATCATACCTAGTCTTTGATAATCCCTCTTATACTTAAAGCAGTTGTTTTTGTGTATTTTTTCTGCATGTGAGTGAGAACATGTGGCACTTTCCTATGTCTGGTGTATTTTGTTTCATTCATTTTCCTGCAAGTGATAGAATTTAATATTTTTTCATGGTTAACATTAGTACCACATTATGTGGCATGCCATGTTTTCCTCGCCTGTTCAGTGGTTGACAGATTCCTGGGCTGTTTTTCTATCCTGTATGTTGTACATATTCCAGTAGTGCAGACAGCATGCGAGTGTCTTCTGTTTACTGACCTTATTTCCTTAGATACATACTGAGTAGTGGGAGAACTGGATCATGCCATAGTTTTATGCTCACCTTTTTTGAGATATGTCCATAATGTTTCCATTTGTGCTTATTTACAGTCTCACTGGCAGCATATAAGGGTTCCATCTCCACATCCTCTCCAACATTAAAAATGTTAATCATTCAGGCAGTAATTAAATGTTTAAAACATTAAAATTAACTCTTTACAATAAATTTTCAAGTTTATTCATTACACAAGTTGAAATAGTGTCCTGAGGTATTAAGTTACTAGCTCATGGTCAATATTAATAATTGTTGGAACTAGGATTTTTTTTTTAACTTGTGTTTTCAGTCTCTAAGTTCATTATAATATATAGTTACTATAAATTTGTTTCTTGGATTCAGGTTTACTGGTTTTAACTAGTATAAAATATTTTATGTTCACTAAATATTAGTCAATTATAGTTTTTATTGATACAAACCATTTTATGAACATGGTTGTAATTTGTGAATATATAAAAATACTTGGAATCTTGTGAAAATTTAGGTTCCCAAATATATTTTATGATGTGCATACTGTTTTCTGTGCATAGTTTGTATAATTTTGTTGTTGTTTTTAATAAGTCATTTAGTCTGTTTTATATAATAATGCAGAATCAAGATTATTTTACTGTTTAAACATCTATACTCACTGGAAATACTTCAACTAAAGCTATCAAGTAGCAAAAATATGACTGCTTGTAATTTTTTTTAAACATTTATTGTGTGCATCTGTATGTGTGCATGCGTGTGTGTTTGTGTTGTCTGCATGATGTAAATGTGTGTATCTGAAGATCAGAGGACACACCTGGGAATGGATCTTAGGTTGTTGGACTTATGCAGCAAGTACTTTTACATACTGAGCCATCTTGTTGGCCTATACTTTTGGTGGCTTCTCTGGTATTTTTGTGTATGATACTCACCAATTTAAATGTGTTCATTCACTTCCGCCTGGTAGGACTGCCTTCACAGGCCACAGGACTCATTCAGTCCTGATGCAACTTGATGACCTGGTGTGGATGGGAAAGGGAGCTCCCCTTTTCCTCAGACGGGGAAGGGAGAACATGAAACTGGGAGTAGAGGAGGGAAGGGACTACAAGGATGTAAAGTGAATAAAATAAATAAATGATCGTTTCCCAAGAATTTGTGTAAAGGCTTCAGTGCTTGACAACTAAGTTTCATTATAATATAAAGTTCTTAAATATATATATATATATACATACATATAGATGTAAAATATGTTATATAATATCATATATTAGACTTTTATCTTTTATGATTAGATGTGATGGATGTTGAACATTTTATTAATTCTTTGAGTTTTATACAATGCATTTTGACTACCCAACAATATTTTAAAAATAATTTATTTTATTTTATGTGCATTGGTGTGAGGGTTTCAAATCCTTTAGAATTGGAGTTACAAACAGTTGTGAGCTGCCTTTGGGTGCTGAGAACTGAACCTGGGTCCTTTGGAAGAGCAGATGGTATTCTTAACCACTGAGCCATCTCTCCAGCCCCAATCCAACAATATTTTAATTACAAGAAAAACAATACAACTTGTCATTGGTAATAGTAAGAAGGATTTAAAGCCATCATGTTGGTTTTAGGAAGGCTATAATCTTGTGTTTTCTGACTGTCTTAAATTTTTAGAGTTACACTTCTGTCATGTTAGCTTCTGTTTTCTAATACGAGAGATCAACCTTGGGGCCTTTGCCTTTTAGGGTTGTGCTTTATGAATGAATTATATCCTCAGCCATGGAGACTAAACTTCACTTTAATAAACTTCATCTGTGCTTCCCCATTCCTTTGCAGTAATATAGGATCAGTAATATGGAAATTAATATTATATGTAATTTTTCCTTATAATATTGGTTTCATTTTTGAAATCCCTATTTGCTTGACATCATGCAAATAACCTGTGTAGATTATATGTCATTTGCTTTGCACAATGATTTGGTGAGATCTTCTCATTTTAGATAAATAAGCTTGGAGAAGTAGCAAAGAATTGGGGATATAGTGCATGTTCCTAAATAAGGCCCTAAGCTTGAGCCTCAGCATCCACACACACACTTAATAGACCAAAAATCACTTAGAGACATTTGCCAGGTGAGGTAGCATGAGTTCAAGTCAAGCACTCAAGAACTTGAACAGAGCCAAGATGCAAATCGAGGTCTCTGATTCTAAAGCTTATTCTTGCATTAAGCTTTACATGTATGCTTGCATTCTATATTACACTACACTGCTGCCCAGTTCATTTCTGAAACGACAGAATTTGCCCAGAAGTTCCTTATAAGAATGCTTTTAGTTTCTTTATGTACCTTTCTCTCCATTTTCCTTTCATTTGAAGTTTCTCTTCATTGAGTTGGCAGAAGTCAAAACCTTTGGGATGCTGAGTTTCAGATACACTGAAACTGAAGTATGCAACACTGTTATTTCATATAAAAGATAATGATGGGCCAGTGATACGGCATATTGAGTAAAGGCATTTGGCACACAAGAGCAGTGCCAGAGTTTACCCATGGAAGCCATGTAAAGGTGGAGGAGAGAGAGAACTTACTCTACAGGTCCTTTGTCCTCCACCTGTGCACTGTGACGCATGCTGCCTGCCTCCTTTCTGCACGCATAGAAATGCACCCACAAGAAGTTTCTTTTCTTCTCTTTTTTTAAAGACAGGGTTTCTCTGTGTAGCCCTGGCTGTCCTGGACTTGCTTTATAGACCAGGTTGGCCTCAAACTCACAGAGATCCTCCCGCCTCTGCCTCCCTGAGTGCTGGGATTAAATGTGTGCGCCACCCCGCCCAGCTACAATAATAAGATTAAAAAAAAAATATGTCAGGGATTCTCCCAGTTTCTTTTTCCAGACCTCAAAGTAAAATACAAATTAGTTTCAGCTGAAGAATATTCTTTCGTGAGATGTGAGATCAGATGAATTTGGGCAGTTAGTGCTGTGCACTGACTTCCCTTGTCAAGCTACATACTGGTCTCTTTTGAGACTCTGAGAAAAATTTCTGGAAAGAGTTCCCATTCATGTTAGCTTAATAGAATTTTGCAATCATTGTTTACTATGGAATCTTTTATCTATTTCAGTAGCAAGTTTCTTAAAATTTTTGAGTTATAAAGGAGAACTGTATGTTACATAGTATTTAAACTACTATTAAATTGTTATTCAGAAAGCCAATAATTACCTATTTCTGGAAGTTGTGTACTTGACAAATGTATTCTTGGATTAGTTTTCAAGAGACATGGAAATCCAGCTGGACCTCATTCTGCTTTTAGGTAACAATTTAATGTTCTTTCTCCATTATTCTTGTCTCTGTTTTTAACAGCTGTTTTTAAATGCTCACAGTAAGGTGGCAGACAAGAACGAGAAAGACCTTGCCAACCAATTACTGACAGAGATGAGTGAGGACCAGGTATCTACAAAGCCTGCATCTTGTTTCAGCTGAAGTCCAAAATCAGTCAATGGGATAACTATTCCTGTGCTTTTCTTCTTATTGCTCCAAAACCACAGACCTTTAATCTATTTATTTTTGAGGATTATTTAAATTACACATAAATCATCGTTATAATTCTGTGTTAATGAGGACTTTTTTTCAGTGTGAGAAGATAAAAAGTACAGGAATGGAACCCAGTATCAGTATTGACTACCTGGTGATGAATGTGTTTGAGGGGCTTCTTTTTCTAAGCACTGTGGTGTATTGGGACATGAGGGCTTTGTATGTGAATATGCATAGTTATTGTTAATATCTCGATTCTTCACTTCTTATTGACAATGATTGTAATTCAATGGACAACCTGAATCTTGGAGGAAGGGAAGAAGATGATAAGCCTTTGAATGTTAATTTTCATTTGTTTTTCTGTTCTCAAAATTCAACCCTGTACTGGAATACCAAAACAGATGTATCTGGTTTTTTTTTTTTTTTTTTTTTTTTTTTCCTCAAAAGATACTTGTAAATTATTTTGGGGAGGAAAATTATAAAATTAAAAAATTAAAAAATTTTTTTAATTGTAAAACAAAATACCTGTAAAGTTGGTTTTTTTTTTTCCTCAACATGTTTGTTGGAGAATTTATATATCTTTTGTTAAAATTATTTTAATGTTTAGGTTTACTGAGTTGTAGGAAAAGAGACTATACTATAATCTGTTAATTTTTTGGGGGTGTAAAATAGAGATTCAGAGAGTTGTTTATTGCTTTAGATTTCTCCTATTTAGACACCCAAAGTCTCTTTATATATAATTAAAATTTTTTACAAGAGATTATATAAATTCAAATGTTAGCTATGATGAGTTCCTTTTAGTTTATTCTTGAACAAAGTAGCACAGATCTTATTTGTATGAATTTGTATATGTAGAATTTTAATCTATATTGTGAAGTGTTTACTATATGTTTTCTTATGTAATAATATTTGACAACAATATCAATGAAAGTCAAGACTCTAGTAGCTTATGCCTAAAAGTGATAGACCTTAGTAAACACAAAGATCTAAATAGTTTTTTTTTTTTTTTTTAATGTGCAGATCAATTCTGTTTGGAGCTAGAAAAGACAATGCTCTTTGTGGAGTGGCTAGCTTCAGGTCATAAGAATACTCTTTCCAAAGCAGATTTTTAGTTCTGGTTTTATAGCTTTCTATTTTTTTTTTTTTTAATTTCATTCATTTTTAAGTATGTCTCTGTGTGTTTAAAGAGTGAAATGCCCTCAGAGGCCAAGAGAAGGCATCAAATCCATCTTTGGGTTTAAGTGCTATGAAGATAGGTTGAGTGTAACATAGCAACCATGTTGAATTTTATTTTTAAGTTTTATGGGTCGTAGTTACTGGCTTATTTTCTAGGAGGGGTCTCCTGATGTTCAGTCCACCTCATATTTATGGTTACGCCTAAATAAAAATCAAAGTGAGTTTTTAATTATTTCATAAAACGTTTGGCATTAAAGATTGCCTTCTCTAAAACTTGGCGGTACATATAGATACATAATTTATTTTCATTATTTGCCTCAATTTTTTTTATAGAAATAGATATGCCTTGTATAAAAGGTAATGATGTATATACACCATTTCCATTTTAGTACTGAATTTGGAAACTAAGCAAACAAAATTATTCAAGTTACGTATGATTATACATGCTAACAGTATTTAAAATTAATAAGTTCAAATATAATTTTGAAGCCATAATTTCCAGTTGCAGATCTCCCTTCCTTCCTCTTGAGATTGTCCATTATTTTTTCAAAGCATGTGTAAAGTTTGTTTTGCCCTCCCTTTCCGAAAATTTAATACAATGAGTAAATATTCATTCTTCTTGATATGCGGCTTTTGTTAATTAAGTAACGTTTTCTTGCAGATTATTTTTTTAGTAATCCATCTGATAGGAAGAGGAATGTAATGCATGTCATTTCTTCAAGTTTTCAGAACAAAGGGTTCCACCTGAACAAAATCCTGAGTACATTTGTTAATTTCTTGCTATTTCCCTTTGGTAGGTATTTCAGGGACAGTTGGATTGTTTGGCTGTATCAACCATTCAGGCTTTGACAGCAGTGATGAAGAATTCTCCAGCTGCTAAGGTGAAAAATAGATCTTCAAGCTTTAAAATATATTCATTTTATCAGTTTTTGTTGTATAAATCCCAAAGTGAAGTGTGGAAGTGTATAAAACAGGTGTAACTAACACCTGAAATCAATGAAGTATTTTACAAAAGTAGCTCACCTTTTTATAATTTGCTGATAATTTTATAGACAAACTCCTTATGGATACTCCAGGATTTTAATATATTGATGACTCATATGGTAGTACATACTTTTAATCCCAGCACTCAGATGGCTCTCTGAGAGTTTGGGTTCAGCCAGTTCCAGTTCCAAGCAAGCCAAGGCTATGTAATGAAACTGTCACCAAAAAAAAAAAAAAAAAAAAAAAAAAAAAAGAAAAGAAAAAGGGACATTGATGACTGAACTGCACACTAATAACTGTTTACAGTGTTGACCGTATTGCTAGAATTAGAAGGCCATAATGCTGCTTTGGAGAAGTGAGTGTATTGTTATTGCGCATAAAGAGTTAAGTTTTATAACTGTTTTTCTACTAAAGTCAGTTTTGCTATTTATTTTATAACTATCCAGAATATGAGTATTTTTCACATATGACCACTTTAACAGTATGGGATTTGTTTTGCCAATGCATGTAGGTATAAGCTTCTGTTTTTTAGTTTTGATTTGTTTTTCTTTTTATCATTAAACTCAGGGTTTTATATCACTTTAAAAAAAGATTTATTTATTTTTATGTTTTGCTTACATGTATGACTTTGTGAAGGTACCAGATCCTCTGCAACTAGAGTACTGACAGTTATGAGCTGCCATGTGGGTTCTGGAATTTTAAGCCAGATCCTCTGGAAGAGCAGCCAGTGCTCTTAACTGCTGAGCCATCTCTCCAGCTGCTTATATCAGTTCTTATCTACTGTCTCTGACTGTAGTTTTGTCTGATTAGGTTCATGTGTTGATAAGTAGTTCAGGAGTAGTTTTACGATTTGTGAGGGATCTGTGCAGAGTCCCAGGCACATGGTCAAGTACCTGAGACACGTTAGTGATATGAGCCCACCCTAAGTTCTAAGCCTTATCTCTGAGGTGCCGTCAGTGATGGAGCCCATGGTTAAGTTTATGTCAGACTGGATAGTCTTACCTCTGATTTTACCTGCCATTTAATAATAGGGTTTCCTTGTTGTTTATAAGGGAAATCACTTTAAGTACTAATAAATTCATTTATTAGTGTAACAGATAGCTATTTCTGAAATTCCAACCTTCAAGGCTGTTTAATTAATTTTAAAGGTGATTTTTTTTTTTTTTTACAGTAATGCCTTTTGTGGTTTAAAATTATAGAGGTTATGTAACATGATGGACTCAGGGCCTCACCTTTTTTCCCTAAACGAGGTCACATGACAAAGCACCGCTTGATAAGTTTCTTCTTATGCTTGTCATCCAGCTTATAGAGATAACTGGCTTTACTGATGTTTTTAACCTTTTTATGGTTGGTGTACCTATTTTTGCCTAGTTTTAATGGGGGTGATTTTCTATTTTCTAGATATTTGGGTAGTCTTTATATTTTACTTTTTAGCTTTGAGTTAAAAATGTAAATGACTTCAAGCTTTCTAATGTTGACTGATGCTGCAGATCATTTAGATACAGGGAACAAAAATTTTTTTTTTCCCTTATTCTGGCCACTTAAAATTTGAGCATTGTTCTAAATCTAACCCAGGGCCTCCATTTCACCACTGAGCTACATCCTAGTCCTTGTTATTTAAACTAGGTCTCAGTATATAGCCCAGAATGGCAGTTTGCCTCTACTTCCCCAGTTCTGGGCCACAGTGCTAATCCAGAATTTTTGTTTGTTTGTTTGTTTGTTTGTTTGTTTGAGACATGTTTTCTTGGTGTAGCCTTACTTGTTCTAGACTTGCTTTGTAGTCCAGGCTGTCCTTGAACTCACAGAGATCTGCCTGCCTCTGCTGGGCTTACAGGCATGTGCCATCAGGAATTTAATCTAGCTCTTTTTTGTTTGTTTCCCTTTTTTTTTTCTTTTTTTAATGAGACAGAGCTTCAGGACAGCCAAAGCTATGAAGTAAAACTATGTCTAGGGGGTTGCTGGAGGGGGAGGGGAGGAGGATGGGACAGGCTGACAAGAGAGAAGGTGACGAAAAAGGAAGTGTCATATAACTTAATCTGAAGAAAATAGTTCTATAAAAGTTGTCTTGATTTCATTTATTTTGCATTTTGCTGAACTTTTGTATCTTTATTATTATTATAAAAAGAATATAGAATATGTTTTAATATGTACACAGCCGGATTCAAGGGCATATGCCTGTTATCCCCATTCCTGACATAAGTGAGAGAGATGGAAAGATCTCAGCTTAGGCAACATAGAAAGACCCTGTTTCAAAAGAGAGAGAGAAGGATGAATATAGATGGACATAGATAATGTAAGAGAACAAAACTGATTTAATAACCTTTATATTTCATATTAATTAGTTTAAATACTCAGTCTTTAATATTCCAACAAATTTAGTAATTGAAAATGTGCTTTGGTATGTTGTTTTACCCTCTAGGAAGTATTTAAAGAAAGAATTGGCTATATGCACATGCTTGAGGTATTAAAATCTTTGGGCCAGCCACCACTAGAACTGCTTAAAGAACTTATGAACATGGTGAGTTTTTAACCTTTATCATGAGAAGTTCCATTATCACTACTTTAAGAATAGTAACTATCCTTTTACTTTTGTGTTATTTTCCAGGCCGTTGAGGGTGATCATACTTCAGTTGGCATTTTGGGCATTAGTAATGTCCATCCTCTCTTGGTTCTTATCCAGTGGCTTCCAGAGCTAGAATCCCATGACCTACAAATTTTCATCTCTGATTGGCTGAAAAAAATTTGTTGCATTAATAAACAGAGCCGAACTACCTGTGTGAATGCAAACATGGGAATAAGAATCATTGAAACCCTTGAATCCCACTCTTCCTTACATCGAACTTGTGCTGAGAATTTGATTGCAATCCATGGTTCACTGGGGAGTCAGTCTGTGAGCTCAGAAGAGATCCGTCGACTACTCCGGTTGCTGAGAGTGGATGAATCTGAGTTTGCTCACCCGTACACCGTTCCCGTGACTCGTGCCATCCTGACAATGGCGCGAAAACTCAGTCTTGAGAGTGCACTGCAGTATTTTAATTTGTCACATAGCATGGCAGGTATTTCTGTGCCTGCCGTTCAGAAATGGCCTGGCTCTGCTTTTTCCTTCACTGCTTGGTTTTGTTTGGATCAGGGTCGGTTGACCCTCGGCACTGCTAACAAAGGAGGAAAAAGGAAACAATTATATAGGTAATGGTACAAATGGTGGAGTATAAACGAATATTTTCACATTATGTATGCTGTGATTCTTAAATGTGAAAAAGTAAGGATCTAGTTCTTAAAATTTATAATAGTTATATGAAAGTTTTTTTATCTTGTGGCTGTATAGTTTAGAGGTGCTTTATTGCTTTTATATTTATTCTGTATTTTAGATATTTTTCTGGCTAAAAAATGAGGGTCTTTAGGAAACAAAAATAAAAGTAGTATAAAAATGGAGAGAAAGGGATAATAAACTCTGTTCCATTGAAGGAGCTGAGTTTTTATGTAAAACATTCAGGCCTCAGTGGCTAATAATTGCCCCCTCCCGGACCCACGCTGGGTTTCTCTGTCTGTCCTGAAACTTACTTTGTAGAGAAGGCTGGCCTGGAATTCACAGAGATCTGTCTGCTTCTGCCTCCCAGGTGCTGGGATTATAGGTGTGTGATACCACACCCAGCAATCACTTCTAATATGCTTTATGATTTTTAAACTGTTATGTATGCTTTCTGGATATTTTGCAAAATTTAAAAGATTTAAAAATTTTTAGTTTTGCTCTAGCTCAGTGGTTCTTAACTTGTGGGCCATGACCATAGGGAATGACTAAGACCATAGGGATTGGAAAATACTGATATTTGCATCATGACTCATAAAAGTAGCAAACTTAAAGTTGTGCAGCAGAAACAAAAATAATTTTATGGTTGGGGACTACCACTTAATAAGGAACTGTTAAAGGGTCAAAGCATTAGGAAAATTGAGAACCACTGCTTTAGGTTGATAATGAAATCTCACTTAACAGTGAGATTTATCTTTCATAATTATCTTTCATAATTTATTAAAATTCATGTTTAAAATGGATTTAAAAAATGAAACAAAGTTGGGCTGATAGGTTACGGTTGCAGCATTGTCAATGAAGATGTTTGTGATGGCTTTTAGTTTATGATGTGCTTCAATGTCAAAGAGACTGGGCAATTTGCTTTCAGAGGTTCTGATGACATATATTTTTGTTAGCTTTTTTACAGGAAGTGGAATGGGTTTCGAAGCTTTTATTACCCACTCAGGCATTTTGGTTGTAGCAGTGTGCACGAAAAGAGAATATGCAACAGTCATGCTCCCTGACCACAGTTTCTGTGACTCTCTCTGGGTAAGACTTTAGGATGCCATCGAATTCTGGGTTGTCTTTCATCTAAGACATGTAACAGTAAGCTGCATTTTTATGAGTGGCCTTCATCTGCTCTGCTAGCTTTCGTTTTCAGGTTCTGTTGGTAGGAAAGTTCTGTTTATAAAGATGTTAGCGTACTTATCGTTGTCATTAAAGAAGCAGTAATGATTCTTCTGCTGGAACTTATATTGTGAGTCCTTGAAGATTTCCTAGACTGAGTTTTGAATTTCAGTTCAAAATGAGATGTGAGGTTGTTAAACAAGTGTACTTCTGTTTTTTATCTAAAAATTGTAAAGTGCTACTCATTGAAAAAAATACTTCTAAGAATACTTAAAACATTAAAAAATACAGAAGAGGCTTAAAATAGTTGTGAGTCTTCTGATAAAGAAGATTGTTTTGTAGTGCATAAAAAATTGATACTTGTTTTGAGAACATCATTGTATCAGCATTTTGTCTGTCCTTAACATTTTGTTCACAAAAATTATGAAGTAATATGAAGCATATGTCATTGCAAAGACATAATGTGGTTTTTAGTAATTTTAATGTATGCTTTACTTCATCAGCACAACATAGCCATTGTTCACATGCCTGGAAAAAGGCCCTTTGGTCAGAGTCTTGTCTATATCTATGACAATGGACAACAAAAGGTTTCTGCCCCTCTCAGATTTCCAGCCATGAATGAGGTGAGTATCTGTAACTTTATAGGCCTTATTGATTACAAAATCCTGAAGATATTTAGGAAATATATTAAATTTTTGCCTGAAAGTTTTGAACTGTGTTCTATATATTGATATACAGTAAATTGGTATTCATTTTTCTTAGTGTGCTATTAGATAATGTTATACATTATTTGAAAAAATCATTTCAAGAAAGAAATGTAATGAAAGGCTTGGAAAAGTAGATTTGGCAAAGCCAAAGTACTGAATAAACCAGACCAAAGTATCATTAAAAAAAAAAAAAAACAAAAACAAAAAAACAAACCTCTCCAATTAAATAAAATATTTAAGAAAATAACTATGATAGACAGATATTTGTTAAATTTGAATTAGTAATGAACTAGCTTCAAGCTTTCAAGCTTTATTTTTCACACTGGTGAAGAAAGCTTTTTGAGACTGGCCAATTTAAGAAAGTCTTTTCTGGGACTAATAGGATGAAGTAGGAAATTTGTCAGTTTACCTGCTAGTTTCTTGCTTCTCATCATGACTGTTAAAGGTAATCTTTAATTAACATTATACTTGATAAATTTTGTGTGAGGGAATGTAATTATCTCTATTTTAGGTAACTGTAAAGCTCTTTTAATTTTTTAAGAATAATACTCAGAACAATGTTCATCAAAAAAAGTCATAAAAGTAATGTCTGTATTCTCTTCACCAAAGTAACTTTGACAGTGATGCCTTAGGTATATACTTACCTGTATATGTTATGATCCAGTTGAAAAATCAGCTTCCACTTCTAGTTTCAGTGTGTTTATTTGCTTAGTTTATATTATACTATTTCATCTATTTTTACTTAATTTTAAGTTTCATTTATTTATTTTTTCATTGGTGTTTATCAAACCCAAGTTTCATACATGCTAGATAAGTGTTTTCCATGGAGCTACATGTCCAGCTCCATAGTACTTCATTTCAGTGTTTTTGTGTTTTTTGAGATAGGGTCTCATTATGCAGCTGATGATCCTTTTGGCTTGGTCTCCCTAGTGATGGGACTATTCAGTGTGTGCCATCTAGCTCAGATTTATACTGTTTAACTTTAAATATGAAGAGAGAGCTTTATTTTAATGTTGTGCAATTTTAAATAATTTTTGTCGCTTTTGTTTAATTTTTAGCCATTTACTTCCTGTTGTATTGGTTCAGCTGGTCAAAGAACCACTACTCCTCCACCATCTCAAATCCCAGATCCACCATTTTCTACTCCCATTTCCCCTCACCGGACATCATTTGGTGGAATATTGTCATCAGCCTCCTGGGGAGGAACAGTTGAAAAATCAAAATTAGTTACCAAATTAATTTCAGCTGGAACCCAAGATAGTGAGTGGGGTTGTCCCACATCCCTGGAGGGCCAGCTAGGGTCTGTTATTATATTCCATGAAGCGCTGCAGCCTCCTCAGGTCAAGGCTTTATATTTAGCAGGTGAGCATGCACAGTCACAGTATTTACCGTTGCTCCTCCTTCTTGCCTGAATGTTTCCTAAAGATTATTTGAAGAATCTGTTCGTTCGTTCATTCATTCATTCATTCATTCATTCGTTCATTCGTTTGTTCATTCTTTCACACTTTGGGGATCTAGCACATACATACTAAGCAAGTGATCTAAGCGCTGAACTATGTTACAGATCTGTAGTGTTTTAATGGAAACTGAAAAGAAAAGCCTCCTGTCTACTTTTTTTAAGTATACTTCTATACTTCTATACTTTTTTGTAGGCATAACTAAAGCAAGTGTTTAGGCAATAATTAAATATTTGTGTGTGTGTGTGTGTGCATGCGTGCATGCTATGTTTGTGTGTGTGCTTGTGTTCTTGTGCACCTTTGTGAGTTAATGTGCATCATTTGTAGAAGTGTTATACAGGACAGAGGATATTGGATCTCCCAGAAATGGAGTTATAGGCAGTTTTAAGCCACCATGTGGGTGCAGAGAACTGAACCTAGATCCTCTGTAAGAGCAGTAAGCACTGTTAACTGCTGAGCCATCTCTCCAGCACTACTTTGGGTGATACTTAAATTTCTTATAATCGAAACTACTGCCTGTGTTAGTCTCCCAGCGTTGCCATTGTAAATTACTACAAACTGTGTCTTTAATCACTGAAATTTTCTCATATTAATGGAGAGTAAATGTTCAAGATTAAGATAATATGAGTGCTGTTTTCTAGTGAGGCTTCTCTTTGTTTTAGGTAACCCCTTTTTTACTGTGATATCAATGTGATGTTTTTCTTCAGTGTGCACGTAGACAAAAAGACCTGGTCTCTATAGTGTCTCTTGCTTTTCTTATGGGACCCTGACTGATTAGGACCCCATTCTTATAACATAATTCAACTTTAAAGGCTCTAATTACAATACAGTCACATTGGAAATTATGTTTTTAGTGTGAATTTTAAGGTCATTTGGTTCCATCCATCACACTATCAGTACTTTTGCCAGAAGTTAATGAACTGATGAAATCACATAGAAGCCTATCTACATAGGAAAGCATAGAAGTGGGCTGGAGAGATGGCTCAGTAGTTAAGAGCACTGGCTGCTCTTCCAAGGGTCCTGAGTTCAATTTCCAGCAACCACATGGTGGCTCACAACCATCTATAGTCAGATCTGGGGTGCCCTCTTCTGGTGTACAGGCACACATTGCAGGCAGAACCTGTGTACATAACAAATAAACCTTAAAAAAGAAAAAAGGAAAGAATGCTATCTAACCCTCCACATCCAAGCTATGTCATGAGTGTCCTTCTACATACACAAATATAAATGTAATAATTCAAAATTTTAAATTAAAAAGGCCTAATGGTAGAGCTTGGCAGTACATGCTTATAATCCAAATGCTTAGGGAGTAGAGGCAGTTTTAGGAGTTCAAGGTCATTGTCATCTACATAGCAACTTGGCCTATTGAGATCCTGTGTCAAAAAAGAAAAAGAAAAGAAATTATGGAAGTGATTCCAAAATAATGAATCTTGTTCCAGAACTTGTCACTTTTATACCTGAAGAATTTCTGAAGGCAATATATTTACATATTCTTGGATAGTATTGTAAATGTTTTGGTTTTTTCTTTTGGATATGATTTTGAATATAATATATTAATTACTATTTAGTCCTTATTCTGAATTTAAATCTTTAAGCATCATGGACATTGCTGGGTGCAGTTTTGCACGCCTGCTATCCCAACACTCAGGGCAGCAGATCTGCAAGAGTTCAAAGCTAACCTGTTCTGCAAAGCGAGTCCAGGACAGTCAAGGCTACACAGAGAAATCAGAAGATAAGAGCACTGGCTGTTTTACCAAAGGTCCTAGTTCAATTCCCAGCAACCACATGGTGGCTCACAACCATCTGCAGTTAGATAAGGTGCCCTCTTCTGGCCTGCAGGCAGAATGCTATATAAATAATAAGTAAATCTTAAAAATAAAATAAAAAAAACAACAGCAAAAAGGAATCATGGACATTAATTTTGTAGAATAACTTGTTTTTCACCAAAATACCCTGTTCAGATTGCATAGGAGTTTTGAGATGAATAAGACAATTTGGATTTTTTCAGAGTTGAATTTGGAACTTAATCATTTTTTTTGACACTCATTGAAGTATTTAAATGTTTGATTTGTAACCCAAGTAAATCCAAGTTAGAAAAAAGTCATTCAATGCAGTGTTTGTGGTTATATAGTGTATACTTAATTCTTATAGTTTTACTTACAATTTTACTCTTAAATGATAATTATTATTATAAATAATTGGCTCTTACTTTTGTACGGTTTCTTGAATTGATGCTATGAATTCTTTGTTTGTTTGTTTGTTTGTTTATTGGTTTTGGATACGGAGTTTTTTTTAGGTAGCCCTGGCTGTCCTGGAACTTACTCTGTAGAGTAAAGCTGACCTTGAAGTCAGAGCTCTGCCTGCCTCTGCCTCCAGAGTGCTGGGATTAAACATGTGCACCATCGCTGCCAGCTATCATTTTTTACTATTGATATAAACTTAAAATTTTCAGTATGATGAGTTATTGTACTTATTTTTATTTTAATGGTTTTATATTCTGAGAATAAATATTCAAAGTGCATGTATAAATTAACGGCTCTCAATACATGTCACACAATCGGCTCCTAAAAGAGAAAAAAACAGTTATAGTATTATTGATTACACAGAAGTCTATCAGATTTAGCACAGCCTCACTAAGATGGAGTATCATGATATGCTGTGGAGATGACTCAGTTCTGCTTTCAAGCAGGAGATGCTTAGTTTGGATCCTCAGGACTTATGGAAAAGCTGGACATGGCTGCTTCTACCTGTAACCCCAGTGTTCATGTGTGGAGATAGAGATCCTAGGAGCTTGTTGGTCCGCCATCCTAGCTAGATGATGAGCTTCAGATTGAATAAAAGATCTATCTAATAAAAATAAGGTAGAGCCAATTGTGGCCAATGCTGGAATGTTCTGAATAGGCAGAACTAAGGAAGAGAGAGAAAAGAGGGTTTTTCTTCTATTATCTGTCAAATGGAACCTTGTTTGAGCCTACATTTTGGTTGTAAATGAAAGTGAGCACTGTTATCTTATGTGCTATTCTGTTTCTCTGCTGTCTGTTCATACTGAATTTTTCTTTTAAAGATAGGGTCTTATATAGCCCTAGCTGGCCTTGGATTTACAGAGAGATCTTCCTGCTTCTGCCTTTAGAGTGCTAGGATTAAAGTTGTATACCACCATGCCCAATATCACATTAATTTTAAATATTTTTGTTTCATTATTCTTCTTAATTTGTTCACATTAGATAAATCAGTGCAGTCTTTGTATTTTATAATATTTTCATAATGCTACATACAATGTCCTTTCTGCAGCAGAAATTGATCATCTTCAAATTTCTAGATTTTGGAAAAATTAGGGAGGACATCAAACTAAAGTACATGTAACACAGTGTGTTTTAGCTATGTTATTTGAGCAGCTTGAAATATCTTGATTCTAAGTTTTGTTTTGGTTTTGGTAACACAAAATCAAGGAGACCATGTCTATTCAGTGATGTATGTGTGTGTGACTAATTTTCAGGTCCAAATTGCTTAAGCCCTTGGAAGTGTCCAGACTGTGACATGGCTGACCTCCCAAGTAACGTCCTCCTTCACTACACAGCAAAGGTCAGAGCAAATGCATGGGCTGTCCATAGTTGTATATTCCATGAACTCAAATTCATTGTTTTATTCCTCTTGTCACTTCAGTGGGTAATTGAGGAGGGGCTTGAATCTTTATTTTTGGAAATTAGGGATTTTAAAAGGAAATTGAGAAGCAGGGAAAAAAAAAAAGGCCTACCTTCTCAACTAAAGTTCATGTGCTATGCCATACTACTAGTATGAATTGTACTAGTGTCTAGAAATTTTTTGTGTTGGTTTTAATGAATGAAACCTTTTTAATTTGTATTTCTCTAGTTATGTGAAAATAAATATGAAACACTTGTACTCAAACTTAGGCTTGCTTTTTTAAAATGTGATGTTGAAGGGAGGGAGGTGTTTTCTGAAGGATAGAAAACCTTCCAGTGTACATGCCATGTCTAGCTTTTTTTACTTTAAAGACTTAGTTAATGAAAGTAATGAACTAGCAAAGACTGATGGAAAAATATAAGGTAGAATTAGGAGGAAAAAAGCAGAGAAGTGTCATAAACAACATTATTTGACTCATCATAGTGCAGAAAATATTTTAATTGAGATAATATAGAATTTCTTTTTCTAATTTAGCAAGCTGGTACGTAATCATACCATTTATTTGTTGTATCTGACCTAATAAAATAACCTTACTGGTTTTGTGTTCTCCCACCTTTATATTATCATTATTACTTTCAAACCTTAGTGAGAAGTTAAAAAAAAAAAAAAAACGCAGTGTAATAATCCTACATATTCCTTACCCAGATTCCAGTTGTTAATATTTTGTTGTATTTGATTACTTTTTCTCAGGCCATTTGTAAAAGTAGATTGGTACAACTATAAAACTTTTTTCCCTAACCAAGAGGTGGTAGAAAGTGCATTTAATTCCAGCACTTGGGAAACAGAGGCAGGCAAGTCTCTTGAGTTTGAGGCCAGCCTGGTCTACATAGTGACAGCCAAGGCTACACAGTGAAACCCTGTCTCAAAAAAACCAAAAACACACACACACACAAACAAACAAACAAACCCAGATACACAACAAACCCCCCAAACCTTCAAAATTTTATCCCTGAGTATTTTACATAGTTACTTACATAATTGAATATATCACCTATATTCAGTTTTTTCAAAAAAATACTTGTTTAGCAAAAGCTAGTTTTGATCCAGTCAAGATCCATGTATCCCCAACAATATGTATGTTTACCCAACAATAATAACCTTCTTTCTCTGCAAATACTGGTCTTTCCTCTCCTATCCAGTTTCCAGTATGTAGCATAGATAGCTAGGAAATCATTGCATCTAATCCAGATAGTATACTGAGTGACATAGTCTTGACATGTAGTGGGCATCTGGCTTTTACCATTATGGTTGTCACCTTCTTACATAGTAATTTTGAATTTGGTGATATTAAGACTATATTTTCTGAGACTGAAAATTTTAAAACCTGTACTTTAAAAAATTAGTTATAATCTTATCTCCCCCAAGAAATGTGATTAATATGTAGGTAAGTCATTTTATTAAAGGTGTGTTTCTCCAAAATGGTGTGATACATGTTTCTAAAGTAAAGTAAGTTCATAGAGCTCTTGCATTCTTCATATTCTTCTTGGAGATTGATGAAATGCTTTTAAAAACATGTGTAAAAAAGGATTCTGCTTGGTTTAATTTGTTTCATTAGTTTTTTGAGCACTCTTAAAAGTAATTCAAGTATTAACAAATGCTAATTTGTTAAATGATACTTTGGCACACCTTTCAGTAGTCAGCTGTTTTTCATTCAGGTGTGTGTAGTCACCTGTTCCTTTAAAATTTGGTATTTTCTTTATGCTAAGAACTGAATACAGTGACCTACTTCTGATAAGTGAGCGCTCTAGAATTTAGTTCCCTTTTTAAAAAAAGAGACATTATTTAAATTAATTGGTGTGAGAACATGAGGACCTGAGTTTGGATCCCCAAGCACCTATATGAAAGCTGAACATTATGATGTGTGCTTGAACCCCACTGCTGGAAGGCCAGAGAAGGTGGAGAGATTGTTTGCCAGTCAGTCTAGATAATTGGTGAGACTCCCTGTCTCAGAAATGAAGGCAGAGAGTGATTGATGACATCTCAGACCTGCTGTCTACCTCTGGCCTCCATGGCTATCGACATTTTTGCATGCCCCACACAGATATCACACACATGCACACACACAGACACACCCGCAGATGCGCATGCACACAGTGAGAGAACAGTAAAAGGCAAATGCTGGGCATGTTATTATTACTTATTTTATGTACTTTTAAAATTATGGTGAAACATTCTGTATGTAATTAAAGTTATGTTTTGTTCTAATTGCACTGAGATGCTTGTATTTTTCTTTTGTTCTTAGGCTTGCAAAAATTCAATTTGCCTTGACTTGTCTACTAATTCTTTGCATGGAAGATTAACAGGAAACAAAGTAGTGAATTGGGACATTAAGGTAAATTAATAATATGCAATAGACATTTTAATATAACTTAAATTTACATTAAGTTTACTTACGCATAACATATAGAATCTTTTTTTTTTCTTTTTTTTAAGTACTAGTAACTGGACCCAGGGCATTCTGTATTCTGGGTAACATGAGTCACATTCTTAGCCCCAGTATTATGAGGAGTAGGAGGAAGTACTTGTGTGCCTGTGTGTGTGTGTATTGCTAGAAATTTATTGTTTTCACCTATTGTGATTAAACAGAAAGCGTGCCTTTTAGGTTAAGCTGGCTAGTCATTGATCTCCCTGTCTCTTAGGATCTCCCTGTCTCTGTTTTCTTGGTGCTGGAGTTTTCAGGCAGTCCTGCCAAGAGTTTTACATGGATACTTGGGATTTGAACTCAGACCTTCAAGTAGTCATACTTGCATAGCAAGAACTCTTATCCACCTGACCTGCCCAGATTTTATCTTTTAAGCACTACCAAATTGATCTTAATAATAGGCCTCTGCTAAGATTTTATGCAGTGCTGGATATGGTGGTGCATGCCTTTAATCCCAGCACTCAAGAGGCAGAGAGAGACAGAGTTTGTGTTCAGTCTGGTCTACATAGGGAGTTCCAGGACAGCCAAAGATATATAATGAGACCTTGTTTCCAAAATAACCTCCCCTCCCCAGATTAGGTAGGTAGGTAGACAGATGGATAGATAGATAGAAAAAATGTTATACAGATTTATATTCTGAAGGATTAACAATTATAGTAGTTGAATGGCTGACTAAAACTGAATTTACCTTTGTAAACTATGCTGTCAACCAAGCCAACTCAAACAAAACAAAACAAAGCAAAACTGCTATTGTATTTTAGTCGTAAATACAATAGTTTATATAGTTTACAATAGGTTACATAGTTTAACTTTTGTTTCCCTTGTAAGACTAGTTTTACAAGACTATGTCTGTTTATTATATATGAACTTAATTATCTTACATATGCTTTGCAGATCTGAAAATGAGTCTTTAGTACTTTGTATTGTAGCTATATAAATTAACGAATCAAATATTTTGCCTAATGTTGGAAACATGACAGTAACAGAATTATTTAAAAAAAAGACATATATATATATGCTTAAGTAAAATAAAAATTCTCTTCCTTCTTGGGAAAAAAAAAAGACAACTAAGAAGGAAAATATTTGCCATCCACAAAGTTCAGTTACTACTACCATACAAGAAACTCTTTAAAATAAGTATGTTTTTCTCCCAGTCTGTTTAATCTTTTTATGTAATGTGTAAAATAATTTTAGATAATTTAAAGGTACACAAAATAAAGTGGCAGGGCAGGTATGCAGTTGGAATAGATCTTGAAATCTCAGGCACAGGTACAACATGAAGAATATTGAATTGGGAGGTTTGCTAAGTAAGTGTTTTATAGCAGCAGTTGCGACAGCTGACTAGATGAGATGATAGATTTGTTAATCTTCTGTCCCCTTCCCTTTCTACTTCTCTTTCCTACCTTTCTCACTCCCTCTCAGGCTGGCCTTGAACTTGGAATATTCCTGCCTTGGCTTTTCTTGTACTAGGTTTACAATAATACTTCAGTGTAGGTCTGGATGATTTTGTGGGGTTTTTTGTTTTGTTTTTTTGAGACAGGGTTTCTCTGTGTAGCCTTGGCTGTTTTGGACTGCTTTGTAGACCAGGCTGGCCTTGAACTTACAGGGATCCGCCTGCCTCTGCCTCCCTGAGTGCTGGGATTACCGGCATACTCCAGAACTGGGTTGGTCTGAATGTTTTACTGATTAATAATAAGAGCAGCTTTATATAACATTATCTATATGTCAGACATTAAGCATATTTTATATTTCAGCTTGCTTTACCCATTCCATTTTTGTTAACTAAAATCAGAAGAGTCAGCTATACTTTTGGTTCCTCTCCTGTTTTTTAATGCATGACTGTATGGTGACAGTTACTCATTCTTGACATTGTTAGATTAACATTGTACATGTTCAGACTTCCAAGCTCTGAAAAACAAGAACAGAAAAATGACCGGAAGTGGTCTTCTTTGAATGTAAGTTATGGTTATCTTTGAGACTGTCTGCTTAAGGATTCCTTTATCTTGGGCTATCACGTACATTACTTAAGGTTTATTAACAAAGTGTATCTTCATATATACTATAGATCTAAACTACACCATTGCTTTTATTTTGTAATGTTAAAATTTTTAAACTTTGTTTTCAGGACATCATCAATTGTATAGGTGGATTAAATGCACTTTTTCCTTTACTGGAACAAATAAGCCACTTTAGTGAAGGACAGACTTCTGAAGGATTGAGTGAAAACACAGTTCCTGAATTAGTAACACCTATTGAACAGGAATGTCTGGGGTTGGCCTCCACAAAGGCGTCAGGTAATACAATTACATTGCCTAGAATAGTAATTTAGAAAGTTGAGAATTAGTTGGCAAATGAAATGACATATTACTTATTTACAGCAGCTGCCCTCTGCCCTGACATAGTTCAGTAAGGTTACAAGACTCTGCGTAAAACACTGAAAATAGTAACTTTACTTTTGACTCTCCCACCACATTGTTATATCACAATAAAGATACAATTATATAGTTAGTAGTTGCTGCTTTTTTATTTCATTGTACAAATCAATCTTGGAAGCAAGAACTGAATTAGATCACTTTTTTTTGTTAAAGTGTGAATTATGATACAAAATATGTGATGTAAAAGTGATGAGAGTGATTTTGATTATGATGTTTTCCTAGAGTCAAGACTAGAGAAAAATCTCATTGCAACATTCATCTTGATTGTGAAACACTTCATTCAGAGACATCCTATCAACCAGGACAATCTTATTCAGTCTCATGGAGTTGCAACTCTTGGTGCCTTACTCCAGAAGGTAATCAAGTCTAACATTTTGATTGATTGTGTGATGATCATGAATTGCTGTTGTGATTTTATTCTTACTAAAAAATGTTACTAATGATTGCTGTATTACAACTCAAATTATATCAGTGCATATGATTTGTTTTATAGGCAGCGTTTATAAACTTTAACAATAATACAAATGACTTATCTTAAATAAGAATATATAGTCTTTGGTGTATACTTTCTTAGTTGCTAGGTATAGTATTTGGGTGTTTGAGAACCAGAATGTTGTGTCTCACACAGCTGATAAGCTGGGATTGACTTTATGTATAAGTTCATCAGGAAATCCTCTGACTGTTGTGAGGGAGAAGAGAGCTGGATGTTTTCAGTAAATAAAATAGAAGTCTGTATGGAATAGCTAGACATTGTCAAATCATAAGAGAGCTACACAATATGTAGTCCAGGCTGTCCTCACGTTTTCAGTTTTCAGCTTCAGCTTTCTGAGTGTTAAGGGTATAGATATGTACAGTCATACCTGACCTGATATGAAGACAATTTTCCGGTTTAATATGGCTCTCAAATAAACCCCTGTCTATAAGGAATAATTAAAGTAAATCACAAGGCCACTTTGGATGGAAGTTTATTTGCATATACTAGGATTTGGCTTCTGTCCTGCAGTTTTGTTGTTGTTGTTTTCTTTTAAACTTTGGTAGCTGCTGAAAAGACTCCATCATAAGAGATTTTGGAAAGGCAGGGGAAGCATTCCAAGAGACTAATGAGTCCAGCATGCCACTTGATTATGGTAGGTTTTATCATAGTGACAATGTTGGAGGGAAGGCTCCCTTTGGAGAAAGTTAGTCATAGTGGCACACACCTTTATTCCCATTATTTGTGAGGTAGAGGTGGCTGGTTTCTGTAAATTTGAGACCTTCCTCGTCTACATAGAGAGGTCTAGGACAGCCAGAGCTATGTTGAGGCCCTGTTTCAAAAAATCAAAATTATTCAAGAAGCCTTATGTGGCCATTTCAGATAACCACTGGACAATCTGAAAGAAGTAGAAACTGAGGCTGGGTATGGTGGAGCACAACTTTAATCCCAGAACTTGGGGGCCAGAGGCAGGCAGATCTCTGAGTTAAAGGCCAGCCTGATCTACAGAGCAAATTCCAGTACAGCCAAGGATCACACAGGGAAACCTTTTCTCCAAAAACTGAAAAGGAAGAAAGGAAAGACAGAAAGAACGACAGACAGAGACCTGATCTGAAACTCCCACATTGGAAGGCTGCCATTAAGTATCAGAGGTATTAGGAAATTATTAGAGAACTTTGCATTAAAAGAAAATTCCTGACATTTTTTTTCAAATTATTTTATGTGGTCAAGAGGAGAGTCTTTTTGTTCAGCCAACTCTCTCTTTGCAATGTGTGCTTTCACATGCTGTACAACACAGGGCTCTCTAAGGCTAGTTTATGAAGGCTAGACCTAAGATCACTGTCCAGACAGAGAAAACTGAGTCACAAAGAAAAACTGATATTGAAAGGATTCCTATTCCATGCCTTTTTTTTTTTTAATGGTCAGCCTAGGATGCCAGTTTACAAAGTTTGCCTGCTTTTGGGTAACTACCAGCTTATCATTCTTTTGAAGCTCTCTACAAAACCTTTTTATAATGTCATTGAGAGACCTGTTTACAAAGGCAGTGTATACAGCCCCAGTAAAAGTCATTTTCTTGGGTCTAATTTACTCATCTGGTGGAAACGACAGTCATGTCCACCTCACAGCGTTGTGAAGGGCAAAGTGTGGGAATTCACGATACCAGTTAAGGAGCTGAGAGCTACTTAAATCACTACTATGGCTTTCATTGAGTCCTGGAAAGAGTAACTATGAACAAGAGAAAGATATGCCCTCACTGTATGTGCAGTTGTGTGTTTCATTGCTGTGAAGAGACACCATTACCATGTCAACTCTTATAAAGAAAACCATTTAATTGGGGCTGGCTACAGTTTCAGGGGTTTAGTCCGTTATTGTCAGAGTGAGAAACATGCCCACCTATAGGCAAACATTGTGCTGGGGATGGAGCTGAGAGTTCTACCTCCACATTCTCAGGCAGCAGGAGACTGTGTGTCACACTATATAGGAGTATAGTATAGGAGACTTGAAAGCACACTGCCAGTGACATGCTTCTTCAACAAGGCCACACCTACTCCAATAAGGCCACACCTTTAATAGTGCCACTCCTCATGGGCCTAGTATGCAAACACATGAATCTATGGGGGCCACCATATATTTAGACCACCACAGCAGTGATTGAATTTTCTTGATCTGTTTATGGGAGGAATAATTCTTTAAAATTTTCTGGAGAATTTTCTTTCTTTCTCTATCTTTTTAAAATTTCTTTTTATCTTTATGTGCATTGGTGTTTTGCCTGCATGTGTGTCTGTGTGAGGGCAGTTGTGAGCTGCCATGTGGTTGCTGGGAATTGAACTTGGGTCCTTTGGAAGAACAGCCAGTGCTCTTAACCTCTGAGCCGTCTCCCCAGCCCCCTTCTAGAGAATTTTCTAAGCTCTGTCATATACTGGCTCATGATGTTTTGCAGCTTCAGTTCTTTCATCTGTTAGATCATGGATTCTGTTTGAGCTTAAAACTTTTGCTAGCTGAATTGTTTGGAGATGCTATTTTATGCCTTAGATTCCCTGTCTGTAAAATAGAAAGAATAATAATTTCATACAGTTTCAATAAAAATTTAAAGTGATAATGTTCTTTGAGCATTAAAAGAAAGATTTTAAACCGGGCACAGTGGCACACACATTTAATTCCAGCACTCAGAGAGGCAGAGGCAAGTGGATCTCTGTGAGTTCCAGTGAGGCCAGCCTGGTCTACAAAGTGAGTCCAGGACACTCTAGGCTACACAGAGAAACCCTCTCTCAAAAAAAGCCTGGGCTGAAGGACTGAGGGTGGGGGTGGTCATCCAAGTGGCCAGGTTTCCAGAAGTTGGTAGCACTGACAGACCCCATGCACATAAGTGGAGTAAGGGTTTGGCTTCTCTGCACCTTGGGAGACAATGGAAGTCAAGAAATGTACTCAAGGGTTGTAGAGATGGCTTAGCATTTAAGAGCATGCATTGCTTTTGACGAGGCTCACACTTAGGTAGGATTTCATCCCCCAAGTATCCTGTGCCCTCTTGTGACTACTGAGAGCACTGCACTTCTGTGCAGAAAGCCATACACATGGTCACACAGCATACACACTAAAAATAATTCCTGCGGCAGGAGAGAAGGCTCAGTGTTTAGGATTTTGAGGTAAAATTTTGGGATACATATCTATATAATGAGACTTTGTCCACAAATGGTGCTGGTCTAACTGGATTTCTATATGTAGAAAAATGCAGCTGAAGAATAGATAAAGAAATTGTAGTACATTTACACAATGGAATACTACTTGGCTATTAAAAACAAGAAAATCATGATATTTGCAGGATGGATAGAACTAGGAAAGATCATTCTGAGTGAGGTAACTCAGAACCAGAAAGGCACTCATAGTTTATACTCACTTATAAGTGGATATTAGCCATATTATATAGGATAAACATACTAAAATCTATAGACTCAATGAAGCTAACAACCAAGGAGGACTCTAGGGAGGATGATTAATTCTCATTCAACAGGTAAACAGGATAGACACCAGGAGTGGCGGGGGCAGGGAACAGGATGGAAGATACCATAGATGTCCTCTGAAAGACCCCACCCAGCAGAGGATTGAAGCAGATGCAGAGACTCACAGCCAAACTTTGGGCAGAGCACAGGGAATCTGATGGAAGAATAGGGGGATAGAAGGATCTGAAGGGGACAGGAGTTCCACAAGGAGACCAACAAAGCCAAAAAATCTGGGCCTGCAGAGATTGATGCATCAAGCAAGGACTATGCATGAAGAGGACCTAGACCCTGTTCAGATGTAGCCCATAGGCAGCTCAGTCTCCATGTGAGGCTTCCTAGTAAAGGAAGCAGGGGCTGTCTCTTACATGAACTCAGTTGCCTGCTCTTTGATCACTTCTGTCTGGCAGAGCAATCTTGTCAACCCACAGAGGAAGAGGATCCAGGCAGTCCTGATGAGACTTGATAGGCTAGGATCAGATGGTAGAAGAGGAGTACCTCCCCTATCAGTGGACTAGGGGAGGGTTATAGGGAGGAAAGAGGGAGGGCAGGTGGGACCAGGAGGATATAAGGGAGGGAGCTACAATTGGGATATAAAGTAAATAAATTGTAAAAAATTTAAAGAAAAAAAAAAGACTAGGAATATGACATTAGGAAAATACGATCCAGTATTAAATCAGAAAGATTAATGATTTAAGTTATTTATATTTTGTACTATTATTTATTCTATATTTTATGGATTTCTGAATTATTGGAAGTTAAAGTTTCATACTAATATTTTAAATAACCTTTATGAAACCCTTTTCTGTTAAATTTTAGGTGCCAGGTACCCTAATGGATGTTAATGTATTGATGGCAATTCAATTACTAATTGAACAGGTATCACTAGAAAAAAACACACTGTTGCTTCAACAGATGTATCAGTATTTACTCTTTGACTTCCGCATTTGGAACCGTGGAGATTTTCCTTTTCAGATTGGTAAGACCAAGCTATCAGATAAAATATTGTACAGTTGGTTTTGGAAATATGACCGTTGTGACTTTATTTTAGTTATGCTATTTATAAATGAACATTTTATTTTAGGCCATATACAGTATCTTTCGACTATCATTAAAGACAGTAGGAGAGTTTTCCGGAAGAAGTATGGCGTGCAGTTTCTCCTAGATACACTTAGGATTTATTACAGGTATGACATCTTTGTTCCCCCTCAGTTTAATTTGTTGCTTTCTGTCTGACAGTTAACTGAATGTGTAGCTTCTTCTCTTGACCAGCAGTTCAGGTATTCTGAAACTTCAGAGAAACAGGGTAGTATAGAGCTTAAAATGATGAGCAATAGATTCACATTTATTAGGTGTGAGTGTTTTTTTTTAAATTGTGTAGTGTTATTCAAATCATTCGAATTCTCTATATTTTAGTGTTTTTATGTGTAAAAAGCAGATTAAAACTGAGTATGACCTATGATGGTTGAGAGTTAAGTTAGTTAATATGCAAACCACACACAACTGTTTATTCTTAATATTATAATTTTTCTTAGCATTATAGTTTTATGTGTTGAATATTGTAATAATTTTATTTTTGTAACTGAAGCTCTTAAAATATCACTAAAAGAAATCAGCTGGGCTATTTCTTGGTAGAGGACTTTCCTAATAAACATGATTCTTAAACACAATGTGGTACTGCATATTTCTAATCCCAGCCTGTGGATGTTAAGAGGCAATAAGATCAGAAGTTCATATTCACAGCTCCATAACAAGTTATAGGACAGCATAGAAAAGGTTAGATCTTATATCAAAGAAAGAAAAGGCACCATGAATTGTAATAATTATATTAATACTGTGCATGTGCCAGTGTGTGTGTGTGTGTTTGTATGTGTTTGTGGGCTGGAGGGAGGAGAATATGTGCACATGCTATGGGTGCCAGAGGCCACAACTTCCAGTGTTATCTGCCCCCCCCCCCCCAAAAAAAAAAAGCTTCTTGTGTACACCAGGCTAGCCTTGAACTCACAGACATCTCCTGGCCCTGCTAAGTGCTGAAATTAAAGGTGTGGACACTACACCCTGCTTCTGGTGTCCATTTTCTTCGAGGTGAGGACTAAATCCAGGTCCTTGCACTTGATAGGCAAATACTCTACCACTGTGCTAAATCTTTTAACCCCTATGGCATCCTTCTCAATTGCTCTCCATCTTGGTTTTTGACAGAAGATGTCTTATTAAACCTTGAGCTCATCTTTTTGGCTAGAATGGATGTCTGTCCAACAAACCCTAAGAACCCTTGTATCTTCCTTCCCCAGCAAAAGCTGCCACACTCAGCTTATCACAAAGGTTCTGGCACCTACACTCCAGACCTTAGGCTTGCATAGCAAGTACATTATTGATGGAGTGAGTCAGCTTCTTAGGCTACTTTTGTGTATACTCCTCTGATATAGGTGCTTGTACATATGTGTGTGTGGAGAATCCAGAGGTCAACCTTAGGTGTCCTTTTCCCTCAGATACCATTCACCTAGATTTTTTGAGACAAGGACTCTGCCTATCCTGTAGCTCACTGTGTGGCTAGGCTGGCCAGTAGCAAACCTCAGGTATCTACTTGTTTCTGCCTTCCTAGTTCGAGGAGCACAAGTTTGTGTTACCATATCCAGCTTTTTTACATGGGTTCTGGGGAATGAACTCAGGCCATCATGCTTGTGCAGCAAGCACTTTATAGACTTTATGGCAAGCACCTAGAAAGGTTTGGTTTTTAATTTTTAAGTTGCATTCATTTCTGTTGTGTGTGTGTATCTGTGTGTGTGTGTATGAGGGCAAGGAGTACGTATGCCATGGCATATGTGTGGAGTTAGGACAGCTTGTGAGAGTTGGTTATCTCCTGCCACAAGAGTCCCAGGATCAGAGTCAGGTGGTCAGGGTTGGTAACAAGTACCTTTATCCAGTTTTTACTAGCTTTAATTTTAACTTTATGAATTCTTTTATATGAAATTATCAAAGTACTTAATAGTTCAACTTTTGTTTTCTCTTTCAGGCATGGTTCTACATGCAATGAGCTATCTCCAGATGATATTCAAACAATAAGGACTTCTTTGTATGGGCTAATTAAATATTTTCTTTGTAAAGGTGGAACTCATGAAGAAGTCCAAAGTATCATAGGTTACATAGCTGCTACTCATGAAGAAGAACAGGTATTATGGCTGAAATGGATTTTAACTTCCAAAGTTCTTTGTCATCTTATAAACTTACTTAATTGTCTAATGACTTAAATTGTATTGGATACTGTCAACATCCTACACAGTTAAAGAAGTATATTGTAATTTCTGTGTGGAAAGCAGTTGCTGTGACAGAGTACCAGAGACAAGCTGTTACAAAGATGAAGAGCGTCCTTTGGCTTATGATTTGATTGTTCATCCTATTGTCCTTTTCCTTCTTGCTCTAAGGCATGATGAGACAGAGCATTTGGTACAGGAGCTTAGGAGAGCAGAGCAAATCCACTCTGTTTTGGCAGTCAGAAGGCAGAAGGGAGCTAGATGAGGAGCGGCCAGGAACAAGAGATAGCCTTCAAAGGCACAAATCCATTTATTATTTCACCCAGTGATTCTATTACCTTTGTCTAGTCTGTCATAATAATCTGTTAGTCCATTGGTGAAGTCTATTGTCTTGATGGTCAGGTCACCTCAGTAATGCCTCCACTAGCAACCAAACAAGCTTTCAGCATATGAGCCTTTGAGAAAGACACTTCAAGTCTAAATCATGACACTTCATATCCACATTATTACACAGATGTTGTACCTAGCTGTTCTCAAATTTTGTTTTCATAATTTTCTTGGTGTATATTATCTGTTACCAACTGGAAAACTTAAATATATATATTTAAGTTTATATATATATAGTTAGCAATGCAGGTAATATTTTTTTAACCTAGTGGAATCTACGTAATTAAGAGAAGTTAACAGATAACTGTAAAACACGAGTGTGATTGTTTGTGAGGTTTTGTAGGAGGATTTACATATTGAGACCATGTTAAACCCTGAAGAGGAATTCTTTTTATATGCGCAAACAGGCTAGGAATGGTTTCAGAGATATTAAAGAATTATAATAAAAGGCTATCCAAAGGAAGAAGAAGAAGCTAAAGAGACCAGAGAGAAGAAGCAGGGTATATCAAATTTAGTTAAATAACTATTTTGAGACATATGCCCTTTTGCTGCCTGTATACATAAGTGATGTTTTTTTTTTGTTTGTTTGTTTTGTTTTTTTGTTTTGTGTGTGTGTGTGTGTGTGTGTGTGTGTGTGTGTGTGTGTTGTTTAACTTGAAAAGCTCTTTGGAATTTTGGATATACTCTTCAGTCTTCTACGAACCAGCCCAACTAGAGGTCAACTTTTCTTACTGATGTTTGAACCAGGAAATGCTGACCTACTTTATGCCTTGCTGTTAAATCAGAAATACTCTGACAGACTAAGAGAAATCATTTTTAAGGTACAAATATTTTATAAGCTTCTTTATATCATGGGGGCATTTGTGAGTATATAAATTTGCTCACTATATATACATATATATATTCTGTGACTAAATTATTTTTGTACTCCTTTAGTTACATTTTTTTTATGTTATGTGTATATTATAAAAACTATACTATAGAATGGGAATATAGTTAATAGTAGAGTGCTGACTTAGCATGCCCTGGGTTAATGTCCCTCCCCAAATCTACCAGCACATCTAAAAACCCTAAGTAAGCCAAACTATCAACATAACAAATAAAATTTAATATAATCAGACCTTGTCCAAAAGATTAATAACAATAATAGTAATAATAACTATATCTTTACTCATGAATGTATTCTTCATGCCTGCTACGTATGTATACTACTCTCTCTTTTTTAAAGATTTTATTTATTTTATGTACATGAATGCTCTGGATCTCACTATAGATGGTTGGGAGCCACCATGTGGGTGCAGGGAATTGAACTCAGGACCTCTGGAAGAGCGGCCAGTGCTCTTAACTTCTGAGCCATCTCTCTAGTTCCAGTACACTACTCTTTCAACTGCCATATTTAAACTAGAGTTTTAAACATTATTTACCTGAATACAGATACGGTTCAGTACAATTTATTGATAATGCTCCAGAATCCAATGTTTCTCTGCATTGAAAAGACTGTTTTACAAGCCAACAAATCTGGGACCACAGGATCTACAGAGAGTGATGCACCAGCCAAGAACCATGCATGGAGAGGACCTAGACTCCCTGCTCAGATGTAGCCCATGGGCAGCTCAGTCTCCATGTGAATCCCTTAGTATGGCGAGCAGGGGCTGTCTCCTTTGCTCATTCTCTGATCACTTTCCCTTGGTGGGGTTCCTTGCCAGAATGCAACCAGTCCTAATGAGACTTGATAGGCTAGGGTCAGATGATAGAGGAGGAGGGTTTCAAGCCACTTTCTGTGGTCTAGGGTAGGGGAACAGGGGGAGGAGAGAGTGAGGGTGAAACCAGGAGGAGACAAGGGAGGGACTACAGTTGGGATGTAAAGCGGATAAATTATAAAAAATAAATTTAAAAAGACTTACTTTTTGTGATCAGGTCATGGAACAGATGTTAAAATGCACAAATGTTTATGAACGTAGTAAGCAACGTCTCCGTCTCAGAGAAGTTGGCTATTCAGGAATGGGACTCCTTCTTACTGAAGCACCAGTTAACACGTCTCTCATTAAAAACCTTGTTAATCAAATCCTTAATACAGGTATGACTAAACTAATAACAGTGATGTGTTTAATAAATTAATTTTCTCTGGAAGATTTGTTAAAAATCTCCCTTCTCAGATTACTTTTTAAATTACCTGTTACTTGATTTTTCAAGGTGTTCCTCAGATAATATATCTCTGTACTTGCTTTTTGACTTCTTGGGACATAGCTTTAAACTAAATGTCCATGAGGGAGTAGCTAAGTTAATGATTGATTTCCTAAACAAGGAAAAGGCATTAAAAAAAAATATGTATGAAAGGTGCTTAAGTTTTAAAAGGTACTTAAGTTTTTAAAGGTAAAGCTAATTTGAGACAGTTTCTTTCTAATTTTTGGAATAATTTTTTTTTCTGTACTTAAGCAACCACAAATTAGAATTTATGGGAGATACTCTGGGTGTAGAAATGTTCTTGATCTTGTCTTGACTGATAATCCAAAATATTTATAGAAAAAGATAGATAATAGTATTGTATCCTTGCAGTGTAGACAGTATACTTAGGCAGTCAAAGAAAGAGAAGTTATTTAGGCTTAATTGGAGTGTTATCAACCTGAAGTTTTATGGAGAAAATTTGAACATCTCTATAGTTCTCTTTGGAAAATGAATAATTATTTCAGTATTTATACAATTAACTATTCTTTCTTTGAATATCTATGAAATTTAATTTTAACTTTTTTTCTTAATCATAGATCCAGTTATTAATTTCAAAGATCTGTTATCTGTAGTATATATATCTCACAGAACATATGTAAATGTCAGAGTGGTCCTCTGTAGAAAGGTTAGTAAACTTTTAAGATATATTTTTACAATAACAATGTCATATTGTGACTATGTTATTCATTGAGTAGTTTGTGGCAGATATGTTTTTTGTTTGCTTGTTTCATAATATATATTATCTTCTAAGCAGTTACAATTGGATGTGGTGGTACATGGTTGTAATTACAACACGTAGAAGGCCCAGGCAAAAGGATCATAAGCTGGATGCCAGCCTTTATAGTATAGGACTAACTTGAATTAAATAAATATACACATTATATAAATAAATAATAAAATGTTTCTTTTAAAAGAAAATAATTAACTTTATGAAATTATAAGAAATCAGTATGTCAAGTTTTGTTTTGTTTGAGACAGGGTATCTGTGTAGCTCTGCCTGTCCTGGAACTTACCTGGAGACCAGGGTAGCTTCAAACTCAGAGATCTGCCCGCCTCTGCCTCAGGAGTGCTGGGATTAAAGATGTGTGCCACCACGGCCTGCTCCAGTATGTCAACTTTCAGCTTTACTTATTTTTCTGAAATATTTTTTCACGGTCAAAAATTCATTACCAGAAAATACCGTCCTCTACCAGAACCCTCAATGCTTGTAACTTTCCTTCCTACTACCTTTCCATTCTCTTCTGTCTCCCGATTTTCTTCCCCCTTCCTTATTCCTTTTTTTCTGAAGTAAATAACCATATTCCCAGTTCTTTGTTAAGTTTTTCAGCCTCACTTTGAAGTTGTAATCCTTCTTTTTTTGAGGGAGGTGGTTTGAGGGGGTTGGGGTTCAAGACAGGGTTTTCCTGTGAATCCCTGGCTGCCCTGGACTCTCTGTAGACCAGGCTGATCTCAAACTCAGAGAGATCTGCCTGCCTCTATCTCCTGAGTGCTGGGATTAAAGGTGTGTGTCACCACTGCTTGGCTAAGAACTTATTTTTATTTCAGAGAAGGAACTTATTTAGGAAGATTGCCATGTGACAATTTATTCTTTAACTTATGTAAGCTAAATAATAACATACATCTTACTGGAATTAACTTTTTGTAATTAAAGTGATTTATTTATTTGTTTGCTAATATAGACGTACTAAACAAATATTCCTGCAAAAGTAGTCATTACCTTGACTTGAAAAAAAATGGAAGTAGCAAACACTCTCCTTAGAGTGCCGAGGTTCTGTAAAGTGTCTTGTGTGCTTTGGCTACACTCTCCAAGCTTGTGCCTGGCACAGTCAGTCGCAATAACCCTTACTTAACAAGATGTAAAAAGTATTTGATTGAGATAATGATCACTTTATTATATTTTATGTATACTATCGTCTTAATATTTTATCTAAACAAGTTAATAACATCCAGCATGGTTTGTGGACAGTCATTTTAGCTTTTGTGTATTTTAGCACATCTTTACTCTGCGCAAGAGTATTATCAGATTAGGTAGAACCACAATATTAAATAGCTCTACATCTGTAATTAAGAACATACTTCTAGGTGATTGGATGGATGAGTGGGTAAGAGTGTTTGCGTGAGTGTGAAGAGCTGAGTTCAAATTTCCCTCACCCATGTGCACAGCTGTGTGTGGCCTGCCTACAACCACAGCATTTTAGGAGCTAGAGACACGAGGTGGCTGAGGCTTGCTGCCCGTTGTCCTAGCCTCAGATTCAGTGAGAGACCCTGCTTCACGGGAGTAAGACAGGGAGTGGTAGAATAACACACTCAGTACCCATCTCTGGCCTCAAGTGTAAGCATTTGAATCTGCACACACACATTCACATATACCACATACGTAGAACACAATTTGAAAATACATCCTCCTAATGTTCCTCACCACATTACTGTTACTGAAGAGACTTTGTCATTAAAAACTTGTATACTTTTTATGAATTTTGTGGGTTTTTTTCCTTCACTTTTTGTTTTGTGTTCTCTTTGCAGATATTACAGATTTTGCAGTCCCAGCCAGATGCAGCCTACCAGATATCACAGCAAGTGGGTTGGCAAGACACCTTTGTTAGACTTTTTTTAAAAGCAAATTTTGAAAATGTAAATTCTCTTCACACACATGGGAAGACTATTTCAGTGAAAGAAAATAAACCTTTGTCAACTGAAGATGTTAAGAGGAACTTTGAAAGACATGATGATGAAAAAATGACATTAGCTGATGTGTCTTCAGATCATTGGAGCTTGGAAGATAGTCAGTCCCTGAACTCAAACACACCAATGTTTCAAGAAGATAGCTCTGAAGGAGAATTATCTTTCAAGTCAGAAAATCAAGAAGAATTCTGGCATAGTAACACTTCCCATCTGAGTTTAGATCTCAGTGGAATTGACGTGTGTGAGCTGAGTGATGGCGGGAGTCAAGTACCGGACAGCTCCCCCAGCACACCATCCCCAGTAGAGTCTACCAAGTCCTTTTCTGTGCACTCTGACAAAGAAAGAAGTACCACAAATGAAGTGGGCTTTAGCGAGGACTTCTCCCTCCTTGAAAGCCAAGAGGTAAATTTTCTTATCTTTCCAAAGTATGTTTCCTACATGCTAGTTTTATACTTCTGGTCCTTTATAGTATGTGAACTGTTACTAATATTTTCCATTTACATTCTGAGTCTTATAATCCAAAATTAGAAGAGTGATTGTTACTAGTCACTTGGGAATATTTTGCTTTTTTGTTTTGGTGTGTGTGTATTTGTATGTATATGTGTGGTAATAGGGAATGAACATACTGGCTCACACATGTTAGGTTTATTCATGAATGTTTTCCTTACATGCATGTATGTGTCTGGTGCCTGTGGAGGTCAGAAGGGCCATTGGATGTCCTAGAACTCAAGTTATTGATGGTTGTGAGCCACCGTTTGGGTGCTAGAAATTGAACGTGGGTCTCTTGCAAGAGCAGGAAGTACTCTTAACCAGGCCTTTTCTCCACCCCCGCCTCACTGTCTTGAGAGCGAAGCCTGCGTCTTCCACATCTTATATCTCCAGTCAATAAAGGCCTGTTAAAAGTGGGCAGAAGAGGTAACAGTTAAGAGGACTTGCTGCTTGCCAGAAGACCTGAGTTCCGTTTTCAGAACCACCTCAGGCAGCTCACAACTATATGTAACTTAGCTCCAGGAGGGGATTTGAAGCTCTGGCTTTTTTCCAGCAGCTGTACTCATGTGCACATACCCATGTGCAGACTCGGATTCCCACACATAATTAAAAATAATAAACTTCAAAAATGTTTACAATATCTTACATAGTAAGTATATGTAGATGGTTCTATGATATGTTTTTAACATTTCCTTCTAATATTTAATATTAATATTTTTATAGAGATGTGAAGAGGAGCTTCTTCAGCTGCTTACAAGTATTTTGAGTCGTGTCATGTGTAAAGGACTAGAAAAGTCTGATGAAGACACTTGGATTGAACGAGGACAAGTGTTTTCAGCACTAACTAAACCAGGAATATCAAGTGAGCTACTTCGACCATCAGATGAAATAAAACTAACGTAAGCATTCAGTTACTAATTTTTTTAAGCAAACCTCCCCCCCCCCCCCCCCCGGAGAGAATGGGAGTCTAAAATTAAATCCTGAATACTTAATCTAGTGTATAGTAGAGGTAAAGAGGGGAAAGAAACTACAATTTTCTCTTCCTAGGTTTTACTATTCTAGTAAAATATAGAAAGAAGCACAAAGCAAATTCCATTGTCAAGAGATTTAAATATATTTGAATTTGAGTGATTTTTAAGCGTGGTATGGATGGCTCATGTGGTTGTTCTGTTTTTAGCTCTTGGAGAAACCTCCACACTGGTTTCTACATTTCAGTAGAGGTTTACCTTCTCTCCGTAGTGTAGGGAGGTTCCTCTCTCCTACATCCTCACCAGTGTTTGCTGTACTTTATTATCTTGATGACAGTCATTCTGACTGGAGTGAGATGGAATCTAAAAGCAATTTTACTTTTTGTTTCCCTGATTTTTAAGGACATTGAACACTTTTTTAGTATTTATTGATTGTATTTTTTGGAGAACTATTAATTTTGTAAATAATTTCTTTGGATAGCTTTTTGGGGGAGGAGTTTAATTTTATAGCTCTTTATACATTTGAGATACTAATCCTGTCTGATGTCTAGTTACAAAGATTTTTTTTCCTCTCATTTTATAGGCTTTCTCTTCACTGTGGTGATTTTTTTTCCTTTTGCTTTTCAGAAGCTTTTTGTCAGTTCTTGGTATTGTTTTTATGCTGCTGGAGTGTCTATATGAAGTTTTTACCTATGTCTTGAATTTTTCTATTTGATTTTTCAAACTATCAAGTCTTAAAGTCTTTGATTCATTTTCAGTTGATTTTTAATACAACATGGGAGATGTGGATCTCTGTCCTTTTATTCTTAAACATGTCACAATACAGTTTCCCCTGCACTATTTGATAAAGTCACTTTCCGAAATATGTTTTTATATCTGTCAAAATAATGTGACTCTGGCTATGTACCTTTATTTCCCAATAATTTGTTCCATTGTTCTATGAAGCTTCTTGTGCTCGTCCCACACTTGTTTTGATTCTGTTGCTCTGTAATACATGTGATATCTGGCGTGATACTTGCTGTGTTGTTCTTTGTGTTTTGGCTGTGTGAAGTCTTTTGTGTTTTTTATGAATTTTCAGGATTTTTTTTCTAGCTGTATGAAGGTTGTCATGAGATTTTGATGGGGATGACATTGAATCTGTATTCTTCTAATTCATGAGTAGGGGAGGTGTTTCCATTTTCTGGTGTTGTATTCTATTTTATTAGTGTCTAAGGTTTCTGTTGTAGAAGCCATTCACTTTTTTTGTTAGAATTGCTCATAGGTTTGTTGTTCTTCTTGTTTTAAACTATTCTGAATGAGATGAGATTTTTCTCCTAGCCCTGATTTCTTTATCTATAAGTTTGTTAAGTGTGATGGTGAATTTTCCCATTGCTTCTTTATTCAAAGGATTAATTGGTTTCAGAGGTCTACTGGTAGAGTGTAGGGTTATGTACTTTGCAAGTAGGTAGGTCATTTGACTTCCTTCTTTCCTCATTGCTACATCCCTTTTACTTCATTGTTTTGCTTTGTTCTAGGAAAGATTTTAGCACTATATTGAGTAACAGCAGATAATAGACACTTGATGTTAGAGGAAATGCTTTCATTTCCCAACCGTGCCATTAGTATATTAGCAGTTGGTCTGGTCATGTAGTCTTATGTTAAGGGTGTTTCATGGAAGTCCTAGCTTTTAGGGCTTTTATCATGAAGGTGCCCTACACCTTGTTGAGGACATGTTCTACTCCTAATGAGATGATAATGTGACTTCTGTTCTTATGTTTATATTCTGTTTAGGGTTTGTGTTTGTTGAACCATGCTCTGTAAATGCTGTTCTTAATTCCTCAGATGAAGGGATGAGATGAGAGCTGTTCTCAAACCTTTCTAAATCTTTCTGAACTCTCACTGAGTGGTTCAACTGAGCTGTTCTGGCCCAAACTCCTCATTAAGCTGACTGATTCAAACTGACTTCTCACTGAATTACCCTACCTGGCCTTAAATTCTTCAATATGTTTAATCTTCTGGCTTCTCATTCTGTCTCATTCTGTCTTTCACTGTGTCTAGCTTGTTCTCTCTGCAACCTGTCTCTGTAGAACTGTTGAGGTTAAAAAAAAAAAAGGTTTCAGTAACAAACTTCTCTCCTCCCGCGCTGCTCTTAAGAAACCTCTCTTTCCTGTTCTGATCTCAGGATAGATGGACATATTCCTTTCTGACACATTTTGTCAAATTTTTTTCTGATTTGTCATTTAGTCTGCTTCTCAATTAGATGCACTTTCAAACATGGCTGTTTTCCCCTATAAACTAATTTTACCTTCATAGTTTGAAAGTAAAGGTGTTTAGTAAGGATGTGTCTATATTCCAGCCAGATCATGTTATAATCCAGAATGTGTCTGCTGCATTCCAGCTGAATCATTCCAGCACGTCTTTAGATGTGCTCCCTTGCCAAAGCAGCCATGTTGCTATGTTAAAATTTCTCTGCAATCTTTTCATTCTAGAATGTAACTTAATCACCATAAAATATTTTGTCAATGTGTTCTTGAACTTGGTTTGCAAAATTTTTATTGGGTTTCTCTCTCTCTCTCTCTCTTTTTTTTCAAGACTGATTTCTCTGTGTAGTCCTGGTTGTCCTGGAACTTACTTTGTAGACCAGGATGGCCTTGACCTCACAGAGGTCCTGTTTTTTCCTTCCAAGTGCTGGGATTAAAGGTGTGTGCTGCCACAACCAGCTTTTATTGCTTTGTATTTTATTGCTTTGTATCTTTGTGCTGTATTCATTAAAGAAAATTTTTTCTTGTTATTATGTATCTTTGTTACTTTTCTATTGCTGTGACAAAACCAAGCAGGACCAAGTATTCAAACACATGAGCCTGTGGGGTCCATTCTCATTCAAACCACCACATTGTGTCTGTATCTGGTTTGGTATCACGTCTGATAAATGTCCCTTACTTTGCTGTTTCATGGAACAATTTAAGGAAGTGTGCTGGTTAGATTTTGTCAACTAGACACTAGCTACCATCATTTGGAAAGAGGAAATCTCAATTGAGAATATGCCTCCATAAGACTGACCTATAAGAAAGCTTGTGGGGTATTTTCTTGATTAATGGCTGATGTGGGAGGGCAACAGTTTACTTTGGGCATTACCAACCCTGGGCCTGTGGTCTTTGGTAATATAAGAAGGCAGCCCAGGTATGCCATGAAGAGCAAGCCAATAAGCAGAGTTCCTCCATGGTTGCTGTTTTCAGTTTCAGTCCTCAGGTTCTTGAGTTCTTGCCTGGTCTTCCCTCAGTGTGGGACTACAACATGTGAGGCAACACACGCACACACACACACATGTGCACACACACCAAGTTGCTTTTGGTCGTAGGCTTTATCATAGCAGTAAAAAGCAGCTAAGACAAGGAGCATTAGTGTTCACTAAAAAGGTTAGAGGACATGATGTATCGTCCTCTGTTGATCTCCAGTTTATTTTTTGAGACAGTCTTTCTCTGAATCTGAAATGCACCTCTTCATCTGGGCTGAAAAGAGGTTGCTTAGCCCCTGGAATCCACTTGTCTTCACTCTCACAACCCACGTCTACATCAGTACTTGGTTACAGGCATTTATGCCCCTGCCATGGCAGCTTCTGCTTTCCCTTTCCTTGCAGAGGTCTCAGAGTCTGCAGCCATGCTTCCTGGCTTTTCCTCCGTGGTTCCCAAGTATTCCTTCACTACCTCTATTGATTTCTAATTTTTGTCTTCTGTTTTTTTCTTTGGAATAGAGTATGTTTCTTCTCTGAATCTCCATTTTCCCTAGAAGTCCTCCATCTGCAATCTCAGTGGCAGCCTGCTGTGAGAGTGTTTCTTTGGAGTTGCAATGCTGCTAATAAATAACTGGTGTTGGTTTTTTGTTTTTGTTTTTGTTTTTCCTAAACTGATAGATTTTTAAAGGACTTTGTTTTACACTTAGTTTGCTACAGAAGATGTTAGAATGGGCAGTCACAGAAAACAGAGATGCAAAAAGTAGTCCTGTAACTGCTGAAAATGCCTTCCGACTCCTGCTGATCATACAGGATTTTCTGCAGTCAGAAGGGGTGGTCAATTCCAACATGTGGACGGAGAAGGTTAGTAATGGTCTTTTGAGGTTGCATTCTAGGGCCTAGTATAGTAGTGGTCAAGGCCTGTGATTTTAGCATCTATGCTAGTAAGGCAGACAGAGTGTCGGAGTCCAGTATGTGCCACATGGAGAGTTCCAGGTCAGCCTGGGCTACAATGTGATATGCTGTTGCAAACAAAACAAAATTGTAAATAGATAAATATTCTAGCTACTTTAGAATTATTTAAAGAAAAACTTTGCATCACTTCTTTTTGGAGCTTTAATATTTAATTGGATGCAATAAACATGCATGAGGTGAAGAGCCAACAGATTTTGTTCCTCCAGGGCTCTTTTTTATAGCAACTGCACATTGAACTACTTTTACAGTACTTATTACTGTTGTTGGAGAAAGATCATCATTACATTTTTTTTAAAAAAATGTTTTTATTTCTCAATTTTTCTTTTGATAGCTTTTAGAAGATACTATGCAGCTGCTTGACTGTCTGTCAGTATGGTATTCTGAGAATCCAGTCTGGGTAAAACTCTCTCAAATTCAGATCCAGTTGCTTCTAGAATTCATTGGAAGAGGCAGTTTGCAGGTTTGATATTTCTTTCATGCTATTTTTTTATCTTCTTACATACCATAATTATAATAAGTGTATAATAATGACTTTTTAGTATTATTTAAATTACATTGTATTTATCTCATTTGCCTGCATTGTACAGAAATGTTCCAGAACAGGGAGTCAGTTCTCTCAGTCCACCACATGGATTTTGGGTTCAAGCTCAGGTCATAAGGCTTTGTGGCACACACCTTTACCTGTTAAACCATCTCTCAGATTCCCTTTTCAGTATTGTATCACTTGAAGTTTCAATTTCATAAGATCAGAAAAGAGCATAAGCAGCTTTTTTTTTTTTTTTTCCTCAGAACTAGGACTCTGTGATTTCCTTTTATAGGGTTTACTGATAGATCATATGCATTCAGTGTTGTTTGCTAGGTGCTAAATAGCTAGCAGAGATATAAGAATTGTATTTTTAGGAAAAATGATTCATAATAATTTTCTTCTTGAACTCTTTTCCTGTTTAACTAATCCAAAATTTTATACTCTATTATGTATTTGTTCACTTATCAAGCATTATGTATGTGCTATTATGTACATTGTTTTGTTATGTACTTGGTTTTGCTAGATTTTATGTATAAATATATAAAATTGTGCACAGAATGTTATGATCTATAATGATGCGGTAGCAAGGGGGTTACCATGGTGGGCCCGTGCCAAGGTGTGCCCCCTGAGGAATTATGCCACACAGCAGATCTGGTATAAGGAAGTTTTGGGGGGTGAGGAGAAGAGGACCTGTAGAAGATGTAGAGACAGGGCAGAAAGAAAGGAGAGGGAGGAAGGGAAAGGGGACCCCTAAGACACACAGAGACACAGCTGAACAGAGAGAGAAGGAGAAAGTTCAAGAGAGAGAGGGCACACTAGGAGTGGCGGGTGGTCCTATAATAGGCCACATACACCTGTCACACCAGGCGGTGCTGGCAGATGAAGACATAGATGTTGTTAGGTCCCTGAGGGCAGCCAGTAGAATCACCTGCACACTAACACAAAAATGTATAAATTTAGGTACATTGTTTTACTAGATTTTAGAACTAAAGATAAAATGTGTTCACAAAGAATATTTATTGTTCCTATTGTAAACTAAAATCTCAAAGTTTAGAAAATTGCTCTGATATTTGATCTGTCATTTTTCTAGTCTCATTGGGTACTTTTAGAATTGATAAATATTCTTCTGTTTGTGTGTGAGAGAGAGAAAGGGAAAACACATTGTGTCATAGCGTGCCACTGGAAGTCAGAGGACAAACTTGGATGTTGGTCCTCAACTTTTCCCGTTATTTGGAGCAGGATCTTGTTGTTTTCTGCTGGGTGCACTAGGCTACCTGACCTGTGAGCCTCCAGGGATTCTCCCGTCTTGCTGTAGGAGTGGTGGGATTACAGTCAAGCACTAACAAATTTAGCTTTTATATGCACTTTACGGATTCAAACTCAGGTCTTCCAAGCATTTTATTTACTGAGCAATCTCCCTAACCCTGTTTTGTTTTGTTTTTAAATAGTTTTATTATTTGATACAAGGAGGTAGGGAAGAGACTGATTTCCAGTGCTGTTCCTAAACTAGGTGTAATGTTGCTAAGAGGATGTAGAAGTTAAAATTTTAACATAAGGTTGTCCTATTGCAAAGAAGCTCTAATCCAGTGGTTGTATTCTCATTCCTTTTTCCTTAAACTCTTTCTTAATTAGCTCCTTCCTCTGCAGTGCTAGAGATTAAATGAATAGTAATGGAGAGTTTTCTTTTACTTGGGCTTGTGTTCTTAATATGTATTTGCCCTAGGAAGTTTAACGTTATTTAAATTTCTAGTTAAGGACGCAGATTTTTTATTTATCTATGTGTGTTGAAATAGTTACAATTTTATGTAACAAGACATTTAAATAGACTTCTTTGAGATTTGTTTTCTCTCTCACTACACTTCTCCTCCCTCAAGGATGCAAATGGTTGCCAATGGCAATTGAACCTATTTTCAACTTAATCTCCCAAGGAATATAGTGCTACTTCTACAGTCATTGTTGTAGAAAGTTCCCCACAGGTCTGTTGTGTTTCTGTTTATCATGTGACAGACTGCTCCTGCTAACTATTTTGTTGTTGTTTGTTTTGTTTTGGGTTTCTCTGTTTAGTTTTGGCTGTCCAGAAGTAGTTTTGTTTTGTTTTGTTTTGAGATGTAGTCTCTCTATGCAGCTCTAGCTGTCCTGGAACTCACTCTATAGACCAGGCTGTTTTCAAACTCACAGAGATCTGCCTACCTGTGCCTCCCAAGTGCTGGGGTTAAATGTGTATGCCATCACACGTGGCTATCCGCTTTTTTTTTGTGTGTGTGTTTTTGTATAGTGAAGGACTCTGGAAGATAGAAGCCATGTTTCTTTTTAGAGCAAAAGGCAAGTTTGATGACTGCCATTGTAACAAAACTAATCCCTTTCTTTATAGCAAAGATCAGTTGAAAGCCCAGCGTAAAGTCCTAGGGTGTTATCTCTGAGCAGCCAATCTGTGTGCTGCTGCATTGTGGTTTTTGTCTCACTTAGCACTGGAGTTGGGGAGGCAGGTCAGATGGTAGTAGTGTGCTTATGAAAGTCTTTGTAGGTCTTTGTCTTTCATCACAGCTTCTTTTTTTATGCCAATGTCTATGAAAATGTAACACACTTGTTAGTCTGGAAGTGAGAGTTATAATTATTGACAGTTAATATATAAAACTTTTGAATTGTTGGAGTAAGGGCTTTTGCTAGTACTGAATGTTTGCTTTAGTATGCTCTTTTTTTTTTTTTTAATCTAACTTTTTTTTTCTTCCAGGTTTGTGCAATGGCATCAGCTAAGCTAAATACCCTTCTTCAGACCAAAGTGATTGAAAACCAAGAGGAGGCGTGCTATATTTTAGGGAAATTAGAACATATTCTAAGTCGCTCAATCAAGGAACAGACAGAAATCTACTCTTTTCTGATTCCCCTTTTCCGTACTCTGGTTTCTAAAATTTATGGGCTTCTTTTTATGAACTTGCACCTACCTTCTTTGCCGTTTACCAATGGAAGTGTTTCATTTTTTGAAGATTTTCAAGAATACTGCAATTCAAATGAATGGCAAGTTTACATTGAAAAATACGTAAGTTTTAAAAATTATTATTATTATTTTTAAAGATTTCTTTATTTTACATATGAGTGCTCTGTTTGCATGTACATCTGCATGCCAGAAGAGGGCACCAGAGTATAGATGGTTGTGAGCCACCATGTGGTTGCTGGGAATTGAACTCAGGACCTCTGGAAGAGCAGACAGTGCTCTTAACCTCTGAGCCATCTCTCCAGCCCTAAAAATTATTCTAAATTGTTTGTGTGTGTGCATGCATGAGCATGCGCATGTGTACATGTGCAGGTATGTGCTGCACACAGGCAAGAAGAGGGTATGAGATCCCTTGGAGCTAGAGCTACAGGGTGCTTGGAGTTATGTGAGTGCTGAGACCTGAACTCTGGTCCTTGTGGTTGCTCTCAGCTAGTACTTTATAACTGTTGAGCCATCTCTCCAGTTCCTAAGTTTCACCTTTTTTGAGCAAGACTTTTCTGCTGATTTATCATTTTTATGGAGGAGTGTGTAAATTCTGTGTATTTCTTTTTTTTTTTAAAAACTAAGATTGTACCTTACATGAAGCAGTATGAAACACATACATTTTATGATAGTCATGAGAACATGGCACTTTACTGGAAGAATTGTTATGAAGCCTTAATGGTGAACATGCATAAAAGAGACCGAGAGGGCGGAGAGAGTAAGCTGAAATTTCAGGTAAAAACTATTCAATGTTTCCTTTCTTCTGTTTTGGTTTTTCGAGTCAGGGTTTCTCTGTATAGCCCTGGCTGTCCTGGACTCCCTTTGTAGACCTCAGACTTCCAGTGCTCAGCCTGCCTCTGCATCCCTGAATGCTGGGATGAAAGGCGTGTAACACCACGCCCAGCTTCAAGTTTTTCATGTTGGCTACAAGCATTTACTATTCATATGAAAGTAATTCCACCAGAAATTTGGAGTCTAAACTTGGGATAAAACAGTTGGTCAGTAACCATTTTAATACTAAAACATGACTTGTAATGATTATGTAAATCTTACAAATTATGCTTCAACTTAAGCTTGTTAAGTTGAAAATCTATAGTAGGTCCTGCTAAGGTATCTTGATGTACTCCTCACTAACACAAATAAATTCAATAAAAAATTTTAAATGTAAAGTTGTGTGTGTGTGTATGTGTGTATACCTGAATACATGTTTGTGCCAGTGTATGTGCAGGAGTCTGAGAGGTCAGAAAAGAACATTGAATCCCTGAAACTGTAATTATGGGTAGGTGTGAACCATCTCTCTAGCCTTGTAATTTAACTAAAAATAAATACATAAAAAGCAGAAAAATAGGAAAAATTGATGAATCCAAAATCTGACTCTTCAAAGTATTAGCAAAATTAGTAAACTTCTAGTCAGCCTGACAAATAAGAGAAGTGAAAAATTACTTGTAGCAGAAATGAAAGAGGGAGTGTTGGCATGCTATGACCCCACAGAGATCAGAACCACTGTGAGTTGCTTAGCACATAAAAATATGACTATTCACATCCATCAAGTTCTTGCTAGACAGAGGTTTTAAAATGTTTATAAAGGTAAACTGCATAGTCTTTGATCTATTAATTTATATTTATATACCTTCAAAAAGAGAAAGTGCAAGGCCTGAGTGTTTTACTGGCAAATTCTGCCTAACTTAACTTGCATGTTTATTTTTTGAAGCAGGGTCTCATATTGCCCCTGCTGTCCTTGAACTAATTTTCTGTACCTGCAAAGATAACCTTGAACTTAACCCTCATATTTTCACTTTCAAAACACTGGACAAAGCACTTGATACTGTATCCAGTTAGTACTTTTTGTTGACTGATCCTGGGTCTTGCTTGGCAGACATGCTACCAGCCAAGCCGCATCTCAGCCTACTACGAAACACTGAATGAAGACATTATATCCACATGATAAGGGCAGTGATGAGTTGATACCTATCATTTTCATGGATTTTTATGACTTCCTCGGTTTTCTCAGCAGTGAACTGTTTTAGTGTCCTATCCCAGATAATTGATTTCTATTCTACAAGTACAGCTACAATTTATTTGACAGCCTGTTTCTCTTGAGTTACAGCTGCCATTTTAGATCCTAATCTTTTCTTTTTTTGAGATAGTCTCATGTATTTTGGAGTGGCCTCAAACTTGATATACAGCTAAGGATAACCGTAAATGTCAGATCTTCCTGACTCTCCCTCCTTTGTATTGGGATTACATGCAGGCACCACCACCACCCTTGGGTTATGGGAGCAAACTCAGTTTGATAGGCTCAGTAGTAGATGTCTTTTACTGAGCCATAGATTTTTGTATGTGAGTGTGTGTGTGGTTTTTCTTTTATATGAGTAAAAAATATATATATATATATTAAGTAGAACGTAGCTGAAATTCTACCATCCTCATCAAAGAGAAATATTGTAATGAAACAAAGTCATGTGTCACACAGCCTTTGTCATATGCCATTTTTTGGTCAAATTAAAAAATTGTAAATCTATTTCTTTTTGCTGTTATTTCAGGAGTATTTTGTGGAGCCATTTAATCGAAAAGCACGTCAAGAGAACTTGAGGTACAATAATATGATTAAACAGCTTAGCAGTCAACAGCTGACTGCTTTCAGACGCTGGAAGGCAATACGGCTCTATCTTACATGTGAAAGGGGGCCTTGGGCTGAAAAGTAGGTGCATATTTTATGTTTTAGAAATGTGATATTAATCTTTGAAGCCTGTTATCTCTTTATTTCAGTTTTTTAGAGTGTACTTTGAATTGTCTTTTTATGAATTGGTTTGTGATGATTAGAGGTTTGTTTTTATGTGTTATTTATCATATGGTCAATTTTCCTTTTACTCCGATACTACTTTGTGTTGGACTTTAGATTCTAGTGTTACATTAGAACATCTGCACCTTTCTGACATCACCTCATTGAGCTAGAGTGAATGATGTTATGTATTTCAACATTTTCAACTTCATACTGCTATTTCTTTTCTGGTGTATATATTTTAAAGCTCTTGTTTTTTAAAAATAGCGAAGTAAACCTTTCGTTTATCTTTTGACCAGCTGATGAAAAGATAAAGGTTTAGTTGTTTGCCACCTTTCGGCTACTGTGACAGTGCTGCTGTGGACAGCTGTGTCCAAATGTTGGTTTGAGAGCATGCTTTTAATCCTTTAGGGTGTATAATACAAGTGCAATTACTGGCTCATATTTCATGTTTAACTTATCAAGAATTGTCAGTAAATGTTTTCTACTTTCACCACATTCTAGCTCATACTTGTCATTTTCCAGGTTTTCAGATGGCCCTTCCATTGTGTATAAAGCATTATCTTATAATTTTGCCTTCCATCATTCTAATAACTAGCAGTATAGAGGAATGTTTCATGTGCTAGTTGGACATTTATATTTCTTCTTTGAAAAAGTGTTGGCTTGTTTCCTTTCCGTTGTTATCACACTGAGTTGATCATTAACTTTTCTTAGGGTATTCTCATTGATCTTCAGGTGATTTTCAAATATGTAGATGATATTTCACTTCCTTGATAGTGACCTCTGTTGTTCAGAAGTTATTCATTTTTTAAATAATTAATATTTTATTCTGAAATACTCATGTTCATTGAACACTGAAACAAACCAGATATTATACTCAGAAAGATGACCTAGACTCAGTTTCAGCCTTCTTATTTGCTTTTTTCACTTTTTAAAAAAATTATTTATATTTTTATAAATTACAGTTTATTCACTTTGTATCCCCGCGGTAGCCCCCTCCCACCAACCCTCCCAATCCCTACCTCCCTCCCTCATCTCTTCCCATGCCCCTCCCCTAGTCCACTGATAGGACAGGTCCTCCTCCCCTTCCCTCTGACCCTAGCCTACCAAGTCTCATCAGGACTGGCTGTATTGTTTTCAATTTTAATGGGTCAATTTTTATTTCTTACATGCTTTTCATAGGAGAACATTTCCAAGTCCAAGGTCACAAAACTTGATTTTTCTTCTACGAGTTTTACTTCCTCAACTTTGATATTTTGGTCTTTGATTCATTGTAGTTACCTTTACTTGTAATAATACTTTTTAATAGTATTGTGGTTATAAAATTACATTTAATAGTGAAAGAATAAAGTAATGAAGCTAGAAGTCTGAAAGGTAGTGTTTGATTCTTATTTCTCTACCATTAAATCACATGGCATCTTTGGTAAATAATTTAGGCTCTCTTAGGTTCATCATGTATATGTTTGTTTTTTTTAATGTTGATACATTGTAGTTAAACATACTCATTTTCTCGACAATAGTCCAGATGGTAAATGTAAACATTTAAATTTGTTTTAAAGTAATTGCCAGCATATAAAGAGTGGTAAGTTTCATTATAGTAACTGCATATATTGTGTCATTATACCTTGTTCTTATTCATCCTTCACTCCCTGTTCTCCTGTAATGCTGGTAATCAAACTCAGGGCCTTACGCATACTAGGCAAATGCTCTATTCTTGGACATTTTCTAAATGGTGTTGAACAATTGTGAAGTACTAAATACTTTTTTTTATACCCTTCAGTCTTTATAATTAAAATAATTTTATTTCATTGTAAATGTTTATAGGAAACAGAATCGAATACACTGGAAACTAGCTAATGTAGAAAATTATTCCCGCATGAGACTTAAACTGGTACCAAATTATAATTTCAAAACCCATGAGGAAGCTAGTGCCTTAAGAGATAATTTAGGTGAGTTATAATATCTTATTTATTTTAATAAAGAGATGTTGATGAACTGCTTATTATTACTTGTTTTAGATGTTTACAAAGGGGCGTAGTGCTTTAAAGTGTATGTGTAAATGGATATAGGAATTCAATTTTGTTAATTTTGGCCTAAATATAAGATTAGTGTGTATTTTTATTGAATGTAACTTTCCAAAGAAAACCAATATTTTTACTATATTTCATGTATATGAAATATGTATTTTGTTGAGAAATAATATTCTTTTCCTTATGCTGTTAGATACAATTAGCCTTCTTCCCTATCCCTTAATTTATGACTTTTTATAACCTGTTTTCAAAGAACCCTATATCCTTAATGTCTAAGTTGTGCCTTGTTTTAGAACAATCACTTCAGAGTATTTAACCAATAAATATTTCAAAGGGGTTTTTATAACTTTATAAAACTCTTTTTATCACCATCTTTTCTTCCCTTTTGAAGATAAGTCTGTGAAATATGCAGAAGTATTTCTTGTGATGAGTTCATGGTACCTCCATTTTTACCAAGTCATAATTATTGTCACTTGTAGCTGCTTCTGTACCACTTGTGTCTCATGACCTGTTTATAGATGAAATGAGTGCCAAAATTTAGATTTTTTTTCTCCCATTTAACATCATGTCTAATACATTTGATTCTACAAAAATGAGGAAAACCATAGTTCCTGTCTTTTAGGATTCTGTATTCTGAAATAAGTCAGTTAATTGTGATTTTTTTTTTCCTGAATGCAAAAATAATATTTCTGTCCATGATACAAGTACTAACTTAATGTATCATATATAGAAACCCACAGTTATTTAAGCTTCTTTGCTTTGTTAGTATCCTAGGAATTGAACACTTTCTTCCTCTTTGAAATCACTTAGCAGACTTTGTGTTTGTTTGTTAATCACTTCAGTTTGGTAGTTTACTTTTTTTTTTTTGTAACTTACACAGTATTCTGCCTGCATGTGTGCCTGCAGGCCAGAAGAGGACACTAAATCTCGTTCTATAGATGATTATGAGCCACCTTGTGGTTCCTGGGAATTGAACTCAGGACCTTTGGAAGGACAGCCAGTGCTCTTAACCTTTGAACCATCTCTCCAGCCTCACTTGGTAGTTGTTTAAATCATGCTTTTTCCCTATTACTTTTCAAGAAATCCTTTTCTAGGAAATTCCCACTTTTTTTTTTCCTTTTCTTCTCTTACCTTTGCATATGAATATTGGTCTGAGTTGATATTCTTTCATCTCTTTTCAGTTGTCTTATGTTCAGGAAAACCACTGTCCTTTCAACTTTTATCATCTCAGTTTTTACTCATTGCATATTATACATACTATTCTCATGTACAATGGTGCATAGTAAAACTATGCAGATGGGAAAACTTGTGCCTGACAGCAGTGAAGAACCAGCAGCAAGCAGTCTATAATCCTATAGTGCTTGCTCATGTGTGTACTTCACACTGAGTGCAGAATTATTTTGCTTACTTCCTAAAATATTTTCATAATCTGCAAATTCGTGTTCTTTAGTAAGAAAATAGTTTCTTGTTTTGTTTCACTTAGTACACTTTGTAAGTAACTCATTGCAAAGACACAGAATAGGGTTTACATCATATGCTTTTCTAGAAAACATCTTTGTATAATATTATTTTAATGGAAAGTCCATTAGGAATTCCAAACACCTAGTTTGTGATGAATTCTTCATTTCAAAGTTAAGAAAATCTAGACTCACATCTGTAATCCCAGTACTTGGGAAGTAGGGGCAGAAGGTCAGGACATCAAGGTCATGGTTGGCTATGTAAAGGGTCCTAGGCTCCTTGACAGAGATTCTTTTGATTGATGAGCTTTGTGTGGTAATGCATGTCTTCAATAAAAAACTAACTGAGGAATTAAGAATGAGGTATCTAGAGTTCATCTCAGCCCAGGCAACATAGTGAAATCATTAAAGCAGAAACATTTTTAAAATTTTTTTTTTATTATTCTATCATTTACCCTTTCCCTTTCCTCCCCCACAAATTCTCCCATATACCTATCCTTGCTATATTTCAAAATGGAGCCTCTTTTTTCATTAATTGTTACTACATGCACATGTATATATATGTGTACATATACATTCTTAAATACATAAATACAGCCTGTTGAGTCTGTACAGTGTTACTTGTATGTGTGCATTCAAGGCTGACCATTTGGTGTTGGATAACCAACTGGTGTGCTCTTCCCTGGACAAGACTATTTTTCCTGCTCTCAGCATTCTTTAGTTACTTAGAGTTCTTTGGTTTGAGGCCTGGTGTCTTGTCCTCCCACCCTCCCAAATCCTTTTGTCATGTATATTGTTGGTATCCTTGTTCAACATACATTTGGGCAGTCATGTTGGTTAGACTTTATGGATGTATCTTCTGGTCTTCCCAGTAGATACGATCTCACAGCAAACTCTGGCTCTTATAGGCCTTCAGCCCTTTTTTCTGAGATGTTTTCTGAGCCTTAGGTTTGGAAATTGCTTTATAGATATATCCAGTGGGATTCAGCTCCACAACTCTGCATTTTGGGTCTTTGTGGTTTTCTGTTGTGGGTCCATCTGTTGGAAAGAGAGGCTTCCTTGATGAGGAGTGAGGACCCCACTTACTGTGGGGGTAAGGACAAGTGTTTACAGTGTAAAGTATTAATGCTGCTTTGTTTAAGTGAAAGTTGTAGGTTCTCCTCCAAGATAGACGACCTCAGTAGCCCTAGTAGTTGGCTAGGTTTCCAGTACCAGCCATAATTTCTTTTTTGTTGAGTAGGTCTCTAGTCTAATTAGAGAGTTGTTGATAATCACCAAAGTATGTGATTATCAACACTCTTGAGAGTATAAGCCCTACACTCTTAAGGTTATGCTGGTCATTGTGTCTATAGGTAGCATAGCTTGATTGCTTTCTTCCTCAGGAAGCTCTCTTGGTGTCTTCTGGTACCATTAAAACTGCTTCTGAGGGAGAAGGCTTTCTAGTCAATTCTAGTTCAGGGACTGCTGTGCCCTGTTTGTGAAGGGTATGGTGTCTTCAGCAACAGGCATTTGCTTTCCACTTCTAGAAGGCAACCAAGGGCCTATAATGTTTGGTCTCTTGAACAATCCTGACTAGCAACTCCAAAGAGTTGGAAGCCAAAGGATCTCCACTTTCTCATGCAGGGGTTTTGTTATTTTAGTCTCTGCCACCTCCTCCTCCTATTCCTCTTCTGTATTTATCTCACTTTTCCTAATTAGCTCCCCTTCCTCAAATACAAAGATTTGACCTTAGATGAGAGAACATTTAATTTTTGTCTTTCTGGGATCTAAGTTACTTCTCTCAATACAGTCTTTTCTAGTTTCTTCCATTTACCTCCAAATTTTGTGATTGCATTTTTCTTCACAGCTGAATATTATTCTGTTGCATATATGTATCACATTTTCATTATCTACTCATCATTTGTCTGTTTCCATTTTGTGAATAGAGCAGCAGTGATTGTGGCTGAGCAAGTATCTGTGGATTAGGATGGAGAGTCCTTGTGGCATATGTTAAGGAGTGCTATAGCAGGGTGATAGAGTAGATTTATTTTGAACTTTTTTGATCATTTCCCACACTGCTTTCTACAGTGCCTGCTTCAGTTTAAAATCCAACCAACAATGAATGAGGGTTCTCTTCTCTCCATATCCCCTCAAGCATGTGTTGTCTGTTATCCATTGATTTTTGCCATTCTGAGTGAAGTAAGATGAAATATCAAAGTTGCTTTGATTTGTATTCCCCTGACTGCTAAGGAAAATAAACATTTTTTGAGATATTTCTTAGCCATTTTTTTTCTTTTGAAAACTGTTCAGATCTCAGGCCCATTTCTTTTTCATTGCTTGTTTTCTTTTAATTTTTGTAGGAACATCTGTATCCTATGTTTTCTTGGGTATAGTTGTTTTCGTTGGATTGGAGTTTTCCTTTTAGTATCTTCTGTAGGGCAGGTTTGCTGTGTAGAAATTGCTTAAATTTAGTTTTATCATGGAATATTTTGTTTTTTTCCCATCTATTTTGATTGAAAGCTTTGCTGGGTATAGTAGTCTGGGTTGGCATCTGTGGTCTCTTAGGGTCTACATGACACCTGCCCAGGCCCTTCTGGCTTTTGTAGTTTCTGATGAGAAGTCAGATGTGATTCTGATAGGTCTACCTTTATATGTTACATGACCTTTTTCCTTGCTGCTGTTAATATCTTTTCTTTGTTCTGTTTATTTAGTGTTTTAAGAATGATGTGATGTGAGGATTTTCTTTTCTGGTCTAGTCTGTTTGGTGTTCTGTAGGCCTCTTGAATGTTTATAAACATCTCTTTCTTAAAGTTGGGGAAATTTTCTTCTATGATTTTCTTGAAGATATTTTCTGGACCTTGGAGACTGGAATCTTCTTTTTCATCAGTTCTTATTATTCTTAGATTTCGCCTTTTCATGGCGTCTTTGATTTCTTGGATGTTTTGTGTTTGGAACTTTTCCGATTTTACTTTTTCTTTGAGAGAAGTATCAATTTCTCCAAGCCTATTTTCGGCACCAGAGATTCTCTCTTTCATCTCTTGTATTCTGTTGGTGATGCTTACTTTTGTGGTTCCTGATCTTTTCTCTAAGTTCTCCAGCTCCAGGGTTTTCTCTGTTTGTGTTTTCTTTATTGATTCTAATTCTATTTTTATGTCTTGCACCATTTCCTTCATCTGTTTGAATGTGGCTTCCTGTCTCTGTAGGATGGCCTCTATTTTTTTGTTCGTTTCTTCTCTATATGCCACTAACTTTGTCTCTACTTGTCCCTCTATGTGTTTGGCTGTATTTTCCTGTGTTTCTTTGAGAGCTTTGTTCAGTTCCTCGTTCTTTGCCTCCACCTGGAGGCCAATTCTTTGAGAGATTTGTTTGTTTCCTCTTTAACTGTCTGTATTTGAGTGGCTATTTCTCTGAGAGATTTGTTAGTTTCCTCTTTATGTGACTCTGATAACTGGATAAGCATATCCTTAAGGTCATTTTCCTGTGTTTCTGATGAACTGGAGTATCCATTGATTTGGGGGGTTGTTAGTGAAGCCATGATTTCCCGATTTTAGTTGGGTGTGTTCTTTCGCCGACCTCTGGCCATTTGCTTATCTGTAACCTTCACTGTTTGTTCTTGGGTTCTGCAGTTCAGATTCGTACCTTCTTTCTCTGGCCTCTGGAGAATTCTTCAGGGAGATGGGAGAGGTCCATTGGTTTCAGTGTGTGCCTTGGTGTTTCAGCTGTACTTGTGGAAGGAAAGTCCGCAGGCACAGAAGGACAAATGTGGGCAAGCGTGTATGCCTGCATGTGCTAGAGAATGTAGAGGCCTTCAGTGTGAGGGAGGGGCGTCTTGTGGTCACCGAAGGGGTCGCGCGTGCTGAAGTTATTGCAAGCGCAAATTCCCTGAGTTCGTCAGTCATCTACAGGCTACTGGTATTCATCTCTAACTGAGTTCCAGGAGTTATTTGCCTAAACTCCGCTGGTAGCTCCACAGAGCCAGCACTTCCAAGAAACCCTGTGTTTCCAACAATGCGTGTGTGGGTGAGATTTCTGATGTCTGGCTCCTAGCTTAGAAGCACCCTGGATCTGGGGCTCTGCAGGCACTTGGGGAGCACTCACTCTCTAGCAGGTCAAATTATAAAGCACATGGGCTCCTCCTTTTCTCTTCTGGCAGGATTGGACCTACTGAGCCAAATGTGCGCTCAGACAGCTCAGTGGTGTTGCAGCCGCTGTACCCGAGTCCAGCTGCAGCTGCAGAATTGGGGTGTCTAGGTGCCTGTCGGGAAGTCTTGTGGAGCCACTACCGTGGCTTGGCGCTTGGTGCACCTGGGTGGTTTTGCAGGTCTACCGGACTTCGGTGGCTGCACAGCCTGCTGTACGCCACTGAGGGACCGAGCGGCTCCTACAGTCAGGCTCTGTGGAGTCGGTACAGCCGGCCGCTCGCAGGCGTGGGACCCAGGCAGGATTGTACTGTGGATCTCCGGCTCCGCAAGCGGGTGAAGCTGGGTGCTGAGGTTGAGGTGTTAGTATCCCTGCCTCTCTGTCTCAGTTCTCAGGCAGCAGGTTCTGTGTCACTGGCTCTGTGTCTCAGCTCCTCCTCCGAGGAGGGAGGCCTGAAGAAGGAAAGTGCCTCTCTCCATTCACAGAGAAGTCCCGAGTCTGACCTCCTGTGATGTACCCCCTCCTTCAGGAAGCACAATGTCGATTTTCCGGCTTCAGCTGCCCGTCCACTCACTACACTAGTTTCAGAGTTTCAAATCCTATGCCTCTCAAAAGCGGTGCACGCTGGTTGCCGCCATCTTGGATCTCCCTCATTTCTTTTTAATACAATGTTTTTTTTTTTTTCATCTATTTGTTTGTGTTGTGTTGTTTTGGTGCTTTGTTTCTTGACTTCTTTACATATTGCGTTTAATAACCCTCTCTCAAATGTGTAGCTGTCAAAGATTGTCTCACATTCTGTGGGTTTCCTCTTCATTTGGGGGGTTTTTAGTTTTGTTTTTGTAAGTGTTCAGAGGCTTTTTAGTTTTATGAAGTTCCATGTAAGTTATAAAATTCATAAAAAAACAGAAAGCACAGATTCCTAGAGACCAGTGTCAAGACTGAATTTAAATCTCGTGTACCAACTCAGAATCCACATTTTTTCCATTTCAAAGCCCTTTGTTATTTCAGAGTACTTAGTTTATACAATATGAATATATTGTATGTATTGGAGTTATCCATGTACTCCAGAAGGTATTCAGCTGTGTATTTCTGTCAGCTGTAGACACTGCTCATATGGTCTCTATCTTTGCCCCCCCCCCCCCCCCCCATGTGCTTTCTGTGTAGCCCTGACTGTTCTGGAATTCATATTTTTTCCTACTTCTTAATTGATTCTTTTTTTCTTAAAAAGGTGTCCAGCACTTGCAGCCTTCCAGTGAGTCATTGCTTTTGGAAGTGGTGAAGCAAGTTAAACTCAGTGATATGGAGGAAGATAAACTAGAACTTCTGGAAGAGGACATGGCAGCCAGAGTAAATATGTATGTATCAGTATTTGAAAGCATTTATGTTATGTTATGAGAAATGGGTTTTCAAAATTGTGGGTTTCCTTAAGTTTCAGTCTTTCCAAAATGCAACAAGTAATGTCACATCAGTTGTTATGTGAATATTTACTGAAACTATTGAGGAAGGCTTTCCACCTGGGATTGTTGGCATCTGAAGTGTTTTGTTTTAATTTTTATTATTATTATTATCATTTATTACAATTTATTCAATTTGTATCCCTGCTTTGCCCCCTCCTTTGTCTCCTCCCAATTCCACCCTCCCTCTCTCTTCTTCCCCCATGCCCCTCCCCTAGTCCACTGATAGGGGAGGTCCTCCTCCCCATCTGTCTGATTCTAGGCCTTATCAGGTCTCATTAGGCCTGGTTTTATAGTCTTCCTCTGTGGCCTGGCAAGGCTGCACCCCTCCCCCGCTGGGGAGGTGATCAAAGAGCCTGCCACTGAATTCATTCCAGAGACAGCAATTGCTCCTGTTATT